>NC_085994.1:14233571-14834285 GCF_030014385.1 Trichomycterus rosablanca
GACAGCATGGAAAATGCAAATAATAATAAAAAAAGATCACAGAAGTGTAAATGACCTTTGCCAAGGGCACTGACACCGCCCCATACCATGACAGACCCTGGCTTTTGGACTTGTTGCTGATAACGGTCTGGATGGTCCCTTTCATCTTTGACCCGGAGCACACGACGTCCATTTTTTCCAAGAAAGATCTGGAATGCTGATTCATCTGACCACAATACACGTTTTCACTGTGTGATGGTTCATCCTAGATACCTCTGAGTCCAGAGAAGTCGATTCCGCTTCTGGACATGGTTAACATAAGGCTTGTTTTTTGCACAGTAAAGTTTTAAGTGGCATTTGTGCATTTAACTCTAACTGTATTGTAGTGCTTGACAAAGGTTGAAGTAATCCCTCACCCATGTGGTTATATCAGCTATTGTTGAGTGGCGGTTCTTGATGCAGTGTCGTCTGAGAGATCGAAGATCACGGGGCGTTCAGCTTAAGCTTGCGCCTTTGGCCTTTACGCACTGATGTTCCTCCCTGATGTTCCTTAAATCGTTTAATGATATTATACACTGTAGAGGGAGAAATATGCAAATCCATTCCAATCTTTCTTTGAGGTACATTGTTTTTAAACATTTTCAATCATTTTCTCACACATTTGTTGACAAACTGGAGATCCTCTGATCATCTTTGCTCATCAAAGAATCAGCCTTTCCTGGATGCTGCTTTTGTACCAAACCATGATTACAATCACCTGTTGACATCACCTGTTTGGAATCACATCATTATTTAGTTTTTTCACCTAATTACTAGCCCAAAATTGTCCCTGTACTAACTTTTTTTTATGAATGTGTTGCAGGCCTGAAATGCAGGAATGGAGGTATAATAACAAATAAAAAGTGGACAAAACATGAAATATCTTGGGTTCCAACTGTCCGCAATCAAATAAAAGACAAAGTAAATGTAAGGAACACTGTGTTTTTATTTTATTTGCATTTTCCATGCTGTCCCAACTTTTTCTGATTTGGGGTTGTACAATAAAAACAAGAATCTGGGAATTGGTAATTCTCTTAAACCTTTATTTAACTGACAAAGAAAATAATTCTAATCACTCTTTACTAATCAACTTTATTTAATTGTATGTTGTAAATTTAAACAAATTGGGAATTTGTGTTACCTCATTTTTTTTTATTAATTAATTACACTTTTTAATCATTTGGAAACTAAAGACAGTAATTGCTGCAGTTTTACAAGTAATGTTTGCCCATCCTTCCTGATACAAAACTTCAGCTCCTTAACAGGCACCACTGATTCACCTCTTCTTGATGTGCTGTACATTTTTTATAGGACACAGATCTAGACTGCAGGCAGGCCAGTTAAGCACACACACTCTATGGGTGTGTTCGAAAAGCTAGTGCGCTCTCTACATAGACACATTTTACGTCATCCTGTGTGCGCTCCCGAGAAGGAGGCTGTTCGAAATCCTAGATGCCTTAAAATCCTCACTTCTGAGGTATCTTCATATTTCAATGTTATTTTGGCTCAAGAACGAGTGAGCATCCGACGCTGCCTTAGTGATAAAGGCAATCCCAGAATTCATTGCGGGTCAGGTGCTCTTCTCTCTTGTCTCTGACGGGGCGGAGAAACGAATGGAGTTATTTTCAAACGTAAATAAAATATTACTGATTTTTAACTTGTATAAACTTGTACCGAGTGTTTTTATTTGCAAGTTCGGGCTTGTCAGGAAATTTTGCTCTTTTGAAAGATGTAGACCCAGGATAAAGCCAAATATAGAAAAAAAAACATATAAATACATAGAGACCAGCGGAACCTAAGTACTGGTGTACCACAAGGTTGTGTGCTTTCACCCCTCCTCTTCAGTCTCTATAGCAAAGACTGTATTTCTAAGGAACCAGCTGTAAAGATCCTTAAGTTTGCTGATGACACCACTGTGGTGGGCCTCATAACCGATGGTGACGAGTCTGCCTACAGAAAGGAAGTCGAGCAGCTGAGGAAATTCAACCTGCCACAGAGTCTGCTGATCCAGTTTTACACAGCAATCATCGAGTCCATCCTCACATCGTCTATCACCATTTGGTTTGGTTCCTCCACATCACATGAACGAGCCAAACTCCAACGTATAATCAGGACAGCGAAAAGGATCACTGGATGTAGTCTGCCAACGCTTCAGGACATCTACAACAGCAGAGTTCTGAAGCGTGCCGGCAAAATTACAGCAGACCACTCTCATCCTGGACATCACCTTTTTCAGACTCTTCCATCTGGCAGAAGACTCAGGACAATAAAAACAAACACATCCAGACATGCTAACAGCTTTTCCCCAGAGCTGTAACACTTTTTAACCACAGTTGTTCTCTTGGGTTAAATACTGAATACTGGTTAACAGTCCGTGTGCTGTCGGGTCTGTTAAATAAGTTATATGTTACATGTCATACATGTGTAATTATCTGTACTATTATGTGTATTGTGTGTACTACTATGTGGACTGTTATGTGTTCTATTATGTGTATCACCAAAGCAAATTCCTCATATGTGTAACATACCTGGCGAAATAAAATGATTCTGATTCTGATAAGTATTTGATCGATTTAGTCACTCAGACTGTAGGTTAAACTGTTGTCTGAATGTGTTGTCCAGCCATTCACTTTCATAATAAATTACCAATCTAAGTCAATTAGTCAATTTGTTGCCGTGCTATAGCCGTACTGCCACATTTAAGTGCTCTTATTGCGATGCTGAAACATAATGGAACAGCAACATTTTAGCTATGAAGCGGTAAACCACACAAGCTCACAGAAAGACCATATTGAGTGCTAAAATGCACATAAGATTAAAACAATCCACTCAATAGCTATACTGTTCATAAATGGCTCTTAACAGCTCTGTGCCAACTCAATAGACTAAAGCACAAGCCCACTGGGTAGTTAAGTATTAAAGATATTTCTCTTTTCACCATCTTGTGTTGGCAAAAGCAAATTGTTGTGTTAAGTGCAGTAAAGAAGGAATAAAACAAAGTCCATGAAAATAGTTTGCTATGTCTGGTCTGTAAGAACTTTACTTGCCTACACAAAGTATAAGACCTTGGGGTTAAACTGTAACATAAAGCCGGACCTTATTGCCACATCACTGCTCTTGTGCTGCATGGAGGTCAATTTCACAGAAATCCTGTGAGAAACTTTCCTAGAATTGAGAATTGAGGCTGTTAATGCTCATGGTTTTAGATAATGTTCATAAATCTGAGACATGTTTTATATATGATGATGTAAAAAATACAAAACTTCTGTGTTATTGTTATCTATCTCCATGTCTCTCTCATTCTGTGCTGTTTTTCAAATTACATGAAAGTGTCTAAGGGTGTGTAACACTTTAGCGCACAGTTGGACAGATGTTCCTGACCACCAATTCCCCTAACATAATCAAATAATCGACATGGAAGCATTACAGCATGTTCATGGAACATCATGAATAATACAGCCATGAATGCATTTTCTCTCACTTGACTGATATGTTACCCTACACTATATTGCCTTAAATTGAGTGGCTGAATGGCGGAGCCAGAATTTGAACCCATAACCTTCTCGTTGGTAACCCACAGCTCTACCCACTAGGCAACCAACTTTTTCCTACACCCTTGCCCACATCTCTTTACTACAGCGGAGAATCAAACCATTGTCTGTAAACAGAAAAGCTACCTTGTGACTATAAACACATTCTCCCATTCCATGTCCCCTCCCCCCTTTCCTCTGTTCTTTGAGTTGTGCTCTTCAGAGAGGTATGCAGTTTGGAACTCGGCATGTGACTCCGCTTTAGATATTACACACAAAGTAGCCAGGCTATTGGATCATTAAATATAGCAACATAAAACTAGGTTGCGATACTGAATCTAGGTGACTTACTGACCTTCACATGGTTCAAAGATGTACATTACAGGAATTATGACAATTCATCTATGTACAGAACATGCCAGATTTTATGTGTCATTTGTTGTGTATTCTATTATGGGATGTTTTTAACATGTTTAGTACTTCAGAAGAACTTAGTGGGTATGTAAAGAACAACAGCAGTCATTTCAACACATGTGTTTGGTCTACAGACATCCATAAAGACCCTCCCTCAACAAGCACCACTGCAAAAAAGGCACGTCCTCTGTCCAACCTCCTCTCTGATTGGATCAGAGCAGTTGATCATGGGATCATCTGGGTATGATTAACAAAATGGGGACTCCAAGTAAAAAAAAAAAGTAGAAAAAACTATGTACAGAAGAGGGCCAAAGGCTGGAGCTGTTTTTGCTGAAGTTAAGTCACAGTTAGATGACCTTCATGGTGTTTGTATGCATTTTAGTATGGATCTTTACGTGTTTCAGACTATTCAGAAAACATAATTTAACAACTAACTTAACATATACTTCTAAAGGTTTCTGCTTGGAGAATGGTAATTATAGATTTTATTAAATGCCCCGCCCAATGAGAATTTATTTATTAGGATTTTAACGTTATGTTTTACACTTTGGTTATATTCATGACAGAAATGGTAGTTACTCATTACACAAGATTCATCAGTTCATCAGTTGTCATGGACAATTTTATTTTGTATCTCCAATTAACCTGGCTGCCTGTCTTTGGACTGTGGGAGGAAACCGGAGCTCCCGGAGGAAACCCACGCAGACACGAGGCGAACATGCAAACTCCACACAGAAAGGACCTGGACCGCCCCACCTGGGGATCAAACCCAGGATCTTCTTGCTGTGAGGTGACAGTGCTACCCACTGAGCCACCGTGCTGCCCGAGAATTTATTTAAAGAGATGGTAATTAAAATATAAAAGTTAAACCAAATAAATATAATTTAAATATAAAAGTTTACAAAGACAACAAGAAATAAATATAATAGAGAAAATAGCAGTGCAATTCTGTTTCTAGGAGCCAAAATAATGAGCCTTAATGAAGCTTAGTGCAAAGTGCTTGATTTGAAATTCATAATATGAATAATTAAATAATAAATCATTTGGTGTTTATCAGCACAACTTGATAAGCCATTAAATAGGAAATTTAATTTCTCTGTAGTTAAAATGATCAGAAACCCATTCATAAAAGACAGTAATGACCGGCTTAATTTAAAATGTAAAAACTGTTTTTACCTCTCTACTAAAAAATCAACAGTGTACACAACCACTGACTAATTTACAACTATATCATTTTTGGTTATTGGAATTTGAACGTCATGTTTTACACTTTGGTTACATAGAGTAGGTAGTTACTCATTACGCAAGGTTCTTCAGTTCACAAGGTTATATCGAACACAGTCCTGGACAATTTTGTATCTCCAATTCGCCTCACTTGCAGGTCTTTGGACTGTGGGAGGAAACCGGAGCTCCCGGAGGAAACCCATGCAGACACGGAGAAAACTCCACACAGAAAGGACCCGGACCGCTCCACCTGGGGATCAAACCCAGGACCTTCTTGCTGTGAGGCGACAGTGCTACCCACCGAGCCACAGTGCGGCCCCAACTATATAATGTACACACACACACAAAAAAAAACCTATAAGTTTACTCTCCTGTGATTATCAGAACATTTGCAGAGTTAGTTAACCACCAAGTCAGTAAGCTGATAAAAAAACTTGTGGTAACTTGTGGTAGAAGTTTCAGCCGGGTTGTGTTCTTAGACTGTTGTCTATTTGTACGAAGGTAAGGAAACGTGTACTGTGGAAGAAATGACTCAACATTCTGTGAGCATTTTTAACAAGCAGTTTTTGGTCGTACATTCACTAAACCCTTAATACTGTAGCGTCGGCAAAGGCTTTACCCAGAAAACCTTGCGGCAGTGGTGTCTAAGCTCACCGTAGCCGTGTATCCCGTTGTTGGGAGTGGGGTGGCTGCGGTGAGGGTTGGGTAAGTAGCTTATATGTTTGTCTGTTGTATGAATGTATGTGTGTATGAATGAGTGTCTGTCCTAAACCACTGAGTGAACTGCCAAGGGCAGCTCACTTGCGGCCCTGACGCTATCCTTTCTGCTCGCCGGCGCCACATTGGTGTCAGAAGTGGGATTGTGGCATTTGGGTGGCTCTGGTGGTACAGTGGGCCAATATGTCCGGTCTGTCTGAGTGCGCTAGCCCAGGTGGCTATAGGGGCAGGGTGCCCGGTCCAGCAGTGGGTTGAAGAGCGGCTCGGCAGTGTAATGGGGTGCGGTCTGGCCGAGGAGCCACCCAGTGGACGCTGGTGAGTAGGTCACCGGGACGGTTGACCATTAGGGAGGGGGCAGTGTAGCGTCGGCAAAGGCTTTACCCAGAAAGCCTTGCGGCAGTGGTGTCTAAGCTCACCGTAGCCGTGTATCCCGTTGTTGGGAGTGGGGTGGGGAGTGGGGTGGCTGCGGTGAGGGTTGGGTAAGTAGCTTATATGTTTGTCTGTTGTATGAATGTATGTGTGTATGAATGAGTGTCTGTCCTAAACCACTGAATGAACTGCCAAGGGCAGCTCACTTGCGGCCCTGACGCACTCCTTCCTACTCGCTGGCGCCACAATACACTTATGAAAGAACTTAAACATTTTTTCGTTCGTCAAAGTATGTGTTTTAGTCGTTCCGTTATAGAAAAAGAAAAGTTGCAGAAATCATTGAAATTCCACTGAAATGTATGTCTGAAAAGTACAATTCTGATCACTCTGTATTATACAATGTCTACATCTAGTGGTTAACATAAATAACTACACTATTTAGTGTGCCTTTGGACCGTGTACACATATTTCCAAATATAATTACCAAATACCATTCATTTAATTGCATTTCATTTTTATCCACCACTTTACCCTGGTCAGGATCGAGGCGTTCCTTGTTCCAACCGGGAAACACTGCACACAAAGCTGGAATACTACTGCTACTATTCTCTTTTCTGATGCTTTTACCTCTGCTGGAGAGCTGCCCTGCAAAATGTCATTGTACCTGTTTTCTATTCTGTGGACAGGAGGCTTCAGTCATCCCCTTTAGACATAGCCACTTATGTCTGTGTAGATGCCTGTTTGGCCGATAGCACTGCTGAGATTCCAAGATTCCAAGTGGTGGAGTAGCATAATAGACCGTTGTTTCACCTGATTGCCCTGCATCATAAATACCCAGTCAAATTCCTTTTACTCACTGTGTAACTGTCCACTAAAAGTGTTTCGGATTCTGATAAACTAGGAGGCAATTCGCCGTTCGCTCGGAGATCGAAACCTGGCTCTCGATCGCTAAAAAGGTTGTTCTAATCATTCAATCACAGAAGAGGAACTAACATTTTAACATTTTAAATCTCAGACTGGAGCACTTGGGTGTCGCAGTGGTAAAACTCGCTAACATACCAGAGATGATGGGCGAGACGACCATTGTCAACTCTGGTGTGCTAGCATGTTTTACCGCTGCGCTATCCAAGTGCCCCAGAGCTGACATTTTGAACTTGTGAGTCTAAAACTAGGCTTGCCGGAGATGATTCCTCATAACTGCTGTAATTACGACCTCTGCCGGCTGATCGATGGCAATGATAGATAATGGAGATCTCTGTGCGTGATACGGATCTCCTTATGAACCCGCCTCGAAAAAGAAGCTTTTGGCTACTGCACATGTGTCGGGTACGACCAGACTGGGGGTACATTTGGGAAAAATAATTCAGGACTGTTTTACAAGTGTATAAACATTTTTGACTGTAAGAAGCATATTCATAGCTCAGTCAAACTAATCAGACACTAAGCTTTATTTTAAACTAAAAGTTTAAGATTTATGATTATTTAAATTTGAAAAAAATAAAAATAAAATGAGAACGTATCTAATGTGAAGGGCAAAACATTATCATTTTATCCACAATCTTATCACTCAGAGGCAGACAGACGGACAAGCACACACACAGTTTGAGTTAGGGAAATGTACTTGAATTATTTATGTGCGTCTCAGGTGGGCAAACAGCATTCAATTATTTGTTAGACAACATTTAAAAATATAAACCAAACCTACCATGTACTGTAGAAGGAATCTGCAGATTGTTAGGTACAGCTGATATAGCTAAAAAGTTTTTCCCTGCAACTACAGAAGCCCAGAAAACACATTTCTATAAACAACAAAGTATAAATATTGTGTCAGTTCCAATTCCCATTTTTCTGCCAATATACTAAAGCTAATTTTTTCCCTACTTCTATCAATCTGATAAGGTCTAGCATGTGCTTTGATCCAACCACAGCCCTTTTTCTAACTTAAATATAACAGTGTTTGACACTAACTGCTGCATCTAAAAACATTGGCAAACAGATGGCCAAGATTGGCAAGTATTGCTTTAATTAAAAGCAATGCCATTGTGCCCACTCAGATTGCAGTGCTGATAATGTTCTCTTCAACTCCTGGCGGTGGAATTTTTAAATAACATTACATTTTTAACATAGATTGGATAATTCATAGTTAGCTAAAAAGCTGGCACCCTGTCGGGTCAGGCCACCAGGTCAGTAATGGGTACAGTTTGACAAAAAGCCATATTTGGGCCATTATGCAACAGCTGGGTTTACAGTGCTATGATCTGATTTAATAATAGTTAATGCTACTTTGTTTAGTAAGCTAAAGTAAGCCTAATCTAAAGTCTGCTTAAAAATTTGGGCACTAATTCCTAATGTCTTAAAAGGTCTTTTGAGGTAATACTTGTTCACTTTTGTTTCAGAGTTAATAGTATCATATACCACAAGAGATAGGCTCATGAGAACAGCTGAAGTTGTAGACAATTGTACTGTTTAAAATATCACAGTAAATCTTTAATGAGCTCTTTCTATTGAGAGATTTGTAAAACACAGTTAATACATTACACCGATAAGGCATAACATTATGACCACCTCCCTAATATTGTGTTGGTTTCCCTTTTGCTGTCAAAACAGCCCTGCAACTGAGATGCACTGTGTATTCTGACACCTTTCTATCAGAACCAGCATTATCTTCCTCAGCAATTTGAGCTACAGTAGTTCGTCTGTTGGATCGGACCACACGGGCCAAAGAACCTTGGCGTCCCATGACACTGTCGCCGGTTTACCACGGTTCCTTCCTTGTACCACAGTTTTGGAGATGCTCTGACCCAGTCGTCTAGCCATCACAATTTGACCCTTGTCAAACTTGCTCAAATCCTCACGCTTAATCATTTTTCCTGCTTGTAACACATCAGATTTGAGGATAAAAGGTTCACTTGCTGCCTAATATATCCCACCCACTAACAGGTGCCGTGATGAAGATATAATCAGTGTTATTCACTTCACCTGTCACTGGTCATAATGTTATGGCTGGTCGGTGTATATGTGTAGCCACTTATTAGCATGCAATCTATTCTCTATTTATTATGTATTATGTATCTATCTGTCTGTCTGTCTATCTGTCTGTCTGTCCATCTATTACTCTAACCAAATCTAATCTAATCCACAAAAAAAGGTTTGTATTTATTTTGTGCTGCATAGTCTTATTCCCTTCATCACGGTGTGTCTAAAACAGAATGTTTCCTTCCTGTTGTACACTTGAATTTGTGTTTAGTAAAATATATTTACAATTATGGCATTAAGCAAACGCTTTTATCCAAAGCGACTTACAATTCTGACCGGACACAGTCTGAGCAATTAAGGTTTAAGAGCCTTGCTCAAGTGCCTAACAATGGCAGCTTGGCCAACCATTCAGTTGTGCTATCGCGCCAGGGTTCAGAAAAACTGTGTCTGTGTGATAATTACTGTGTGATAATTACAGCATAATTACAGCATCCCCCAAACTATCTTAGAATCAATCCTGGGTACGAACTTGATTTGAACCGAGTGTTAAGACGACCTAAGATACGGGTATGTAACACAACCCTCACCTGCTCAGCTCTGAGCTTGGACTGCATTCTGACTTGCTTAAAAAGTCCCTTTAGATAAAACCCTCCTTCAAATGAATAAAAGTTACCGACTGGTCGCCCATAGATTTGCCGGCTCAGAGGCAACTCGCCGTTCGCTCGGAGATCGAAACTTGGCTCTCGATCGCTGTGTGTGAACTGCTCAACGACTCGATCCGAGCGGCTCGCCGAGCACTCACCAACTTATGAGAGATATCTGGCATGCTAAATATCTGGATATCAGTTGGGCGACTGGCAGAGGAAGAGTTGTAAAACGTGGGACAGGGGCATAATATCGGCACACACACAATTACAGTATTCCTGACCTTATCGTTCTCAACAAAACATAATACCAACGTTCAGCTCTGGGCTTGGACTGCATTCTGACTTGCTTAAAAGTCTCTTTAGATAAAACCCTCCTTCAAATGAATAAAAGTTACATTTCCAGTCTATTCTTTGCTGTACTCCGATTTGGGTAGCAGGTCTCTCAGCTGTGAAATGAATCACACAATGTTCTTTTGCAGGAACACTAGTGAGGGGGTTGCAGCAGATGCTCCACAGTTTCTTCTTTGCTGCTGCAATTTTTCTTTTAACTTATGAAATTTGGTTTCTCATTGTGAAAAATTTAAGGAACAATAAGGTATCATTTTTAACACAATACTGGGGGTGGGTTTTTTGGCCAAATAGCCAATATATAAAAGCATATGGCCACAATAATGCAAAGTCCTAGATGTTTATAATCACATAAATACTTCGTTTTTTTGTCTCCTGTAGTTGTCATGCTTTGCCATTCATTCATGAGGTGAACTTTGCATGCATGGCTGAGTATAGCTTATGTTTGTTATGCGCGGTTGTAATTGTCAATGAGAATGAATGGTATCTAAAATTGTTTGATCATTTCCTGCTTATGCCTAATTCCCACTACACGATTTTTGCCCTGGTTTTCGCTCGCCAACTGGTCGCCCCTAGATTTGCCAGCTCGGAGGCAACTCGCGGTTCGCTCGACGATGGAAACTCGGCTCTCGATCGCTATGTGTGAACTGCTCAACGACTCGATCCGACTGAAGAGAGATATCTAGCATGCTAAATATCTGGATATCAGCAGGGTGACTGGCAGGGGAGGAGTTGTAAAACGTGGGACAGGGGCATAATATAGTTTCAGAATAGATCGGCACACACACGTTTTACAGTATTTCTGACCTTATCGTTCTCGACAATACAAAACACAATACCAACGTTGAATTGCAAAAAATATTCAATCCATGCTGTTCGCGTAGCCAAATCCACTCAGATTCTTTCTTTTTTTTTCTCTTCTTCACATGCTCAATGAATCCAAACACAAATGCACCTCATTAATGAAGCAGGAGTTAGCAGAAATGAAATATGAGTGACATTACCAATAATGGCATTTAACACAACTGGTATATTACCTTGCTACAGAGGTAAAAAGAGATAAAAGCTGATGGACCAGATCCATGCTCGCCAAACTAAGACTGGTAGGAGAAGTACTGGCGCAATATATATACATATACATACAGTGACATCGGGTGGGGCCAGGCCTCTAATCTAGAGACGCATCTAATCAGACATGGTTTTGTTTAAAACATCAGACTTTCCTCATATAATATTTAATTTGTCACCTAACTAGTCAGTTTGGATCAAACCATCTGCCAAATGAATAAACAACTAAATTATATTTATGTTGTTTGATTTGGACAGTGAGTATAATTAACACATTTCTTTCTGCAGGAACACTTGTATGCTTGTAAGTAAGGGAATTGCAGCAGGTGCTCTACAGTTTGTTTTTTTACTGCTGCAATTTTCCTCCAACTCATAAAATTCAGCTTCTTACAATTAAACGTAATGATTAAATATCATTTTCTAACAACCAGCTGTGGAAAAAGTGTTTGATTTGTTCTTCTGACAGACATCGGAGAAGTTAATAAAATTTGTATAATCATGAGGATATAAACATGTTCAGCCAGGAAGACTGCTTACAACAGCTGGTGATACTGGTGCTATTCGGAGTCATTATTTTTTCATTACTTTTTTGCTGTAAATACTGGTGATAATCTTACGTGTTGTCATTTATTGCAGAAGTCTTTGCATACATGGATGAGTTTAAGTAATAATCCAAAGCAGTGTGTGTGTGTGTGTGTGCGCATAAGCACAGATAAAGAGCTATGTAAAATGGTCTGATTATTCCTTGCATAGAAGCAATCATAATAAGTGTGTACAAGACGGGATGAATTTACATTTTTGGCATTTAGCAGATGCCTTTATTCAAAGTGACTTACATTACAGGACCAGACAATATGTCTGAGCAAATGAGGGATAAGGGCCTTGCTCAAGGGCCCAACAGCAGCAACATGGTAGTGGTGGGGCTTGAACAAGCAACCTTCTGATTACTAGTCCAATACCTCAACCTCTAGGCTACAACTGCCTGTATGCAAATGTAAGCAAAAAACATGAACCACTTTTTACTCATTATAAAGTGGTCTGATCTAGAGTTCATTTAATTAAAACTCTGTAATAGTGAGTATTTCATTTTGATATTTTAAGTGTCTGTATTCTCATGGTGCTGGTCAATTTTGACCGTTAAGCTGGGCATTCCATTTTACAATCTGTAACTGCAAATAACGCTAACCACAGAGTTGTTATGATCTGGTTCTTTCCTGTTTTTAACATCCTTTTCTATCTCACTTCCTCTAACTAAAAGTTAGGCGTATTATAAAGATATCTGTACCTACACTAATCAGCCATAAGATTGTTTCTACACTCACTGTCTACACTCATTTTTATCAGCTCCACTTACCATATAGAAGCACTTTGTAGTTCTACAATTACTGACTGTAGTCCATCTGTTTCTCTGCATACTTTTTAGCCTGCTTTCACCCTGTTCTTCAATGGTCAGAAACCCCAGAGAACCACCACAGAGCAGGTATTATTTAGGTGGTGGATGATTCTCAGAACTGCAGTGACACTGACATGGTGGTGGTGTGTTAGTGTGTGTTGTGCTGGTATGAGTGGATCAGACACAGCAGCGCTGCTGGAGTTTTTAAATAACGTGTCCACTCACTGTCCACTCTATTAGACACTCCTACCTAGTTGGTCCACCTTGTAGATGTAAAGTCGGAGACGATCGCTCATCTATTGCTGCTGTTTGAGTTGGTCATCTTGTAGACCTTCATCAGTGGTCACAGGACGCTGCCCACGGGGTGCTGTTGGCTGGATATTTTAGGTTGGTGGACTATTCTCAGTCCAGCAGTGACAGTGAGGTGTTTAAAAACTCCAACAGCGCTGCTGTGTCTTATCTACTCACACCAGCACAACACACACTAACACACCACCACCATGTCAGTGTCACTGCAGTGCTGAGAATGATCCACCACCCAAATAATACCTGCTCTGTGGTGGTCCTGGGAGAGTCCTGACCATTGAAGAACAGCATGAAAGGGGGCTAACAAAGCATGCAGAGAAACAGACGGACTACAGTCAGTAATTGTAGAACTACAAAGTGCTCATGTATGGTAAGTGGAGCTGATAAAATGGACAGTGAGTGTAGAACAAGGAGGTGGTTTTAATGTTATGGCTGATCAGTGTATATAAGCTCTTGTAGTAATCAGAATGAATGCAGACATCTCAAACTCATGATTCACTGAGTTCTCCTGATCTATGTCTACAGGAGGGACGTCTGTGTAATGACTTTAGGCTGCACCTAACATATTTTATTTGAAAACATTGTTAGGTTGAGGAGGTGCTGTGGTGCCTTGGCTGCCCTAAAAAGAAAAGAAATCACTCAAAGTCTGAGTCTGATTAAAAACATTTGAAGCTGTGGAGACACACAAAGTGTGGGTGCGGTTAGCCCTGGGTTGGGGTGATGGACCTTGGTGTTTATTGATTCACAAAAACTGATTTGTCATTATGAGACAAACACTGAACAGAACTGCATTTATTAGTTCAAACTGCACTCATCCAGGGCAACTTACAGAAGTGCTTCCACAGTAAACATTTCCCTACAACAGTCCAAGGATACAAATCTGCTGAAACCCTGAATAAATGAATAAGAGTGTTAGTAAATATGTTAGTTCTCAGCTTAAGTGCTTAGTAAAGAGGTGGCTTTTTAATTGTCTTTTAAAGACAGTGCGAGACTCAGATGTTCTAACAGACAAGGGAAGTTTGTTCCACTACTTGGGTGCAAGTACAGAGAGGAGCCTTGATGCTGGTCTTCCTTGAGTTTTGGAAGAAGGATCAAGACGAGTGAGACTAGTGGCTTGGAGGTTGCATGGTACAGAGCGGATTGTCTCTAAGGTAGTTTGGAGTTGGTCCATTTTTGGCTTTGTAAGCAAGCATCAGTGTTTTAAACTGAATGTGGTCAGCTACAGGAAACAGGTAAAGAGAACACAGCTGTGGGGTGATGTGGCAGCGTTTCGGCTGGTTGAAAACCAGATGGGAAGCTGCATTTTGAATGAGTTGCAGGGGTTTAATAGTGGACATGGGAGCATGTGTCAGAAGGGAGTTGCAGTAGTCCAACTGTGAGATTACAAGTGACTGGACAAGAATCTGGACAAGTGGCTTCCATAAAGAGAAATGGCTGAATCTTCTTGATGTTGTAAAGGAGGAACTGGCACGATCTTGTCATGTTGGCTACAGCTGGTTATCCAGGACAACACCAAGGTTTCGGGCTTTGTTAGATTGTTTGATCTGAAAGTCATCAAAAGAGATGACTAGGTCTTGGGTTGGAGATTGATCTCCAGGAATAGGTATCAGGATTCCTGGATTGATCTCCATGAATAAGTATTCTTTATAACTGGTGTTATAAAGGACCCTACTTTTCTGCTCTACAAAAATAATGCATATCATAATTTGCAAATGACTGTGTGGATATTTTACAATGTTCTGTCAATAGATACAACATAAGCTGAACACCTGCAATCCAAACATATTTCAACTGTGAAGCATGGTGGAGTGAGCATCATTCATAATTCTGTACGGATTCTGTATCAGTCTGACCACTTGTCTGTGGCTAGCTTTACGACAGCTTAGATAGTGCGAAAGAGAGAGGGGAGAGGAAGTAAAAGGAATAAGGTCAGGTCAGTGGGTAAGGGAGTAATACATAATTTGTGCAATAACATCAAAAGGTCATTGCACAAATGTGGGTGCAACCTAGAGGGCCTATTAAAACAAACCCTCTCCCCCTCCTCAGGCAGTTAGACCCTGTACTCTTTTTATGTCATTGGGGCTGAAGAATACAGTGTTTGTGATAAATTTTATACACGTCATATCAAAGATATTTTATATCCTTTGATCAACGGTATTGATGTATTACTGTGTGCTCATGTATAATCTGTATTGAAATTATATAAATGTGAATTTTAACACTCTTTGGCCCATCAGCATTTACACATCTTATAACTAGACCTATTACATAAGACATAATTAATTCTGAAATTAACAATGCTTTAACCTTACAGGAGCAGTTGCCAAAAAACTGAAACTGAAGTCAGCTGTTTGGATATGGCTCAGTCCCAGAATAGCTAATGTTCAACAATGAACAGTTATTTGCAAATTGTGCCAAAGGGTTACGAAGGTATGAGCCTGATTAACCTTTTTCATCATTTACAACAAAAGCACCTGGTCCATTTTGATGAGGGAGATATAATCAGATGCCACTTCCTGCATTACTACTACAACGAAGCCAACCATAGATGTAAAGTTGTGACAAAAGCACCTTGAGATTTGGGGCAAGTTGTAGCCTAGTGGTTAAGGTACTGGACTAGTAATCAGAATGTTGCTGGTTCAAGCCCCACCACTGCCTGGTTGCTGCTGTTGGGCCCTTAAGCAAGACCCTTAACCCTCAATTGTTCAGCCATAACATTAAAACCACCCGCTTGTTTCTACACTCACTGTCCACTGTATCAGCTCCACTTACCATATAGAAGCACTTTGTAGTTCTACATACCACAAAGCAGGTATTATTTGTGTGGTGGATCATTCTCAGCACTGCAGTGACACTGACATGGTGGTGGTGTGTTAGTGTGTGTTGTGCTGGTATGAGTAGACAAAACACAGCAATGCTGATGGAGTTTTTAAACACCTCACTGTCACTGCTGGACTGAGAATAGTCCACCAACCAAAAATATCCAGCCAACAGCGCCCCGTGGGCAGCGTCCTGTGACCACTGATGAAGGTCTAGAAGATGACCAACTCAAACGGTAGCAATAGATGAGCGATCGTCTCTGACTTTACATCTACAAGGTGGACCAACAGGGTAGGAGTGTCTAATAGAGTGGGCAGTGAGTGGACACGGTATTTAGAAACTCCAGCAGCGCTGCTGTGTCTGATCCACTCATACCAGCACAACACACACTAACACACCACCACCATGTCAGTGTCACTGCAGTGCTGAGAATGATCCACCACCTAAATAATACCTGCTCTGTGGGGGTCCTGTGGGGGTCCTGATCATTGAAGAACAGTGTGAAAGCAGGCTAAAAAGGTATGTAGAGAAATAGATGGACTACAGTCAGTAATTGTAGAACTACAAAGTGCTTCTATATGGTAAGTGGAGCTGATAAAATGGACAGTGAGTGTAGAAACCAGGAGGTGGTTTTAATGTTATGGCTGATCGGTGTATACTGTCACTGTACTGTATGTCACTTTGGATAAAAGGCTGTTAAATGCCAAAAATGAGATTTGCTATAAGTCACAGGATTGTGATAACAGCATTGTAAAAGCACTGTTTTCTTCACTGGATGTTCAACCAGATGTTCATAAACAAACAAACAAACAAACAAAAAACCCTGGCACTGCTGTAAACTAATTTCATTTAAGAATCGTCTGTCCAGGCAATAATGATAATTATAATGCTAAGAGTACGTATACCTTTGGTTTTGTTATCCCAGCTTGTTTGGAAGCTGGGGTCAGAGCGCAGGGTCAGCCACTGTACGGCACCCCTGGAGCAGACAGGGTTAAGGGCCTTGCTCAACGACCCAACAGTGGAGGCATAGTAACTGTAAAACATTAGGTCATTCACCATCTACCATACATAATACTGTGAAAAGATTCAGGTATTCTGGAAGAATCTCAGCCTGTGTAGAGCAAAAAATGTCCTTCAAGCCCTCAGAAGGCATTGCATGACAAATCGTAATGCTATTGTGATAAATACTGCATCATGGATTTGGGGGTGCTTCGGAAAACTGTTGTCAAGAAACCTGTTCTGTGGTAAGATGAGTCCACATTTCATTTATTTTTTTAGGAAAAATTCTCTGTGCCAGGTTCTCTTTGCCAAAGATGAAAAGGACCACCCAGACTGTTACGAACAAAAGGTGCATTTTTGTACAGGTATATACATATTATAATTTTAAACAAACATAAGTCCAAAAATACATTGCCTTGATGGCAGCATGTTATGCACAGGCTCCTGAGTGCTACACCAGTAGAAGCATTCTTCCTGTAGTTCACACTTTGTCAGTTTGAGCCATGGTTGTAACCCAAGCTGTTTGTGGCTGACTGCTGGGTACTGATTTGCTGAGCTTTCTGGGTGTAAAAACAGCACTCCTGCTCCTCTATCGATCATGTGGCAGCAATTTCGGTTGTCTGGGAGCTAATGCAATTGGAAGCACATCATGTGAGGTACAGCTTGTAAAGATGGGGTTGACTGACTGCATGTGTATCAGAGAAAGCATTCAGTTCTAGGTTTAAGATTTTAAATAAAGTAAAGAAAGATAAAGACTGTATATAGTGTTACTGACATATATAGTGAAGACATTGATATACACTATATGACAAAAAGTATGTGGTCTCCTTGATAATTACTTATTGTTTAAAGCACACCCATTCCTCACAGGTATATATCAATAATATAAAATAAATAGTAAGCTTTCAAGTTTGATCCTGAGGCCTTTTCACCCAAACTTTTGCCTGACCGAACAAATTATTATTATTATTTTTGCTATTTTGTTTATGCATATCCCCTTTTTTCCCAATTCAGCAGAGTAAATTCATCTTTCGCTGCTGAAGACTCCGGTCGTGTCCGAGGAGGGTATTTTTGCCTGCCCCACGCTCCATCCGACGTGTGCAGTCCACCTACCTCTTCTTATTCGCCCACACATTTGGTAAATTCGCACATGAGACCAGTATTCGCATGCAGAGAGCCACACACTGATCTCCGTGCTCCTCCACTCTCTGTACAGGCGCCTCGGGCTACTAACCAAAGCCCTTACACAGCATCGAAGACCCCACCCACTTTTTACCCAGAGTCTTTTACCCACCCGGCAGGCTTAATGGCCAGTTTGTCTGCTGCAGACATTGCCATTTATGCCCACTAGAGGGTGCCCAGCCAATCGGTAGCAGAGCTGAGGTTCAAACACAAATTCTTTTTTAAATGATTTTGCACAGGTGCACTCCAAAATTCTGTAGAGGATTTCTCATAACTGTCCTCAAAACAAGACAGATGCAGATTGCACAGATTTATGGAAACAGCAGAGAAAATCATCTGTGCTCCCCTGCCCACCCTCCAGGACTTGTACAATCACAGGTTCCTCATACCCTGAACACAATCTTTTTACCCTCCTTCCCTCTAGCAGGTGCTACAGAGCCCTGTGCACAAAATCCAACAGACAGAAACAGGTTTTTTTTTTTTTTTCCAAATGCGGACCTGACCAGTTGTTTACAGGCCACACTGCATTTTACATATACAGTTTCTAATTAATCTTTACATATTTATAAATAAAATTATTTAGTTATAAATAATAATGTGTCATGCTATCTTTTGTATATATGTAAATTTTTGTATACATGCCATACTGCATTTTACATATACTGTTTTGGGCAGCACGTTGGCTTGGTGGGTAGCACTGTCGCCTCACAGCAAGAAGGTCCTGGGTTCGATCCCAGGTCGTGGGTTTCCTCCAGGAGCTCCGGTTTCCTCCCACAGTCCAAAAACATGCAGTCAGGTTAATTGGAGACGCTGAATTGCCCCATAAGTGAATGGGTGTGTGTATGTGTGTGTGTGTCTACCCTGCGATGGACTGGCGCCCCGTCCAGGGTGTTACTGTGCGTTTCATTTCTCTTAATTAATTTTTATATTATATTTATTGTTTGTCTGTATACTGTATTGTCTGTATAATGTAGAGAACTACCAACAGCCAAAAACAAATTGCTTATGTGTGCAAACCTACCTGCCGAATAAAGCTGGTACTGATTAAAGCCGTAAAGGAGGCACGGATGCACCAGTCTTAAGGTCAGTGGTTTTGGAATGGGATGTCCACATACTTTTGGCTATGCAGTCCAAGCATAAAATCATGTGCATGCATCCTGAGACCACTATATGTAGACCCCCCCCCTTTCCCCCAATTTTTATCCCCCAGTCTAGTCGTGTCCAATTACCCTGATTGCGTCCTCTATACTGATTCGACCCCTCACCGCTAACTGAGGACGCCTCTCAACTGACATGCGCCCCCTCCGGTACGCACAGTCAGTACAGACTGCATTTTTCACCTGCACGAGTCGAGTTCTTACACTTGATGGGCACTGTGTACGGAGGGCCACACCCCCATCAGCATTATTCCTCAGCCCTGTGCAGGCGCCATCAGTCAGCCAGCAGGGGGCCGTAGTCGCACCAGTTATGAGGACCTATGATCCGACTTTCTTACCCTCTAACCCTGAACAACAGCCAATCGTTGTTCATGCAGCCGCCCAGCCTAGTCGGAAAGGCAGAGCTGAGATTCGATACGATGTATTCGAAACCCCAACTCTGGTGAGCTAGCGTACTTTACCGCTGCGCCACCTGAGCAGCTACATGTAGATCCTTTGCCAAATTAATAATAGACAGTACATTATAATTAGCACTGGCCAAAGGCAGCCTTACTCAGCAGTCTTAAGTTCACACTGAAAGATTACATTTGTTTATTAATTATCAATAGTATGTACAACCTGTTTCCTGTATACATCAATTTCATTAGTGTAATTTTATCCCCACTTACATTTCTTAATATAGTTAAAGCATAATTTGATCCCAAATTGAATTTAAGGTCACCCTCTCTCTTTCTCTCTCTCTTGGTGTAGTGAATTTGTTCTTCAGGTTCACTCTAATTGCCTCCCTTATAATAATCTATAGGAACCTGGGGAAGCATTTCAGTTAATCAGCTCACTAATGAAACCCCTGACTCCCTCTACCCACCAGCTTTATGAGTCCACAGAGATGATGACTACTTCATTCTGTGTAATCAGTCTGTATTCTGTATCTGGAAAATAACTGAAGGAGTACCTATTTTTGTCCTAGTTAGTACCTTTTACTTGCTGATGTTCTGGACAGACGGAAGTGTGCTAGTGAGCTCATGTAAAGAAGACTGATGTAAAAAACTGCATGTGCATTTCTCTGTGCTGATCAATGCTAAAAAAAGACCCGGGTTTTCCAAGGTGCATGACACATTGATCATAAAGCAGACACTTTTATTTAATAATTAAATAATTAATTCATTCGTTCATTCGGTTATGATGTGGGAGGAAGGACCCAAGGATGCGGAGGTTTAACTAAAAAAGGGTTTTATTTACAAAATCATAAACATAATATACATAAAATAAAAGGAATAACAATAACAAAAAACACTTCGGGGAATCCCGAAGGCAGCCGGACGTCGGGGGCTGAAAAGGAACAAAAAAAAGCAAACAAAAGAAAAGGGGAAGCGCGAGGCGCGAACCCAGGACTCTTGCCTCCCGGCGGCGGCGGCGGCACGACAGCTGCGGCACTGTGGCGTCAGCTTTCGCGGCGGCGGCGGCGTGGTGGCGCCCACTAGCGGTGGCCCGGCGGCAGCGGCACGGCGGCGGCGGCACATTGCGGCGGCACAACCTAAAGATAAAAAAAAAACAATAAACATAAAAGGACACCGCAGTGTCAAACAAACTCAAAGAAAGAAAAAAGAAACAGCCAACATGAGCAGAAGGTGCGACGGCTACAGCTCTGCACCTATCCCTTAAATAAGGGAAGGCACAGGTGTAGCCACTTCGCCCTAACGAGCTGGCCAGGTAATAAAAGGCACAGCTCGTTTCTGCTCTGTAAGGCCTGTGGCATCAGGGAGAGATGGTACATTCCCCTGATGCCACAGAGCCTAACAGTACCCCCTTCTTAAGGAGACCTCTCCTGAGGTCTCCAGCCGGCGGTCCCGTCCCCACCAGTGGCTAAAAGCCACTGGGGGAGTGCCCCCCCAAAAATGGAGCTGCATTTTTAGTAGCTCCAGTTGGCCTGACTGTATGTCTTTGGACTTGTGTAAGGAAACTAGAGCGCCAGAGAGAAACCAGATAAAAAAAAAACACATGTGGACACAGGGATAACATGTTAACTTCTCACATAAAAGACCCTGCCCGCCCGGCCGGAGAATCAGAACTGGGTCCCTCTTGCTGTGAGGCAACAGCACCACCCACTATGCCACAGTGCCACCACACTAAACACTTAAACATAACATCTAGTGTGGATTATGCTGAATATCACTGGCCCAATCATAATGGCTATCCCAACAGCATCAAACATCTAGTGAAGTAAAATATACAGTTGAAGTCATAAGATAAAATACACCTAAAAGAAGCATGTATGTCTGCCAGTCTTGGGATTTCAATGATTTTAACAGTTAAAACACTTTAAGCATACACTTATTGTGGCTGAAACACCTGAAGTCAATTATAAAGGGTGTCTATACACTTTTGGCCATATTGTGTAAATCATAATCCTTATGATAGACTGTACATGGAGTCTGCCCACCTTTAGTAGCTACAAAGTTGAAGAGCACAATTTTGAGCACTCCTTTGCTTAGAAGCCCTGATTCACATTAACATTCAAATCTATCCCAGAGTGGTTTAATGGGGTTCAGGTCTAGGGCGTTTTACCTGGTGTCTTACATGCTACACCAGCGGTACCCAACCTTTTTTTCCACCACGGACCGGTTTCATATAAGATATAATTACACGCACCGGCAGGGGCGGGGGGATTTAAAATAGAATAACTGTACTACTCACAAATGAGCTTTTTTTGCTGCAACGAGAGGCTGTTCTCACCTATGGGTGATTGGAGACAATAACACCTGTAGAAAAAGTAGTGCTTACATTGCTGATGTAGCGATCTCTAATTATTTATTCTTTCTGTGCGGCCCGGTAATAAATGACCCACGGACCGGTACCGGTCCACGGCCCGGTGGTTGGGGACCACTGTGCTACACGACTGAACATAAACTATGCTACCACCTCACAACTGAAAAACTTTGTTAGTGTCTCATGCAACCATTCCTAAAACCATAGCTGGTCCTATTACAAGGGATCTTCAAAAAGTTTCTGCACTTTTATATTTTCAATGAAAATGGTGAGGGTGAGAGGAGTAGTTATTGGTCCTGTCTGAGAGAGTGAGACAGTTTATAGTCCGGATTAAGCTCCATCTGATTTACACCTTTTTGGACTGTTCAATGAAGCTTTAAGGGGAAGAAGATTTTCATGTGATGATGATGTGAAAGCAGCATTGCATCAGTGGCTTCGCGCTCAACGAAAAGCAATATTTTCTGATGGCATTAAAAAGTTGGTATGACACTGGGAAACATGAATTGGAAGGTGACTATGTAGAAAACTGATTGCAATTTTTAATAAGTTAAAAAAGTGTGGAAACTTTTTGAAGAACCCTCGTATTTTGCATGGCTGCTTGCATCACCTCATGAGAAAGCCGGTACATTTGATTATCAGGTCCTTTGCTTGTGGGGGATGTCAAGGAGCAATTGGGTGTCCATGACTTAAGGGAATCCTACAACACACCAGTGGTTTTTTAATGTGGCCTACATTACATCAGACATGACCAGTTGTGTTAGTTGCATGCCTAAAAGACCAGTGAACTACTTACACTTATGTCTGAATGTCTATGGATGGGGACTAGTTTTAGACTAGTTGGACTAGTATTAGAACACACATTTACTAAATGATGTAATGTTTACCCATGACTAGTTGCAGGGTTCAGGATCTAGAATACAAATTCATTATGTTATTTATTATTAGCTTTAATGAGGTGACTCACAGCCTCGTTTACTCACCTCCTTTACCCATAGTGTTGTGGATTTACTTTAAAGATCACACATTTCTTTCTTTTATAGTATATCCCCAAACTGTCTGCTGTCCTGCTTTTCAAATTCTCACATCATTTAAAGTATTCCATCAGCTTTACTTTTGCTTTCCCTCTAGGCCAAAGCACCTATTTACCAGTCCACGAACTTAGAAGCCTGCTGAAGGGAAGCTTGACCATTGATGAGACATTATGTGGCAGTGACACTGAGCCATTACAGACTTTAGCATTTGGGTCCACATCCACGTCTACAGCCGCTCTTACTTTTCACTTTTTTGTGTTTTTTTCTTCTGAGTGGATTCAAGGTTGGAGACTTTTAGACGAATGTCACTTTAAACTTTGGACAGAATTAGAGATGATGGCAGTCTGGCCATGGCGCCACAATGGCTGCATTGAAAAAGGTCAACTTACACCCACACCCTTCCACTAACAAACCCACACTTAGTCATTACAATTACATCACCCATTGTCAGCAGGAGGTCAAATACGGTGGTTTAGAACCACATGTCACTCAGCCTGTATTCCTAACCTGAGCTGGGTTATTGTCAGTGGTAACAAAATAGCGATATGATGCATGAAGTGTTTAGGGCAGTTCACGTAGCTTATGTTGTGTGCATTTGGTATAAAAACTAGGTTTTAACCCATCAAAAATGTCCATCGCAATATACCACGCCTTTGTAGACAATTATTTTAAAACAGCTACAGGTGAGGACAGCTACAGAAAGCCAGTAGACAAAACATTGCAAAGACAAGCCCCAACTTATTTAGGCAAAGGTTACCACACCTTAACAAATCCTCAGATGTCAAGAAAGACAATACCTGTGTGTAATACCTGAAATAAATTCAATTCTATTAATATCCATGTGTAATATCTGAGATAACTTGAATTTACATTTACATTTTCTGCATTTAGCAGACGCTCTTATCTAGAGCGACTTACAGAAGTGCTTCCATAGTGAACATTTCATTTCTCAATTTAAGTAAACAACAGTCGAAGAACACAAATCTGCTGAAACCTGTTAGAACCAAAGTGTATTTTTTTATTTTATTTTTTTTTTTTTTTGGAAATGGAAAAAAAATGTTAGTAAATAAGTACAAGTCAGCTTAAGTGCTTAGTAAACAGGTGGGTTTTTAATCATTTTTTTAAAGACAGCAAGAGACTCAGATGTTCGGACAGACAGAGGAAGTTCATTCCACCACCACTGGTGCTAGAACAGAGAAGAGCCTTGATGCTTGTCTTCCTTTAGTCCTGGGTGGAGGCTCAAGTCGAGCGAGACTAGAGGCTCTGAGGTTGCGTGGTACAGAGCGGGGTTTGATTAGACCACGAAGGTAGCTTGGGGCTGGTCCATTTTTGGCTTTGTAGGCGAGCATCAGTGTTTTAAACTGAATGCGTGCAGCTACAGGAAGCCAGTGAAGAGAACGCAGCAGTGGGGTGATGTGGCAGTGTTTGGGCTGGTTAAAAACCAGACGGGCAGCTGCATTTTGAATGAGCTGCAAGGGTTTAATAGTGGACATGGGAGCTCCTGCCAGGAGGGAGTTGCAGTAGTCCAACCGTGAGATTACAAGTGATTGGACCAGAATCTGGGTAGCTTCCCTGGAGAGAAATGGCCGAATCTTCCTGATGTTGTACAGGAGGAAACGGCACGATCTTGTCATGTTGGCTATATAAGGAGAGAAGGTCAGCTGGTTATCCAGGACAACACCAAGGCTTCGTACCTTATCAGATGGTCTGATCTGGGAGTCATCAAGAGAAATGACTAGGTCCTGGGTTGGAGACTGATCTCCGGGAATGAGCAACATCTCTGTCTTGCTGGGATTAAGTTTGAGATGAATTCTACAGTTTTATAATTAAATTAATATGCAATATCTTGAACAAAAATGAATTCTGTACAGATTAATACTAAGGTGCCTAAATACTTCGATTTACACCGATCATAACATTATGACCACCTTCCTAATATTGTGTTGGTCCCCCTTTTGCTGCCAAAACAGCCCTGACCAGTGGAGGCATGGTCTCCACTAGACCTCTGAATGTGTGCTGTGGTATCTGGCATCAAGATGTTAGCAGCAGATCCTTTAACTCCTGTAAGTTGCGAGGTGGGGCCTCCATGGATAGGACTTGTTTGTCCAGCACATCCCACAGATGCACGATTGGTTTGAGATCTGGGAAATTTGAAGGCTAAGTCAACACCTCAAACTCAGGGTTGTGCTCCTCAAACCATTCCTGAACCATTTTTGTTTTGTGGCAGGGTGCATTATATAGGCCACAGCCATCAGGGAATACCGTTTCCATGAAAGGATGTACATGATCTGCAACAATGCTTAGGTAGATGGTACGTGTCAAAGTGACATCCAAATGGATGGCAGGACCCAAGGTTTCCCAGCAGAACATTACCCAAAGCATCACACTGCCTCTGCTAGCTTGCCTTCTTTTCATAGTGCATCCTGGTGCCATGTGTTCCCCAGGTAAGTGACACACACGCATTCATGTGATGTAAAAGAAAACGTGATTCATCAGACCAGACCACCTTCTTCCATTGCTCTGTGGCCCAGTTCCGATGCCTTCCTTGGATAACTTTTGATAGATACTGACCACTGCAGACCGGGAACACCCCAAAAGAGCAAGTTTTGGAGATGCTCTTGACCCAGTCATCTAGCCATCTCAATTTGGCCCTTATCAAACTGGCTCAAATCCTTACACTTTTTCTGCTTCTAACACATCAACTTTGAGGATAAAATGTTTACTTGCTGCCTAATATATCCCACCCACTAACAGGTGCCGTGATACAGAGATAATCAGTGTTATTCACTTCACCTGTCAGTGGTTATAATGTTATTTCTGGTCAGTTTATATTTATAGTTCTTTTATTAACTTATATTATTATTTAGTTCTTTGTGTTCTTTCTAGCTCCTGTGTTTTAATTTAGTAAGCTATACGCAACGTAATTTCCTTCTGCTGTACTCTTTGGGTGTATAGCTGAATGACCGTAAACAGATCTTGAATCTGGATCTTGACTCTTAAGTAGCTGATTGCCTGATCTATTATGGTTTTGTGCTATTTACTGAGTTTAAAAAGTATCTGCCTCCGAATTTGATGTCTAGAATCTGTACTTAGAACAATTCCAATATCCAAAAAAGCAGCATTCACATTTAGATGATGAGCTAAATCAGTTTAAAAAGCTAAAAAACCCTAGGGTACATCACCAGTGTTAGACTTATTTTTCATTCACTATTTGCTCTCTGTAAGGAATGACAACATTATAGGAGACAACTGTCAGAAACAGTTAATCCTCTTAACGCGTTGTATTTCTTTAATAACACACTTAACTGTTTGCAGCAGTCATTTACACACAGAGTGATATAGAGTAATATAGTGCTTTTTTCCTCAGGAGTGGTGTACTGGGTGCAGAAACCATTCCTGCAGAGAACAAAAAGAAATTATGAGAGATCTTAATTATAAAGCAGAACTATTTAGCCAAATCAGGCCATTTAACTTGGTGAATAGTTGATAACACATTGATAATAGTGAGGAAGTATACCTGGGAGCTGAAAAGATTCACGTCGTGCTAATTAAGCTCACATATTCTCATTACCATAAATAGAGGCGAGATACATAACGAGAAATAATAAAAGGAACACACACAAGGAACACATAATGGATAAGGGAAATTAGACACTTCCACTGTTAAATCATTACGATAATCATTATAGTCATTCTAGTGAGTGCTACTCTCCAAGTTTATTCTATTTATACATTTTACCTTTTTATTTCTATCTAGCTGTAATTACCCTGAACCCTACCCTGACCGTGGAGGGCTGTATCTAACACAAGCCCCTCTGACAAGTGTGTAATACCGCTTCTTTTCACCTGCACAAGGTGGGTTCACACAAGGGAATCACATATGGAATGTAATGCACTGATCTCCATTATCCCCCGTCTCCTGCCACGAATGTAGCAGCAATGAGGAATCCCCTCAGTCTGCCCTCCTTCAGCCAATCATGTCTGTGAAGGCGCCCGGCCAGCTGATAGCACAGCGAGATTCAAACCCAAGAGCTCAAAATCTCAGCAGTGGTGGGCTAGCTTGTTAGGCCCATAAGCAACCCGAGCACCAGCCACTCGAAAACGTTATCATATTTATTTGGAAAGGGCATTACAATTACCCTTAAAAGACTCATCACTAAATCCTTAATATGGCCTGGCACCGACGGTGGTCAGCTGGCATAATAGGTCTTACGCTTCTTTAATGCCTCTGAGTAAAACTTATTCTGAATGTACACACTGATATGGCAGATGTCAAATCTAAGCTGATAGGCATGAGGACTGTGACTGAGCCGCTTTGAGAGTAGATTTTGTAACAAAGCCATGATTACTCAAATCTGCTGCTAAACATTAATTGCCAACTCTCTAAAAGTTAACTTTTATCTGTGCATTTATCACAGTGATGTTAGATTCCTTTGGAGCTAGATGCTGGAGTGTGGGTGTATGGTGCTGCTATATTGGATCTGTGAGCCGTATTGCTGCATTGAGTTTTTCTATCAGGGCTGTCAGACACTGACCATTAAGTCATAACTCACGAGTGGAATTTTTCAGAGCAATATTAAGCCGCTATATGAATGGTTGCGTATGTATTATCAAGAAGCTAAATTACAGTAATGGTCCTATTACAGTGAGTGTAGTATCCATAATGTTATTTAATTTAAATTAATTTCATAGAATATAAGAAATTGGCTGTAAAAACTGTCTTTTCATCTTACACTCTCAGCCATGCATAATTTTCACCAGTTACTGAATAGATTTTGTGCAGCTTGACTCAACTGATTCCAAATGCTTTGTTGTAAAGACAAAAGCCTGCCAAATACAAGTCACCATCTTATTCTACATTATTTACTGGATACAAACATAGCTACAGAATTCCTTAAATCCAATTAAGTCATTATATTTCATAAACACAGTTTTTGCAAAGCTGTTCATTGTTCTCATATTAATAAAAAAATAATGCTGATGTGCCAGGAGGTTACGTTTTTCTTTATTTGTGAAACCAGTATGAAAGTATAACTTCATCCTCAATTTTCCTTGTTTTAACACAATGAGGTTTCTTATGTTCCTGTTGCAGAGCCTTGTGCTATCAATCTAAAGGTTGAGAGTTTGAATCTCAGCTCTGCCATGCAGCCACTGTTGGGCAAGGCCCCTAACCCTGTCGGCTCCAGGGGTGTCGTAAATGGCCGACCCTGTACATTGTACTGTACATGTGTATACACTGATCAGCCATAACATTAAAACCACCTCCTTGTTTCTACACTCACTGTCCTTTTTATTATCTCCACTTACCATATAGAAGCACTTTGTTGTTCTACAATTACTGACTGTAGTCCATTTGTTTCTCTACATACTTTTTTTTTAGCCTGCTTTCTCCCTGTTATTCAATGATCAGGACCCCCACAGAGCAGGTATTATTTAGGTGGTGGATCATTCTCAGCACTGCAGTGACACTGACATGGTGGTGTGTGTTAGTGTGTGTTGTGCTGGTATGAGTGGATAAGACACAGCAGCGCTGTGTCCACTCACTGTCCACTCTATTAGACACTCCTACCTAGTTGGTCCACCTTGTAGATGTAAAGTCAGAGACGATCGCTCATCTATTGCTGCTGATCGAGTTGGTCATCTTCTAGACCTTCATCAGTGATCACAGGATGCTGCCCACGGGGTGCTGTTGGCTGAATATATTTTTGGTTGGTGGACTATTCACAGTCCAGCAGTGACAGTGAGGTGTTTAAAAACTCCATCAGCGATGCTGTGTCTTATCCACTCATACAGCACAACACACGCTAACACTTGCCTTTGCTTATATTTATTAATTCAGCATAAGCACAGCCATAACCACATTAACCATATTAAACAAAGTGCAACATGTGTTTATGGCATTCCGTACACAAAGCAATGTGCTTAAACTTATAGCAGAAATAAAATAGTTAGAGGTGGGCACGTGTCATTAAGTCCAACGTACAGTAACGACAGAATGAGCTCAGATTCTAACCTACACATTCACTTCAAATTCTAAGCAATGTAAACAAAGTGGTAAGCGTTACGGCGCCTTCACATGAGAAGCTTCTCGCGCTTTGAGCACAGCAGCAACCGCAAAAATCACGAGCCCAACGCAGCAAAAGTGCGCTGCGCATGTTGCTTCTCACATGAATGCGCACTAAACTGAACTAGCTAAGAAATACACTATTCCAAGATCTCGCGATTAAGAAGCTTAATGAAACAATATAGACGTGCAACATTGCGCTAGTGCTGCTGTGTAGTACGCAACAAGTAGTGCTGAGGGAAATCATATGAACGGTTATTTGAATGGAAACGTAGAAATTAAAAGGGATCATTTATAAACATAGTTTTTAAAACGATGCATCAATTTAAAATATTGACGTTAACGCATTTTTAACGTCTACGTCATCAGTTAGGTTGACCAATAGCGGCAGCCCTAATGCACTTATGTGCGCACATGATCTAGTGGATGTTGGCCGCCTTGTTGTGTGTTGGTGTGAATGTACTCAGATGGTGCAATGGAGCAATGTGCAACTGTCTATGTGACAAATTCATCTTGTTTTCTTCAATCCTGCACTTGTCAGCTAGCTGCTATTATAATTAACATGAACAGTTTTGGGAAGTGAATAAAAATTATGAGCAAAACCAGCTGCAGATAACTGCCCAACTTGAGCAAATTGAATGAAATATTAATAAGCCACACTTTGAAAAACCTTACTCTTATTTTGCACGGTCCTCTCTCATTTGCATATGCATGAGAAAGAGAAATGCAATTTAAGTCATGTGCACTCCAATTAACTTCATTTTTGCTTGTGTGACACTATATATAACACATTTTGTGTGCAGAATGCGATCCAACTTCATCTGGAAATGGGTGTAAATATCTTAGAACAGATAGTCAACATAGTTTTGGTCACCTGCTGAGTTGGGCTTTGTGTAAGATAAGAGGGTATTTAAAAAGCTTAGTCTGAATTTGAAGTGCCTCCAAAGCTTCCTGCCCATCACCTGCCTGACTGACAGAGGCAATCAGAGTAAGTGTCACATACTGGCACTCTTTCTGGGACTCTGAGTATGTGTGTGCACATGGGTGTGTGCACCACTGGGTGATGTTATTAAACTCAAGACCTTTAATCTCACCATCAGGGGGAATTCTGAGCGGTCTGTCAGGACAACTGTCAGAAAGGAGAGCAATACACAGATGCACACACAGAAGCACTGACACACAATTAAGATAAGTAGATGGGGCATTATTGGAGAGTCCAAGAGAGATAGACAGGTGAGTCCAGGCAAATCAACCTGTGTGTGCATGCGTGTGTCTTTACAGGTCAGTGACCAGGGCTAAATCGATCCTTGAGAGTAAAACAGTGAGAGAAATGCATTAGAAAAGTTGGAAAGAGAAAATGTGTTGAGTTTTGTGTAAGGCTAGGGAACACTTGGCTGACAGAGTGAAAAAAGTTGGCCAGCTTGCAGTCAGTCCACAGCTCAGATTTTGGTGTGTGTATGTCATTAGATCTGCTTTAACTGTCTAAAACTCTTTGGTAGCTTAGCCTATGTTTAGGCAAGCCTGTGACAAGCTGCTGATGTCTCCGTTAGCATGGCTTTTCTTATCTTAGACGGGAACTGACCGGAGAAAGCTCTTGTCAAAATGCTTACAGTCTACTAAATATACAGTTGTTTTTGTTTTATATATTTAGTTTTTATGCATTTTCTCCCCTTTTTCTCCCTTTTTTTAGCGTGTCCAATTGCCCGATTGAGTCATGCTTCCTCTCCACCAATGCCGATCCCCGCTCTGAGGAGAACGAAGCTAACCCGCTAACTCCGACACGTGGGCAGCATGCCGTATGCATCTTCACCTACACTTTGACGAGTACAGTGCAGATCAGCACTGTGTACAGAGAGACACACCCTGACAGCACTCTTTTCCCATCTCTGTGCAGGCTCCATCAATCAGCCAGCAGATGTCGTAATTGCATTAGTAATGAGACAGACCCTATCTGGCTTAATCCCACCCCTATCTGAAGAACAGGCCAATCATTGTTCATGTGGTTGCTAAGCCAAGCCGGCAGGCAGAGCTGACACTCGATACAATGTATTCGAGATCCCAGCTCTGGTTCCAGCGTGTGTTTTTAACGCTGCGCCACCTGAGCAGCCTTGGAATTCATTTTAATGTAACAGGGCTGGAATGCACCTATGGAAACAGAACCCATGATCAGATATTTAATCAAAATCTAAGAAGCCACAACAAAAAGGGGGCAATCACAAAAGAAGTGGCCAAATTAATAGAAAAAGTTTATTATATTACAGTGGTACCTTGAAACTTGACGTTAATTGGTTCTGGGAGTGGCGTTTAGTTTAAAAGATGTTAGGTTTCAAGGTATTTTTTCCCATAAGAATGTTTGGGAAACCTGTTAATGCGTTTCATGGTCCTGTGGAAACATGGGGACGTCGAGTTACAAGGTACCACTGTATTATATTAGGATTTTAATGTCCTGTTTTACACACTTGGGTTAGATTCATGACAGAACAGGTAGTTACTCATTACACAAGATTCATCAGTTCACAAGTTCAATATCAAACACAGTCATGGACAATTTTGGTATCTCCAATTAACTTGACTGCATGTCTTTGGACTGTGGGGGGAAACCCACACAGACACGGGAAGAACATGCAAACTGCACACAGAAAGGACCCGGACCGTCCCACCTGGGAATCAAACCCCTTCTTGCTGTTTGGTAACAGTGCTACCCACTGAGCCACCCAATAGAAAAAGTAAAAAATGAAAGACAAAAAAACTACCGCAGCCCACGATGGAGAAAGTAGATAGAACAGGGATAGCGCAGAAATGAGAACAGTATATTACAATATGACATGCTGCTCTGGCCGTCTGTGACAAACCAGCCCTTGGAAATAGAACACAGGGAGCTGTCAGAATCTGTCGATTTGGCTATGAATGACAGAACCCCAACCCCACCATTGGTACCTCCTGTGCATGAAGTGGTTAATGGGTTGTTCCCACCTCTGGGATAATCCGCTCTCTTAGTGTGGCTTAAACAGGGGCAACTAATCCCAGGAACTAAAATGAAGGGTGACATCCTATGTCAGAAGAAAGCCGGACCAGACCAAGCATTCCGGCACCATAGAGTGTAAAACTAGAGTGTGTAAAATAAATAAATAAAAGAAGTAACAACCAGTGTTAAAAAGAAAAAATTGGGTGGCACAGTGGCTCGGTGCGTAGCACTGTCGCCTCACAGCAAGAAGGACCTGGGTTTGATTCCCAGGTAGAGCGGTCTAGCTCCTTTCTGTGTGGAGTTTGCATGTTCTCCCTGTGTCTGCGTGGGTTTCCTCTGGGTTTTCCGGTTTCCTCCCACAGTCCAAAGATGTGCAAGTGAGGTGAATTGGAGATACAAAATTGTCCGTGACTGTGTTTGACATTAAAGACTTGAACTGATGAATCTTGTGTAACCAGTAATTACCTGTCCTGTCACGAATGTAACCAAAGTGTGTAAAGTGTGGTTCCAGTGCCTAAGACTGCGCACCCCAGGGAGCTGAATGACTTCAGACCAGTGGCCCTTACTTCACATCTAATGAAGACTCTAGAGCGGATTATACTCAGCCACCTTCGACCGATAGTGGACACAACGCTGGACCCCATGCAGTTTGCCTACACAACTGGCATTGGTGTAGAGGACGCAGTCATCCACCTGTTACACAGATCCCTCTCACACCTCGACACCCCTGGGAACACTGTGAGGGTCATGTTTTTCGACTTCTCCAGTGCTTTCAACACGCTACAACCATCACTACTTGGAAAGAAGCTGGAGGTAGCTGGAGTTGACCGTCACCTCACTGCGTGGACGATTGATTACCTCTCCAACAGACCACAGTACGTGAGGCTTCAGGACTGTGTGTCCAACGTAATGGTTAGCAGTACAGGGGCACCGCAAGGGACTGTCCTCTCTTCATTTCTTTTTTCCATATACACCTCAGACTTTCAACATAACACACAAGACTGTTTCCTGCAAAAATTCTCGGACGACACAGCCATTGTTGGATGTTTATCTGACGGGAATGAACAGGATTACAGGAGTATCGTCAAGGACTTTGTTTCCTGGTGTGAACTGAATGCGCTTCATATTAACACCAGCAAAACTAAAGAACTGGTGATCGACTTCAGGAAAAAGTCGCATCACACCACACCTGTGAGCATTCAGGGTTTGGACATTGAGATGGTGAAGGAGTACAAATACCTGGGTGTTCACCTCAATAATAAACTGGACTGGTCTAGCAACTCGGATGCCCTATATAGAAAGGGCCAAAGTCGCCTCCACCTTCTGAGGAGACTGAGGTCTTTTGGAGTGTGCCGACCACTGCTTAGATCCTTTTATGACACTGTGGTAGCATCAGCCATCTTCTACGGAGTGGTGTGCTGGGTGGTGCAATATCAGAGAGAGACAGAAAAAGACTGAACAAGCTGATCAAGAAAGCGAGCTCTGTCTTGAACTGTCCTCTCGAACCTGTAGAGGAGGTGGGAGAAAGGAGGATGATAGCCAAGCTGTCATCCATCCTGGACATCACCACACATCCACTACATGAGTCTGTAGGAGACCTAACAAGCTCCTTCAGTACCAGACTCCTCCACCCCCTGTGTAAGAAGGAGCGCTACCGCAGGTCCTTTATTCCCGCAGCCATCAGAGCTTACAACAATAATAATATATAATAATATCACTCATTCCTTATCTTTCATGTTGGGTGTAATAACAAGTGCAATATGTAACCTATTCACAATAAGTGCAATAACCTAATATATTTTGCATATTTTTAATGTATATATTATTTTTTAGATATTTTATAGAGTAAATAACTACACACTATGTGTGCAATATTTTTTACTTAGTTGTATTTCTTGTATTCTTGTCTTCATTCTGCTGTAACAAGTTAATTTCCCTAAGGGGATCAATAAAGTCTTATCTTATCTTATCTTATCTTAAAAATGACATTAAAAATCCCAATAAATAAAACTAATAATAAATAAATGGTACTTCTGTCATGTAAAAAAGGTACAAATCACAGGTATATTTCAGACCACAAACAGCTGAGAGAGTGACTGGGATGTTACCTTAGTTTTTATATTTCTTCATCCACTGAAAAACATGTAGTAAAAGTGTACTAAATATTCATTTTCTGCTGCATTAATTCAGTGCGTCGTGTAATAAAACAGCAGCGCTGACCCTTAACCTGCAAGCCTACCTGCCACTTAAGTCTCCATTGTGTACGTGTGCATACACACTCTGAGATGACATCAGCAGGCAGAAGGTTTATTTGTTAAATTCTATCGCTCGACTGCAGTGTTTTGCATTATTAATTAGCTCTGTGCACAAAAGCCTCCTCCTCTTTCTGACACTAACTACAGAGCCAGCTTTGTTTTCTTTTCTTATGTTTCAGACTGGTTTGTCTGTTTTTCTGCACCCAAATAGTTATGAACACCTGCTACTGATTGATTAGCATACATTTTTAAAATTATCTTTATAAATTTGTTGTGGCCGTTTTTTTTTTAATGCATTTTCTCCACATTTTCCTACCAGATTGCATCCGATGAGAGCACGTCGCTGTACATGCCTCTTTCGACACGTGTACAGCTCTCCTCTTCTCGCCCCTGCATTCTGCACATGCGTCTCTTGCGCCAATCAGGGTCCTTACACAGTGTATGAAGACCCACCCACCCGCCCACACATAGTCCGGCCCCCACCCTGCAGATACGGTGGCCAAATAGTACCTGCTGCAGGCACTACCAATTATGCCCGCCAGATGGTGCCCAGCCGACCGGTGGCAACACCGAGTTTCAAACCAAGGAGTTCAGACACTCGGTACTGGTGTGCTAGCCGAATATCCCGCTGCGCCATCTGGGTGCCATTTGTGGCGGATTTTGACTTTTAGATGTATTTATTTATTAGGATTTTAAAGTCATGTTTTACACTTTGGTTACATTCATGACAGAACAGGTAGTTATTCATTACACAAGATTCATCAATTCACAAGTTCAATGTCAAACGCAGTCATGGACAATTTAGTATCTCCAATTAACCTGACTGCATATCTTTGGACTGTGGGAGGAAACCGGAGCTGCCGGAGGACACCCACGCAGACACGGGGAGAACATGCAAACTCCACACAGAAAGGACCCGGAAAGCTCCAAGTGGGAATCGAACCCAGGACCTTCTTGCTGTGAGGCGACAGTGCTAACCACTTAGCCACTGTGCCGCCCTATATTTGTATGTGCCACATTTTTCGCTATATAAGTAGTTTATTTCATTTTCATTAACTGCCTTATACTAGTCAGGGTTGTTGTGGGCCCTGTTCCACAGGGAAACACTGGGTGCAAGGCAGAAACACCCTGGACAAAGTGTCAATCCATCGCTTGGCTTTAGGGCTACCAACTGTAACATTGTCATGTTTGTGTTGACATCATGCTGGCTGAAAGCATGGTTGAGATTCAAACCCAGATTTCAGTGGGGGTGTGCTAGCATAATAGACCATTGTGCCACCCAAGCAAACTATATTTATCTTTAATGTTTAATTGCATATTAAATGTGCAGAAGTCTCTCCCTGTAGAGGATGTGATAACTCGTTCTCACATTTACTGCCTGAACTGGATAAGACTTCATGCCAAAAGTGTTATTTTAAATCATCACATTGCCCTTGTTTACTAAACATTTCATAAACATTGCGCTTTGCATTTAAATAATCATGTTAAAACTGTATGTTATTGATTTTTCCCTGACATCTTGCAGACAAAATCAGCTGGTACACTACAGGACAGGGTTGTGTAGAAAAAGAGGGTGAAATAAAATACAGGCAGATGCGGTAGATCTTATCTGGTGGCTGCTGAATCAACATGACCTCAATCAATGTGGTAATCCTGAAAAAAACTCATGACAAATGCATCTTTGGGGTGTTAGCAGGTTGGGATTCAATGTGGCTAAACATGTCTTGAGTCATGTCATGAGTTAAGAAAAGCTTTTTTCAATGGAATGCATAGCATTGGCTATGTTTACATGCATAGATTAACTGTACTCAATAATATAATTATAATCTATGTTTACATGTACGCTACAAGTAATCCAATCCAAAATGACACGCTTGTGTAGAGTACCACTTAGTGTACACATTACCATGACAGCAAGCATCACTTGAGTCAGTCAGACGCCCCCTCCAACACGTGTTCAGTAGCCAGCTGCATCTTTTCACCTGCACGAGGTGTGTTCATATGTGGATCAGCTTTGTGTACGGAGAGCCACACCCTGATCAAAGCATTATTTCTCGACTCTGTGCAGGCGACCCTGCTCCAGCTCCCACCCTGTATGAACAACAGCCAATTTTTGTTCATGTAGCTGCCCAGCCCAGACGGATGGCAGAGCTGAGTTTCAAACTGACAAGTTTGAAATGTCGGCTCTGGTGTGCTATTGTTTTTTATCGCTGCGCCACCTGAGCGGCTCGGCTAGTCCATTCTGACTGAGGTGTATACATGGACGTATTTCATTCTGATTGAGCTATTAGTCGGATTATTAACAGACTATCATTCAGCATGTAAATGTGGCTGCTGTTTTGGACCACAAATAAATCTCAATTGTATCTTGTATCTTGCTATTATGGCAAATTTACATTTTTGGCATAGCAGATGCTTTTATCCAAATTGAACTTGATTTGAGGCTTGAACCAGCGATCTTTTGATTACTAGTCCAGTACCTTAACTGCTAGACTACAACTGCCCTTCCAGACTGATGAAACTTGAAACCACTTAAAAACTTAAATTGATATCTCTTTTCCCTAGTCTAATAAGACTGCACTCTGACTGGACCCCTGACCACACACACATACACCCCTGCACTCTGACTGGACCTCTGACCACACACACACCTCTGCACTCTGAAGAGATGCGCTCCCGTGTGATGTGCTGTCTGTCACTAACCCCCACTTCTCTGAGGCCTTCACACTATTTGGTCTCTAGTAACACACACAATGTATGTATGTGTGCTTTCCTTGTGATGGACTGGTGACCTGTTTGGGGTGTTTCTTGCCTTTTGGCCAATCAGTCACATCCATAGCTGTTGAAAACAGCAAACCAAACTGTCTTGAACCCTGCCCTGCCCAAGCTGCTATGTAATGCACAGATCACTTTACATTCTGTACATAAATATATACTATTTGTGCAATAATAATAATAATAATAATTATCTGTTTCTACTGTGATAAGATACTGGTTTTGTTTGCACTGTTCAACCATGTGTATATGTCCATATTGTTTCACAACTCATATTTCTTATAATTTTAGCTTATATTATGCTGTACCAAGTTATATATTTTTTTAACTTTTTTATATATATTTTAATATATTCAATCTTTTTTTTATTTGTAGTATTGCTGCTGGTCTCACTGAAGAGCTACCAAACAAAGTTTCGTAGTATGACTACAATGACTATAAAGTAGGGATGTAACAAAACACTCAACCCACGATGTGATGCGATTCACGATACTGGGTTCACGATACGATTTTTTCCCGATTTTTTAAACAAAATGAAATTGAAGACAAATGATGACAAAGTTTCCTTTTATTATTTCTCTTAAAAATAAAATAAAATACTGTAATTGTGCTTATCTTTTATTTATCTAAATAATGAATGTCCTTTTATTTTTGAGTTAGGTATTAACTATGCAAAACAATGCTGCACATTTCCCTTTTTGTGTAAAAAAACCCCTAAAAATTTAAAATAAATCCCACATTAAATAAATAAATGAATACCACAAATAAAGAAAGTATCCTCACATACATAAATTTGGCTGAAAATTCAGAACTTGGCAACCCTGTAGTGATGTCAACCAGGCGACATGAATAGCGCCAGTGACCTCTGCTGTTTAAAGTGAATATTGATTCATTATACATGTAAACCAATTTGAATCGGTACACATGTGAATAAATTTTTAACTGTCTTGTGGTGCATCGTTACATCCCTAAAATAAAGTCTATCTTATCTTATCTTATCTTATCTTATCTTATCTTATTTTATCTTATCATCTTATCTTATCTTATCTTATCTTATCTTATCTTATCATCTTATCTTATCAGACCCACCATGAACTTGACCAGGATACAGTAGTGTTAAAACAGACCTTGAATTAACGTTTGAATTGAATGTTTTCATTGATCTTCTTACACTTAAGCCTTGGTTGACATTGCTTAGTAAAAACGTGGATAAAATAGTACACAGATACAGATAGAGAAAACCTCTCTGCTGATTTTAGGCTTGTATACCAAGGGTCTAAGATTGTTTGCAGTCAGTAGAAATGAAAACACTGAGCTTCTACTGCCCACAATATTCCAGATCTGAGCCATAAAACCAGATAATTATCATCACTGAACTCATTTAAAACGTCTGACTGTTTGAGCGGGCTGCTTTCATGCTCCACAGGTGAGAGAAACCCCATCGGTAAGTGAGATTTGTGGGTCATTAAAAAGTGGCATAGGGACTGTGATGAGAACGCACTGTTAATTATGCCTCTATTCATCATTTTAACAGCCAATTAAATCATTAAATCAATTGCTTAATAAAGGTGTGGTGTCACTCAGCTCTGAAATATTTATCAGGGTTAATAATTTAGGGATGCAATTAATTAAAAATATATTCGAGAGAAAGTGAGAGAGAGGGAGAGAGTGAAATAAAAAAGTATGCTGCTTAACAAAGAACTACTTAAATGCTATTTAAATCATAATGCTATTTAAAGTATAATAGTCAGGTGTGATTATTAAAATGATCTGCTGCTTCACAGCAAGAAGGTCCTGGGTTTGATTCCCAGGTGGAGCAGTCTGGGTCCTTTCTGTGTCTGGTTTGCATGTTCTCTTAGTGTCCGGGTGCTCCGGTTTCCTCCCACAGTCCAAAGACATGCAGTCAGGTTGATTGGATATACTAAATTGCCCTAGGTGTAAGTGTGTTTGCCCTGTGATGGACTGGCAATCTGTCCGGGGTGGTTCCTAAATTTTGCCCAGTGATTTGGACACACTGTGACCCTGAATCAGATAAAGCAGTGATAAACACAGATAATGAACTAATAAATAATATTATACAGTGGTACCTTGTAACTCAACGTCCCCTAAACTCAAACTCTTTGAAACTCAACGCCCTTTGTCGAGAAATTTGTACCCTTAAGCTCAACATTTCCCTTAAACTCAACATGTTCAGTTTGTTTTTTAAAAATGTATTTATTGAATTTCAAATTGACAATAAACAGTCGTTTTGTTCAGCGCTCGGCTTGAGCAGTGTGGTAATACGTCATTAAAGTGTGCATATGAGACGAATCTGATTCACTCTGAAAGCGTCCACATGTATCCGTGTTATTTTCCTCCTGTTTCACTTTTTTTTTTTTCTTTTTTTTTTTTTTTACCTTTTTTTCTCCCCTTTTAGCGCATCCAATTGTTCAACTAGCATCGTGCTTCCTCTCTGTCTATGCCGAACCCTGCCCTGACGGAGGTGATTGAAACTAACCCGTATCCCCTCCGAAACACGAGCAGCAGCCAGATGCATCTTTGCCACCCACACATTGACGAGTTTGGCGCCACCTAGCGTTGCACACCCTAAGGGCACCCTCTCCCATCTCTGTGTAAGCGCCTCCAATCAGCCGGCAGAGAACGCAATCGCATTCTGACAGAGAGAGACCCACATCCGGTTCTTTGTCCCACCCCCCACATGAGCAACCGGCCAATCGTTGCTCATATAGCCACTCAGCTTCGAACCGGTAAAGCAAGGCTGGATTCGATACCACGTTCTCAGAATGCAGCCCTGGTTGCAGCGCGTTTCTTTTTACCGCTGCGCCACCTGAGCGGCCTGTTAAACTTGTGTTACAGCTCGGGGTTCTGAGAAATTGTAAGAATCAGCTTTTTATTTCAGTGTTTTTATATTATATTTGTCTTATTTTCAGTGTGTAAGTGTCAAAAACAACCCCATTATTTTACATAAGCCTAAAATATATGCAGTTCCACGGGACCATGGAATGCATTAAGAGGTTTCCCATACATCCTTATGGGAAGAAATACCTTAAAACTCAAAGCCTTTTAAACTCAATGCCAGGTACCACTGTATTTTAAAACCCATATAGATTCCTAACCATTGTCACTACTGCTTCATCATGGTACGGATCACGGTGGGTCTGGCACCATTTGGAAATAAAGTGTAAGACAGGAATACACACTGATCTGGGTGCCAATTTGTTGCAGGTAAACAAACACTCATTCATTTAACTACACCAAGTGGCAATTACGTGTATTCAATCTAACATCTGCATAGGAGGTGGGAGGAAACTGTAGCATCTGATAAAAACTCACACAATGACAAACTCATCACAGACAGTAATGTAAGGATCAAACCCACGTTACTGTGTTTCACCCACTCTGCCAGCTGCCAGTGTACCGTCCAGTTACATGATATACTGCATATCTTGATTCATTAGGAGAAAAAATATGAAGAGACCACAATATGGTCAAAAGTATGTGGACACACCTCCTAAATAACCCTTCCTGATTCCTGAGTACAGTGTTTTAGTTTTAATTTTTAGTTTTAAATTAAATTTAGTAAATAGTAATAAATAATAATAAATAAATTATAAATAGTTTTAGTTTTTAATAAATTAATTACATGCTTGTGACTTTGTGGAAATAGTTTAGGAAATTATCTTTCCTGGTTGGTTGAATGGTTGGATGGATGGATGGATGGATGGATGGATAGATAGATATTTATCCTGAAGAAAATTATTGAATTATTGTTTCCATATGACAATAAACAAGCAACTTCATAAATACATGTTTTGACTTGTTTGGTGTGAAGAAACACAGTGACCTGTACAGAGCGCAGACTTCAACTATATTAAACAAATTTTGGGATAAACTGAAGCTTGAATGTCAGTCAGGCTTTATCATCCACCACCACACATGCTCAGTACAGTGAAATTCTTTTTCTGCAAATCCAAGCTTGTTAGGAAGCTGGGGTCAAAGCTTTACCTACTAGGCTACCACTGTCCCATGCGCCGGACCATAAGAATGCTTTGTTTTATTTAATGTGCACAAAATCACACAAACATACTTTTAAATCTTGTAAAGCACCACCCCAAATAAGTGGAGGCTGTTAATGCATATGACGGTGGTGGTGGTGGGGCTTCATAATAATGCCCATGATTTTGGAATCATTCTAAGATGTCTAGATACAATTTGCTTTCATTAAGCTACAAAATGCATTAGTGAGGTTGGGTACTAATGTTGGCCTGGCTCACATTCAGTATTCCATTTAATCTTCAATCTTAAGGGTTTTGGATGGGATTGAGAAGTTGGAGGCACTCAATATGTTAGAAGTCTCAACTTGCTTTAACTAGAACTAGGGGACTTGGCTCAAATCATCAAAATAGCTGCTGGTCATTATTATTCCTGCAACATCTTGCAGGTAGCATTTCCCCCTTATACACAGCACTGGGTCTATGATACTTTAAAGTGCAGCATTTCACCAGGACTGCTCTTTAAATGCATTCACAATACAAAGGCTCTTTTTTTTGGATGTTTACTGAAAATGGGAATCTGCCTAATTCTGTACTACATCCTGTTTGGGGCGTTTCTTTGGGTTTTTAGAACCATATCACTAAAATGAACAAGCAGGGTTTTTGTGGGATGATCTAGTAGGACAGTCTTAACTTAGTGGACCTCTGTCTAGGACCAAATTGCAAAGGGATCATATTCATTCATTCATTCATTGTCTGTTTTAACACTGCTTTATCCTATTCAGGGTCACTGTGGGTCCGATTCACTGGGCAAAAAGTGGGAAACACCCTAGATAGGTCGGCACACACACATACCAAGGGAGACTTTAGTATCTCCAATTAACCTGACTGCATGTCTTTTGGACTCGTATTGCACATGTGGAAGGCAGCAGGTGAGTGACTTTAATCAGAGCTGCATTATGACCACATAACTGGGTTGGAGAATCTCTAAAACAGCAAGGGGTGCTCACAGGCAGCTGTGGTGGGTACCCACTGACAGTGGTCTGAGAAGGGACAAGCCACAAACCACTGACAGGTTGTTGGGCAGCCAAGACTTATGATGCCAGAGGACATGAAGGCTATGAGGTCTGGTATGGACCAATGGAAGGGCTACTGTGGTACAAATTGCAGATAATGTTAATACTGTCAGTGCATAGTGCATCGAATCGTTATGTCTACGGAGCAAATACTGTACAATGGACAAACAGGCATTTTAACTGGACATCAGAGCAATGGAAGAAAGTTGACTGGTGTGAGGAATCCTGTTTTCTCAGAGCTCATGTGGACAGATGGGTACTTATTGTTTACCCGCGGCACCAGGATGCACATAGGGTAGAGCTCTAAAGCTTAATGCTTAGGCTGCCAGGCAATTGTTTAAGCACTGTAGTTATGAGAGAAATAAAGATAGTAAGGTACATACACTACACACACATGAAAGTGAACATAAACACTTAAATACAGGGACTAACAAGAGCAGTATCTAAACCTTCACTGCATAATTATGCTAAATTAAGCCAACTGACTCCAAATTACACGCGATCAATTAGAAGTCTAAGCGTTTCTTCTCAGCTTGAGATTTAAACTCTCAACAGGACTTCAGGATTAAGAGCGTCACTGAGACTCAGCTGAACCATTCCATCCTCATCTTCTGCTGCCTGCAAGCCCCCACACAGCTTGCTGGGGAAATACTGCTTATTAAATTATCATAAAAGCCCGGCGCTCAATAAAAAGAGCTTCCATTTGCCAGCCCTAATGGCCTGCAATTTTTATTTCGCAAATGAAGTTATGGCCAATAGGAAACCTACGACCCCTATATGCCCTCACTCTTTTCTTTTCTTTCACACTCTCTTTTTATTGAGAAGGTCTGTGCACACGAGGGTCTTAAGCTTACTTGCTGACTAAGGATCCACATTTGTCATTAAAAAGCCCATTCAGTTTTTAATTGAAACCCACAGTGCAGCAGAGTGACAGAGGGTGGAAAATATGTACTTAATAAGGTGTAAAAGGTCCCAAATATGTTGAGGTAATTTATTTTTATTAAGCCATTTGTATTAAAAGTTTAATATAAAAAGTTTTCATATTATTACAAAGTTCCTTTTTTCCCTTGTTGTATATACTGTATGTCCAGATGACTGCATTGTCAATCTCTGCCTATGCATGGACAAGGCTTCAGACTAGCACACACACTATTCACCGTGTATAAAGCCATTGGGCACTTGTTTTCAGCAGCCTGTAGCAGATATCTACATATAGCTGTAACAAGTATTGAGGAACATGCTAGAACAAGCTTTTCTTTGACAGCAGTTGGTGCTGTTGCAGCAGCAATGAAACGACACCCCATTCCGACCAGACCAGTGGCAAGTGTAATAGATTGCTGTGCCACCTGAGCCCCCTAGTTAATATTCATTAATAAGATGGGGCTTATTTGTACATTTACATTTGTGGCATTTAGCAGAAGCTTTTATCCAAAGTGACTTACAATTATGACTGAGCAATTGAGGATTAAGGGCCTTGCTTAGGGGCCCAACAGTGGCAACTTGGCAGTAGTAAGGCTTGAACCTCACTGAATATTAAATAGGCAGTATGTAGTTAATGACCAACTGGTCAGTCAACAGACAACAAAATGCTTTTACAGAGGGCTTGTCTTAAAAACCTAGTGAGCTGCCTTGCTCATGACTGCCTACCAGGGCAGCGCCTAAGTAGAGAAGATTTTAATAAGACATCAAGCTTATAAGGCAGATTATTTAGACACACTACTTAGGCAGTGATTACGTCATCAACTGTCCACAAAGTTTTAGCTTACTAGGCTAACAGAGTTAGCCACAGGCCATTGCAACCAATGTGCTGAGGTGACAAAACCTGCTAGGATTCCAGCTAACACATCCGTCCATGGACCAAAAATGGTTACAGTGGGTCTGTCTGAGAACATAGCGAGCTGTTTTGCTTCCGGCTGCCTACCGCAAACACTTTCCAGAGAAGATTCTAATAAGACATTGAACTTATAAGGCAGACAGTCACTACTTAGACAGTGATTGCGGCATCAACTGTCCACAAATGTTTAGCTTACTAGGCTAAAAGAGTTAGTTTCAGGCTGTTCAAACCAATGGGCTAAGGCGACACACCTATGAGAATTTATTTACATGTAAAAAGAACTCCATATTTGAATTTTTTTAGCTCCCTCATTATTCAGTCAGAATATCGCTCAGAATAAGGCACCTCAGTATAGGCAGCATTTTAAGGCATCTGAGAACTGATGATGTAAAATGCTGTCTATACAGAAAGCTCATCAGGTCTTCAGAACTATGCAATGTCTCGGCAGTGCATGGTAAGATCACTTAAAAATGTGTTGAAGCAAGAATTTACTCTAGAGGTCTCTATACTTCAAAATAAATGTTAACAAATCCACTCACTTGTTGCCACCGGTCGGCTGGGCGCCATCTAGCGGGCATAATTGGCAGTGCCTGCAGCAGACACATCTCTGCTAGGGCGGGATGACCGGACTATGTGGGTGGGGTCTTTAAACGCTGTGTAAGGACCCTGATTGGCAGACAGAGAGAGTGCATAGGTTAAAAAGGCATGGCAGCAATATACCCACCTCGACTGCAATCAGGGATCCCCCAGCAGCGGAAGACAAATTGACTACGCTAAATCAGGTAGAAAATGGGAAAAAATGCATAAAAAAAAAAAAATAATCGACTGATTTTAATTCAGGTTGTCTGCATACTTTTGGTCATGTAGTGTATGTGATAAATGCTATGTGTATGTTCACAATATGACCAAAAGTATGTGGACACACTTTGCAATTATTTAGTTTAGATAATTCAGCAATACGTACTGCAAACAAAATCCCCAAAGTAATAGGCATTTAACGTTGTGGCAAAATTTTTTTGGGCTTTCTTGGCCTTTTTCTTTTTTTTTTTTTTTTTTCCCCTTTGCAGCATCACTGTAGCCCTGTGCATGAAGAAAGATCTATAAGGACATGGTTGATGAGTCTTTGCATGCGAGTCCTTATGATTGGAAGGAATTTCAGTGGTCTGCACAGAACCCTAATTTCAACCCCACTAAAGAGCAAGACAGTCCTTTTCTCCGCATCAGTACCAGACATCACAAACGTTTTTTTTAATTCAATAGGCACATATTTCCACAGACACTCTCCACACCCTTGTGAAAGGGTTTTTTTTAAATAGTGGAGCCTGTTACAGTCCCAAATGTGGGGATACCTCCATATTAATGCCCATGTTTTTTGGAATGTGGAATGTGATGTCCAACAAGCTCATGGTCACGTGCACACATACTTAGAAAAGAAAGTGTGTGTATGTGTGTGTCTAACACACATCATTCTACTGCAGAGTGACACTGCAGTCTGGATCGATATCCAATCATACCTGCATCTCCCAGCAACAGTACAGACAATCATACACCTTCCAGATGAAAACTTAAACAGTCAACTTTTCCAAAAGTCTACATGCACAGAGGAGCACACATCTCAAAAATACAAAATGTATTTAATTGTGTATTTGTAATCACCATTGTAATCAGCATTGTTTATTATGCAGCTGGAATTTAAATAGATCTGCCTTCTCCTGGCAGTTGGTGAAAGATGGTTAACTTATGAGACAATTTCTAATCGCAGATAAGTCTGTGTTTATTTATAAACAAACAATGCACTAATTTGCTTTTGTAAATGTATACATGGGAAGGGCGTTAATTAATCTGATGCGCAATTTGGTGACTGGTGTCAATGCCGAGTTTTGAACCGAGGAGTTCAGAATCTCGGCGCTGGTGTGCTAGTGGAATATTGTATTTTAATGACAAAGACGAGAACAGTATAGACACAATGCAGTTATCACTGTTGTCTGGAGTATATTCTATTTTTTTGAATGTTAGCTGCATAAAAACCTCACTGTCTTCACTATACAAGTGTACCTATTTAGCAACACTATTAAATACTTATGTACATGTTATTCCATGGTACTAATGTGCAGGGTGGCACAGTGTCACCTCACAGAAAGAAGGTCTTGTGTTCGATTCCCAGGTGGAGTGGTCTGGGTCCATTGAGTATGGAGTTTGCATGTTCACCGCATGTCTGGGTGCACTGGTTTCCTCCTACAGTTCAAAGACATGCAGTAATGTTAAATTAGAGATACTCCTACCCCCTAGGTATGAGTGTGTGTAATTGTATGTATGTGTGTTTGCCCTGTGATGAACTGGAGACCTGTCCAGGGTGTTTCCAGCCTTTCGCCCAGTGAATCACCGGGATTAATATTTCATGGTACTTATGTCTATTCATGTGGTCAGTTATTCCTAACTCATCAGAAACATGCCTACTAACCACAAGTCTAATATGCAGTACAAACTATTAATACTATTAAAAACATTGTATATATTACTAAATGATACTATTTTATATTAAATAGTATCATCTCATATTTCTCTATCTCTTACTTTTTACTCAGCCTCTAATAAAAACAGATACTTTCATGATTTACCACCCAGACTATGTGAGATATCTCCCAAAGCTGCTAAAATAAAGTATTATGCAGAGCTCAAGGTTGAAAAGTTCAAGACTTAGTTGCCACACGTAGCTATAATTTTCCTTACCCCAGTTAAATCTTTTATACGACGATTACAGCGGATATCCAATTTCCTCTGGCTGATGCTACCCAGTATTTATATTCAGTATTTATATTCACCTTTGGGAGCCAAATACCTCTGAGGAATTAATCTAATTCAGAGTCAGTTATGCACTATCACACCTAATGGATGGCTCACACTAGGGGCTGGAAGGTAGGCTAATAGCACCGCATATCACGCTAACTTGTTTTTAAAAACAGTAAGAGGTGTGGGATCAAACTTCTCTCCATCTTGACAGATGACAGGTAGTCAATAAAGTACAAAAACATCGGAAGTGTGTTTCTCTCTGGCTGAAAAATACTTATATTTACATATTTATCTGATCAATACAGTAGAAATGTTATATGGGCCAAGTCAGTTTTCTAAAAAAAATAAAAAATAAAAAAATAAAAACAACAACAAAAAATCCACATTATTTTGACAAGAAAATACACAGACCAGACATAACATTATGACCACTGACAGGGAAAGTAAATGACACTGATTATCTCTTTATCACGGCACCTGTTAGTGGGTGGGATATATTAGGCAGCAAGTGAACATTTTATTCTCAAAGTTGACGTGTAAGAAACAGAAAAAATGATCAAGTGTAAGGATTTGAGCGAGTTTGACAAGTTGTGATGGCTAGATGAATGGGTCAGAGCATCTCCAAAACTGCAGCTCTTGTGGGGTGTTCCCGGTCTGCAGTGGTCAGTATCTATCAAAAGTGGTCCAAGGAAGGAACAGTGGTAAACCGGCGACAGGGTCATGGACGGCCAAGGCTCATTGATGCACGTGGGGAGCAAAGGCTGGCCCATGTGTTCTCAATCCAACAGACGAGCCACTGTAGCTCAAATTGCTGAAGAAGTTAATGCTGGTTCTGATCCAAATTTCAAAATCAAAATCCAATTTTAAAACATCATGTACGAATGATTTATTGTAAGGATTGAGGATATTTATGCTTTACAGTCCAAATATCATTGAGGAATTGTGGGTTTCTGAAAGAATGTTAGGTCTGTCTGTGGTTTAGACCAGGTTTTCAGTGAAAACATGCTTTACTTTATTTTCATATATCGCTTTTTAAGAACCCAAAGACGCATCACAGACAACACGTACATAGAGCATCACAGACAGCAAGTACATAGAGCATCACAGAAAGCAAGTACATACAAATACACAATACGTAGAGTACATACAAGGAGACAATAACAAGAAGACCTAATGGAGGGGCAGTCTAAGCTAAGGCAGGTTATACGCAAGTGTGAAGAGGTACGTTTTATGATTAGATTTAAACACAGAGAGAGAATTGAACTGTTTGACCAGTGGTGGAAGAGAGTTCCAGAGATGAGGAGCACATCTAGAAAATGCTCGATCACCAAAGCTGTGGAGGTTAGATGGAGGGATTGTGAGTAGCCCGGCTGTTGAAGACCTGAGAGAGCGAGAGTGTTTGTAAGAAAGAAGAAGATCAGACAAGTAAGAAGGAGCGAGACTGTTAAGAGCTTTATAGGTTACTAGAAGAATTTTGAACCGTATGCGATATTTTACAGGAAGCCAATGGAGATGTTGGAGAACAGGTGTAATACGGTTCATATTCATATTATTCTATTATAGTATGTTATAATTATTAATGTAACCAAGTTTAATTACAGTGTATGTTTTGGTTGTAGAGTAAAGCTAACAATGCTAACAACGATGCTAATTGTACTATTATTGTTATAAATAATGTTAATCAGTTATTAAGTAATCTGAATAAACATGTTTAGCTTTTATCACAATAACAAACAAAATATTAGTTTATGATGGAGATACAAATGCATGTAAATAATGTAAATCATTTTAAAAGTATGTGCACACCCTTACTTACTGACCCACTGCAAGATGCATAAATTCAATGATATTAAATACATAAATGATATTTTTCATATATTTTTCTTGTTGCTTTACAACATAAATATAAAGTTCTGTTAAAAAATGACTTTATAAGTGGTATGTAATTTTAGCAGGAGGTTATATATAATGGTGGAGTGGTATATAATGTTAGCTTGAGTTTATATAGACTGTTGTCTACCTAAACTAGAGTAAGGTAATGTTTACTATGGAAGCACTTCTGTAAGTCGCTCTGGATAAGAGCGTCTGCTAAATGCCAAAAATGTAAATGTAAATATGGTGATGTGAGCGGGTGAGGGAGTTCTGTACCATCTGAAGTTTGTGAATGGAGGAAGAACTGATGCCAGCTAGAAGTCCAAGTAGTAGTCCAAACGGCTGCACGTTATGAGGTAAAAAAATTATATAATACAATCTTAAAACTGGTCCTACCAATGCCTTTCATTTTAAAGTGGTTATTAAACAGAAAAGGAACGAGCATATATACCCAAATAAATAATAAACTAACAAACAGCATTAGTAAGTTTGCAATCTTGTGCCTCTAACTTTAGGGTCAGGACCCCATAGGCAGTAAGTCAAGGAAAAGATGAAACAGCTAGGTGAGCTAAGCTCATTTACAGTGTTTTCTTAAAGATGGGAGGACCTAAATGTTGACTTATTAACTGTATAATGGACAGCGGCAGCAGTAGTAATCATGCTTCGGCTGATTGATCAGCACAGCCATGTGATCGATGGCCTGCGTTCAGACCTTCACTCTCAGAAGTATCGTAATCGGTCTCAGTAATTAAAAGCTATTGATGGAGGGAGGGAGGGGATTTAGATTGGTGCCACAGGGACCTGCCTGACATCATCACGGTGACACTTGTTTTTTTTTCGTTATGCATTTTCTACGGTGGCCGAGAAGTGCAAAACAAATTAACATTTTAGAAAACAAAATTACAAAAAAAACCAAAAACAAATTTACAACAAAAACAAATTTACAAGAGCTGAAACACTTTTACCAATGCCGAAACAAATTTACAAATGGCCGATCTGACGGAAAGGGTAGGTAAGATACACAGGAAGTGCTTGTTGCTTACCTGCTGTCAATCAAACTGTTTCTCAGGGGTAAAGCAAATGGAGTTTGTGATGGTAATGCTAAACAATGGTGAGCGGGGGAGGAGGGGGGGGTGGTTAGGGTTGCACCTACAAAAAATATAACGGGTTTTACACCGTCATGAGAACATTATCAAAATGTTTTATTTAGGGTGTTTAACATATAATATTTTCATTCTTTATAATAATAAGTCAGAATCATATTTTAGGCAAAACAACGCACTCTGCCCACTGCGCTACTCATACAGCGGTGTATTAAACAGGTTGTTATGCTGATAAACCTGATAAACACCGCATTACTAAGAATAAAAGTGAATACTAGTTAATATAATAACCTAACGCTTTCTAATTCCCACTGTAGCAGCAGTTTCCTTCTGTTTCATACATATCACCCTGTCTCCCATTGATAAAAATACGGAACAAAGCGCGTCCTGTATCAGTTCAATACGGAACTTTAGTCTCCAAATAAAGAACAATTCTGTATTTTACGGGATGGTTGGCAACCCATGTTTGACTGTCTCTTATATAGTCAGTGAATAAAAGACAGCACCAAAGCTTTGAATCAGTCCCGCACATTCCTGCTGGTTTAATACAAGCCCCGATACACTGAGTCGAGTGTTATAAAAGTGAAACAAGCTTCAAAGCATCGGTATCAAATGTTCCGTCCCTAATAAACAATGTTTTGTCCATTTTGTGTTAATAATTTCAGCCAGTTGGGCGCTTTTGTTTTTCTTGTGAGAATTCCTTAGATGTTTAGAAGAGCGGATGGTAGATAGAGATGCACAGGCGACGTCTAAACCTCTGCACAAACAATCTAAGGACTTCCTACAAGAAAAACAAAAGCGGGTCAACTGGATAAAATGATTTCCACAAAATAGACAAAACATTGTTTAGCATTACCATCACAAACTCTGTTCACTTTACCCCTGAGAAACAGTTTGATTGACAGCAGGTAAGCAACAAGCACTTCCTGTGTATTGTACCTACCCTTTCCGTCAGATCGGCCGTTTGTAAATTTGTTTTGGCATTGGTAAAAGTGTTTCACCTCTTGTAAATTTGTTTTTGTTGTAAATTTGCCTTTGTTTTTTTTTGTAATTTTGTTTTCTAAAATGTTAATTTGTTTTGCACTTCTCGGCCACCGTAATTTTCTCCCTTTTTAGTGCGTTCAATTGCCTGATTGCGTCATTCTTCCTCTCCACCAACGCCGATCCCTGCTCTGACTAAGGAGAACGAAGCTAACCCACGCCCCCTCCGACACGTGGGCAGCATGCCGTATGCATCTAATCACCTACATTTTGACGAGTGCAGTGCAGCTCAGCGTTGTGTACGGAGGGACACACCCTAAGAGCACTCTTTTCTCATCTCTGTGCAGGCACCACCAATCAGCCAGCAGAGGACGTAATTGCACCAGTCATGAGAGAGAGACCCCATCCGGCTTAGTCCCGCCCATTTGAAAAACAGGCCAATGGTTGTTCATGTGGCCGCTCAGACTCAGCCGCCTGGCAGAGCTGAGATTCGATACGATGTATTCGAGATCCCAGCTCTGGTTCCAGCGTGTGTTTTTACCGCTGCGCCACCTGAGCGGCCCCATCACGGTGACACTTTTGATCTGTCTTTTTAAAAGTGGTGCTAGTTAAACACATCCAAGATTTGGTCACAAGTGATTATAGCAAAGCGACCCTGCTTATTTGTCTACATTTTATAATAGAGACTTGATTTTGTTTTGTAATTTAATGCATTTTTTATGATCCAGTCGCTCTCCACATACTTGATTGTACGCACAAACACATGAGCACACTTTTGACTGCAAAGATTTCAGTTGCATAATGCAATAGAGTGACGCTCCTGCGACCGATAATGTCATTTAGGGAGCTTACCTCATGAATTTTAAGAGGTTAATTGTCTTCTTCACTCCAGGGGAAAAATCGTTTTGCCAAATTGATTTTTCCATTGACATTGTGACTGTGAGTGGGGTGTCATGTTGATGGTGTGACTCGTTCACAGTATTTACAGGAACGTCTTTGTGTTCTGACACCGATCTTCCTTTCCCCCCCCCCCAAAACTCCCATTAAACTTTGCATCTATTTACTGCTCCTTCTCTCACACAGGGTGTTCTTAATTAATCCAAGATTGGAAAAATTAATTTAGCTGCAGGGTAGCTAATCAATATCCGTGTCTTAAGTTCATTAAATATCTGTCTTCTTTTTCTCTGACCCACCCTCTAGATGTAAATGTTCATTTACACGTCTCCCTAATTAATCATAAACCTCTTTTAGATCATTTAACAGAGGAAAAATAAATCAATAGGCTCATTATGATATACACATCACGTGTAAAAGATGCTCGGACACAGACATACACACGTGGTGCAAACTGAATGAGTTGTGTCTATCCGTATTCATCCAATATACACCGATTAGGCATAACATTATGACCACCTCCTTGTTTCTACACTCAATGTTCATTTTATCAGCTTCTACAATTACTGACTGTAGTCCATCTGTTTCTCTACATACTTTTTTTTTAGCCTGCTTTCACCCTGTTCTTCAATGGTCAGGACCCCCACAGAGCAGGTATTATTTAGGTGGTGGATCATTCTCAGCACTGCAGTGACACTGACATGGTGGTGGTATGTTAGTGTGTGTTGTGCTGATATGAGTAGGTGCAGGCATCATTGATCAACCAGCAGAGGTCGTAATTGCATCAGTTATAAGAAAATATAAGAAAATTCCCTTCCGGCATTCAACCCGAATGACAAGCCGAGCATTGTCTGTGTAGGTGCCCAGCCTGCCGGTAGCAGAGCTGAGATTCGATTTAGGTGGTGGATCATTCTCAGCACTGCAGTGACACTGACATGGTGGTGGTGTGTTAGTGTGTGTTGTGCTGGTATGAGTGGATCAGACACAGCAGCGCTGCTGGAGTTTTTAAATACCATGTCCACTCACTGTCCACTCTATTACACACTCCTACCTAGTTGGTCTACCTTGTAGATGTAAAGTCAGAGACGATCGCTCATCTATTGCTGCTGTTTGAGCTGGTCATCTTCTAGACCTTCATCAGGGCTCACAGGATGCTGCCCATGGGGTGCTGTTGGCTGGATATTTTTGGTTGGTGGACTATTCTCAGTCCAGCAGTGACAGTGAGGTGTTTAAAAACTCCAGCAGCACAGCTGTGTCTTATCCACTCATACCAGCACAACACACACTATCACACCACCACCATGTCAGTGTCACTGCAGTGCTGAGAATGACCCACCACCCAAATAATACCTATTCTGTAGTGGTCCTGCGGGCTAACAAAGCATGCAGAGAAACAGATGGACTACAGCCAGTAATTGTAGAACTACGAAGTGCTTCTATATGGAGCTGATTACATGGACAGTGAGTGTAGAAACGAGGTGGTTTTAATGTTATGGCTGATCGGTGTATAAACAGAATGCTCACACACTGCGCTAGCGAAAAAATAATTAAACTCAGCGATCTAGCATAACAACATTAAAGAAATGCACATTTGCCTGGCAACAAGAGGCTGGCAAGGAAGACAGCGAGAAGCCGTGATAAATAGGAAACCTTCCACATGGAGCGAATTAACACTTATGCACTTAAGCACAGGTATCTATCAAACATGAAAGATTGAAAGCTCACACACAACTGTACCTCGAACCCAACTTGCCGACCAAACTAAGCAGCACAGAGGGTTAAAAGGCAGAGGTGATCGTCAATTATTAAAAGCTGACAGATCAGCATGCTACTACACCTCTATGATCCCAGCTGCCAGTCAAACAAGACCACATAGAGGGACACAACTCCAAGCACTTGGATGCCTGCCACCACGTTACAATAAGTGTCTGGCAAAAGTAAATAAAAAAGGCTGCAGAATCCTGCCAACGTGAAAAGACTGCAATTAATTATCAAGTTTAGTGGCAGAAAGAGACTCTGCCGAGACTGAGATTGCCTTGGTGACAGACTAGCCAAGTGCTTTATTTTCATTCCTTATTACTAAATTAGTTCCTTTTTCAACACACACACATCAAGAGCGAGATAAACCAGGAAAAGCAGCAACATAATCTGTTTTCTTTTCTGACACAAGGTAAAAGCAGAATTTATTTGTATTTTTTCACTCCCACTGGTCTGAAACATATTCATATCAACATATTAGTTGTCTGAGAAGTGAGCTTGCTTTATAATACAGCAAGGCAGAGGTCAAACTAAACTTTATTCACTCATTTTCACAAAATGCTTTATCCTGTTCAAGGTCATGATGTCCAGTGCCACCCAGATACATTGGGCACAAGGCAGAAATACACCCTCAACAATCCACTGAAGTCCACTGCAAGGCGACACACTCTCACACATTCATTTAACCGTTCATATCCGAGTCTTAAAGACTGTGAGGGCCGAAGGAAATAAAAACCCAGTACCTGTACCCTCTTGTTCCACAGCCATGCCTTTGTAATGTGTGCAGCATGTGGTTTTGCATTGTCTTGTTGAAAAATGCTTGGATGTCCCTGGAAAAGATGACATCTTGAAGGCAGCATATGTTGCTCTAAGATCTATTACCTTTGTAAATTACCTTTGCCAAGGGCACTGACACAGCCCCATACCATGACAGACCCTGGCTTTTGGACTTGCTGGATGGTCCTTTTCATCTTTGGTCCAGACCAAAAAAGACCTAGAATGCTGATTCATCTGACCACAATACACGTTTCCACTGTGTGATGGTCCATCCTAGATGCCTCCGAGCTCAGAGAAGTCGACGCTGCTTCTGGAAATGGTTAACATAAGGCTTCTTTTTTTGCACAGTAAAGTTTTAAGTGGCATTTGTGCATGTAACTCTGTATTGTAGTGCTTTACAAAGGTTTACCAAAGTAATCCCTCACCCATGTGGTTATATCAGCTATTGTTGAGTGGTGGTTCTTGATGCAGTGCTGTCTGAGGAATCGAAGATCACGGGCGTTCAGCTTAAGCTTGCACCCTTGGCCTTTACGCACTGAAATTCCTCCCGATTCCTTGAAACGTTTAATGATATTATACACTGTAGAGGGAGAAATATGCAAATCCATTCCAATCTTTCTTTGAGGTTCATTGTTTTTAAACATTTAAATAATTTTCACACACATTTGTTGACAAACTGGAGATCCTCTGATCATCTTTGCTCATCAAAGACTCAGACTCAAACCACGATTACAATCACCTGTTGACATCACCTGTTTGGAATCACATCATTATTTAGTTTTGTCACCCTCATTACTAGCCCTAAATTGACATCGTCCCAATTGTTTTTTGGAATGTGTTGCAGACCTGAAATGCAGGAATGGAGGTATATTAACAAATGAAATTAAGTTGAGGTATCTCAGGTTCATCATGTCTGCAATCAAATAAAAGTCAAAGTAATGTAAGGAACACCGTGTTTTTATTTTATTTGCATTTTCCATACTGTCTCAACTTTTTCTGATTTGGGGTTGTAATTCAAAGATTACAAGTAGACTAGAGGTGATTTGTAAAATCTGCATCTTAAGTTAATTAGTAAAGCATGCTTTTACCAAACTGGTTCTCCAAAATCCCCCCACATCACAGACAGGATTTAGAGTGATGCAGACCTGTTTAAATCTCTAAATTGGCTCTCTACTGGAACAAAGGCTCTAAGAGCAGAAATCTATAACAGTGTTTCCCTTGTGAGATGAAATGCGATTTAAAAATGTCTGAACGTCAAAGACACCCGATGACATCTTCACAATGACATTTAGATTCCACTTAGCTAACACGACGCATGGAGGAGATCCACATTTTAACCCTTTTATACATGCACACAAACACTGATGGCTAAATGCAATTTTTTAAAGCACTATAATCACATTAGATGGTGAACACACTCTACACTCCCGACACTTTTTTTCTTTACTGTGGACACACCTTCTAAACCCCTGAGCTGGCTCTCTATTGGAACAATACAATGTTTACAACAGTAGAAATACACTGATCAGCCATAACATTAAAATCACCTCCTTGGTTCTACACTTACTGTTCATTTTATCAGCTCCACTTACCATATAGAAGCACTCTGTAGTTCAACAATTACTGACTGTAGTCCATCTGTTTCTCTACATGCTTTCTTAGCCTGCTTTCACCCTGTTCTTCAATGGTCAGGTTCCCACAGAGCAGGTATTATTTAGGTGGTGGATCATTCTCAGCACTGCAGTGACACTGACAAGGTGGTGGTGTGTTAGTGTGTGTTGTGCTGGTATGAGTGGATCAGACACCGCAGTGCTGCTGGAGTTTTTAAATACCGTGTCCACTCACTGTCCACTCCATTAGACACTCCTACGTAGTTGGTCCACCTGGTAGATGTAAAGACAGAGATGATCGCTCATCTATTGCTGCTGTCTGAGTTGGTCATCTTGTAGACCTTCATCAGTGGTCACAGGACGCTACCCACAGGGCGCTGTTGGCTGGATATGTTTGGTTGGTGGACCATTCTCAGTCCAGCAGTGACAGTGAAGTGTTTAAAAACTCTGTCAGCACTTCTGTGTCCACCACCCAAATTATACCTACTCTGTAGTGGTTCTGTGTGGGTCCTGACCATTGAAGAACAGGTTGAAAGCAGGCTCAAAAAGTATGTAGAGAAGAAGATGGACTACAGTCAGTAATTGTAGAACTAAACAGTGCTTCTATATGGTAAGTGGAGCTGATCAAATGGACAGTAAGTGTAGAAACAAGGAGGTGGTCATTATGTATTTATGATTTCAGAAATTAACCTAAAACATTTAATAAGTATGTAGTACACTGACCGCCTTTCTTCCAATACAGGCCTGGTGTAAATTCCGTTTGCAGTCTAAAAGACTGCAGCATTTCCTCAGATGTAGGCTGAACTGCTCAGAGGTAGAGCGATTCACATTTGAAAGTGGAAAATTGGTGGATTTCCCCCTGAAGGCTGCTAGAACATAGAGAAATAATGCATTAGGCTGGAAATCCTCTGGGCCATTCTGACTATTGTGGAGTTAACTGAAGTGATTGATCTATACACACTCAGTACAATGACCCCTCAGTCAGGGGTGTGCAGGATTTGACTGAGCCCGAGGTGCGGTGTAGAGGTGATCTCTACCCGAGCAGCGTGTAAACGTGTGTACAAATTTTCATAATTGGATATTATGGATTATTAAACATGTGTAACTCCTGCAGCTCGGAATCAATGTAAGCACTTAAACAAGCTTCGCTACACTGTAATCCAATGTGCACCGGCTGATATTAATTACACAGAAATAATCAATGCTGCCTCACACCAACACATCTCCATTCCTTCCCACAAACACATAGCAGTTCAGTTGCGACCTGAATTATTAATCACAAACTAGTCTGTAAACCTTGGATTTCTACATGAATTAGTCACATGGTCTGTACTTAAAAGTAAAGACAGCATAAACATGGACAAACACATTGTGCTTAAGATAACAACACTCAAACTTCATGTCTTTTACATTTACATTTTCTGCATTTAGCAGACGCTCTTATCCAGAGCGACTTAAAGAAGTGCTTCCATAGTAAACATTTCATTTCTCAAGTTTTAGTAAACAACAGTCGAAGAACACAAATCTGCTGAAACCTGTTAGAACCAAAGTGTTTTTTTTTTTTGGAAATGGAAGAAAAATTTTAGTAAATAAGTACAAGTCAGCTTAAGTGCTTAGTAAAAAGTGGGTTTTTAATCGTTTTTTAAAGACAGCAAGAGACTCAGATGTTCAGACAGACAGAGGAAGTTCATTCCACCACTTGGGTGCTAGAACAGAGAACAGCCTTGATGCTTGTCTTTAATGCCCATATTGATTCATCATTCACAGTCCAGGCTGGAAAGTTGATCCTATAATTTACTCACTTAGATCTATGGATTGCGAAAAAAGCAAAATCAATTTGATTTTCACAAGACATACATCAGACGAACAGGCAACACCACCTTTTGCTGCCAAAACAGCCCTGACCCGTTGAGGCATGGACTCCACTAGACCCCTGAAGGTGTGCTGTGGTATCTGGCACCAAGATGTTAGCAGCTGATCCTTTAACTCCTGTAAGTTGCAAGGTGAGGCCTCTATGGATCGGACTTTGTTTAGCACATCCCACAGAGGTTTGATTGGATTGAGATCTGGGGAATTTAAAGGCAAAGTCAACACCTCAAACTCGTTGTTGTGCCTCTCCTGAAGCATTTTTGCTTTGTGGCAGGGTGCATTATCCTGCTGAAAGAGGCCACAGCCATCAGGGAATATCGTTTCCATGAAAGAGTGTACATGGTCTGCAACAATGCTTAGGTAGATGGTATGTCTCAAAGTAACATCCACATAGATGGCAGGACCCAAGGTTTCCCAGCAGAACATTGCCCAAAGCATCACACTGTCTCCACCGGCTTGCCTTCTTCCCACAGTGCATCCTGGTGCCGTGTGTTCCCCAGGTAAGCGACGCACACACACCCGGCCATCCACATGATGTAAAAGAAAACGTGATTCATCAGACCAGGCCACCTTCCTCCATTGCTCCGTAATCCAGTTCCGATGCTCACGTGCCCATTGTTGGTGCTTTCGGCGTTGGACAGGGGTCAGCATGGGCACCCTGACTGGTCTGCGGCTATGCAGCCCCATACACAACAAACTGCGATGCACTGTGTATTCTGACACCTTTCTATCAGAACCAGCATTAACTTCTTTAGCAATTTGAGCTACAGTAGCTCGTCTGTTGGATCGGACCACCCGGGCCAGCCTTCACTCCCCACGTGGGGGTCCTGACCATTAAAGAACAAGGTGAAAGCAGGCTAAAAAGTATGTAGAGAAACGGATGGACTACAGTCAGTAATTGTAACTACAAAGTGCTTCTATGTGGTAAGTGGAGCTGGCTGATCAGTGTATGTATGTATGACAAACAAATAAAGGCATTCTATATTTTACATTTTTAATGCCCCATGGTCCTGGAATTGGATCTCCAATAAGCTCATGGGCAGGTGTCCATATACTTTTGGCCACATATAAACAAATTCCTACTCATGAAATATACTATATCTCTTGCCAATTTTTCCTCCTTTTCATTCTGTAATAGAAGGTTCTGCTCTGCGCTCAGAGTCTTATTTGATTGATTATATGAGAATGAGATTTATGATTCAAATTAATACCATTTCTCTTACTCCACAGTTTGCACTCGGGATCTGAATGGCTCTATAACAGATGGGCTAATACATTTTAACCACCCTAAGCAGAGCAGTTAATAATACAGCTATCAGGAAACTCATTCCTCCTCATTTGGCTCTGGCTGAGAGTGGCGTAGCGGTGCAATTTTTGGCTCCATTTGGAGAAAATGTGCAGCAAAATGAACTGAGGAATTACACATCATCTCCCACTTCTTCATTCTGTGTCAGATTCCGAATGATGAAAAGGCAAACAGACAGGTAATACTTCTATAAGTACATGCAGATTTGATTACATGAGGAATATTTATGCAAATGTTAGCCCTGCTATCATCATCATCTTCATCATCTTGAGAGAAACATACACAAGTGCAGTTTGACCTGACTATCATAGCATCCCTCTTATTTAAAATAAAAAGAGAAAAAATCTGAGTGGATCTGACTTCTATTTTTGGTGTGTACTGCTTAATGAAACAGTGACTCATCTTTAATCAATTGATTCAAGCAGTGGAAGAGACGCCTGTGGCAGAGATGGGGACTCGAGTCTGCACACAGTGGAACTCGTTTCAAATGACTCGGACTCGACTCATGACTCGTGAACAACAAGAGTCGCTAGCGTCAGCATGTGTTAACATTAGTTACGTGTGACAATTATACACCGATCAACCATAACATGATCTACACTCATTTTATCAGCTCCACTTACCATATAGAAGCACTTTGTAGTTCTACAATTACTGATTGTTGTCCATCTGTTTCTCTGCATGCTTTGTTAGCCCCCTTTCATCCTGTTCTTCAACGGTCAGGACCCCCACAGGACCACCACAGAGCAGGTATTATTTAGGTGGTGGATCATTCTCAGCACTGCAGTGACACTGACATGGTGGTGGTGTGTTAGTGTGTGTTGTGCTGGTATGAGTGGATAAGACACAGCAGTGATGCTGGAGTGTTTAAACACCTCACTGTCACTGCTGGACTGAGAAAAGTCCACCAACCAAGTATATCCAGCCAACAGCGCCCTGTGGGCAGCGTCCTGTGACTGCGTCCACTGATTAAGGTCTAGAAGATGACCAACTCAAACAGCAGCAATAGATGAGCGATTGTCTCTGACTTTACATCTACAAGGTGGACCAACTAGGTAGGAGTGTCTAACAGAGTTGACAGTGAGTGGACATGTTATTTAAAAACTCCAGCAGCACTGCTGCGTCTGATCCACTCATACCAGCACAACACACACTAACACACAACCCACCATGTCATTGTCACTGCAGTGCTGAGAATGACCCACCACCCAAATAATACCTGCTGTGTAGTGGTCCTGTTGGGGTCCTGACCATTGAAGAACAGAGTAAAAGCAGGTTAACAAAGCATGCAGAAAAACAAATGGAGCACAGACAGTAATTGTAGAACTACAAAGTGCTTCTATATGGTAAGTGGAGCTGATAAAATGGACAGTGAGTGTAGAAACAAGGAGGTGGGTTTAATGTTATGGCTGATCAGTGTATATATCTAATTATTATTATTATAAATATTCTGCTCTCTAATAACGCTTTGGCCGTCTTAACCCGCAACGCACGCAATGGGTAAATGTTACAGCCAGCTTCCGGCGTAGTGATGAAGCGTCGCTCCCTACTCCCTACACAGTTTGAAGTTCACTTCATTTGAACATTTTCGTTACCTTTGGATATGAATCTCACTTAAAATGATGGAATACCCTATGTAGTGCACTTCACAGAAACAACTGGGGTGACTGGAACGCTCCTACAGAATTGGCGCTAATGGTTGGATAAACCAATCAGACCTTCTGATTTTAATTTTTAGTAAGAAATGCTGTTATTTGCATTTATTCAGTTTGCAGCGTCACACAGATGATTGTCAATGAAACGCTTGATTGGCTTTCTAACGAGTTAGTGCTTTACTTCACAACCGGGAAAAGTTTGGAGGTTTTTAATTATAAGCACATTTTAAAAATAATGGATTATATTTCTAATGGGACAACACATGGTTATAAATTCAATAACATCTGGAAGAACATAAGCTAAGGTAAGCAGTGGTTATGATTTTTCTTTTGCTGTGTTTTGGATTTTGGCCGTTGTGCAGTGATTTATTGCACGCTTTTGTTTTGCAATGAAAACAAAACGTATCAGTTTAAGCTTTTAACTGGTACCTTCTTGTTACGGAAATTAATTTGCACAAAGACTAGCAAAGTAAAGGCGGTAAGTAAAACAGCAAAATACAGTTGCTAATCTGTTGTTGTTTTTTATCTGAACTTACATATTATTTGTTTATTTCTACGCTACATTTCCGATATATGTTTTGTATAGATTATACTGACTCGTGACTTGACTCGGACTCTAGCCTAAAGACTCGTGACTCGACCTGAACTCTAGCCTAAAGACTTGTGACTCGACCTGAACTCTAGCCTAAAGACTTGTGACTTGACTCGGACTCATGTTGTGTGACTTGTGAACATCTCTGGCATGTTTGTTTTTTTAAAGAGTTTTCCACTAAAAAAAAGAAACTGAGAACAGAATTGAGTTCATTTAGGTTTATTTCTCAGTACACAGCCATTTGTAGTCAAACAGAGTGAGAGAGAACTCAGGAGGAGGTGTTGGCTGGGTATTTATAGACAAAGAGAGAACGTTTAGGCCTTGAAATAGAGCTGTGAGATAAACTTGTGAGACCGGCCAGTAAATCTGTGAGATACCCGAGTCGTACAAAGAGGGTTTGTCACTAATTGTGTATCTCTAGATTTTTTTAATCTGCCAGTCCAGTCATACACAAATTTAGCAGATGCTTTGATCCAAAGCGACTCACAGTTATGACTATACAATCCAAGCAATTGAGGGTTAAGGGTCTTGTGCAAGGGTGGCAACCTGGTGGTGGTGGGGCTTGAAACAGCGACCTTCTGATTACCAGTCCAGTACCTTAACCAATACCTTTCTCTCACAAACATACACCAACCAGGCATAACATTATGACCACTGACAGGTGAAGTGAATAACACTGATTATCTCTTCATCACGGCACCTGTTATTGGGTGGGATATATAAGGCATTAAGTGAACATTTTACCCTCAAAGTTGATGTGTTAGAAGCAGGAAAAATGGACAAGTGTAAGAATTTGAGCGAGTTTGACATAGGCCAAACTGTGATGGCTAGACGACTGGGTCAGAGCATCTCCAAAACTGCAGCTCTTCTATCAAAAGTGGTCCAAGGAAGGAACAGTGGTAAACCGGCGACAGGGTCATGGGCGACCAAGTCTCATTGATGCACGTTGGGAGCGAAGGCTGGAGCGTGTGGTCCGATCCAACAGACGAGCTACTGTAGCTCAAATTGCCAAAGAAGTTAATGCTGGTTCTGATAGAAAGGTGTCAGAATACACAGTGCATCTTAGTTTGTTGAGTATGGGGCTGCATAGCTGCAGACCAGTCAGAGGGCCTCGGAACTGGACCACGGAGCAATGGAGGAAGGTGGCCTGGTCTGATGAATCACGTTTTCTTTTACATCACGTGGATGGCCGGGTGCGTGTGTGTCGCTTACCTGGGGAACACATGGCACCAGGATGCACTCTCAACTTACAGGAGTTAAAGGACCTGCTGCTAACATCTTGGTGCCAGATACCACAGCACACCTTCAGGGGTCTAGTGGAGTCCATGCCTCGATGGGTCAGGTCTGTTTTGGCAGCAAAAGAGGGACCAACACAATATTAGGAAGGTGGTTATAATGCTATGGCTGATCGGTGTATATTCATTTGTTTATTACTTACATGAAACCTACATTTATAGATAATCAAAGCAACGATTATATCTTATATCAGTACTCAATTAAACAGTTATTAATCAATACTTAATTTTTCCTCACACAGTGCAGCTGCACCTAGGCTTGGTGGGGTGCTAACGAGATTTAATCATCCAGCTATCACACTTTAATGAATCCTCTCCATCACGCCGATTAAAAGCAGAACGCTGATCACTCTGAGTCAATTAGCAATCCACAAGCCCAAGTACTTTCTCTTTTTACATTTAATATGTCTTCACTGAGTTTAATAGACAATATACTGTGGACAGCTACAAAGTGTTATATACTCCATTACAGCATAAAAAGACAACCCACAATATGTTCAGACTTTTGGCCCTGATTTGGCATAGTGGTGTAGCATCAGCTAAGAGCGATGTGGTGTAATGAATGACAGCAAGGGGAAGAAACTGAACACCTTCCTCAATGTTGCCTGTGTGAAATGTGGCTCAACACTGTTTATACACCAGATTTACAGTGAGAAAGCTGACACTAGTGTCAAAGATCTGCTTAGCAAGCTGTTTTTGACAGCGTTTGGCACCAATCTCAGTATAAGAGCATAAGATACTAGTGACAGAACTTGTCACTAGCATAATTTTTTCACATGGTGTATATACACTGATCAGCCATAACATTAAAACCACCTCCTTGTTTCTGCACTCACTGTCCATTTTATCAGCTCCACTTACCATATAGAAGCACTCTGTAGTTCTACAATTACTGACCGTAGTCCATTTGTTTCTCTGCATGCTTTGATAGCCCCATTTCATGCTGTTCTTCAATGATCAGGACCCCTACAGGACCACCACAGAGCAGGTATTATTTAGGTGGTGGATCATTCTCAGCACTGCAGTGACACTGACATGGTGGTGGTGTGTTAGTGTGTTGTGCTGGTATGAGTGGATCAGACACAGCAGCGCTGCTGGAGTTTTTAAATACCGTGTCCACTCACTGTCCACTCTATTAGACACTCCTACCTAGTTGGTGCACCTTGTAGATGTAAAGTCAGAGATGATCGCTCATCTATTGCTTCTGTTTGAGTTGGTCATCTTCTAGACCTTCATCAGTGGTCAAAGGGCACGGCCCACGGGGCGCTGTTAGCTGGATATATTTTTGGTTGGTGGACTATTCTCAGTCCAGCAGGGACAGTGAGGTGTTTAAAAACTCCAGCAGCGCTGCTGTGTCATTGAAAAACAGCATAAAAGGGGGCTAACAAAGCATGCAGAGAAACAGTCAGTAATTGTATTTCCACTTTATTCTCAAAATATTTCGATTTTATTCTCAAAATTATTTTGACTTCATTCTCAAAATTATTTTATCTTCATTCTCAAAATTATTTCAACTTTATTCTCAAAATTATTTCGACTTTATTCTCAAAATTATTTCATCTTCATTCTCAAAATTATTTTGACTTTATTCTCAAAATTATTTTGACTTTATTCTCAAAATTATTTTGACGTTATTCTCAAAATTATTTTGACTTCATTCTCAAAATTATTTCCACTTTATTCTCAAAATTATTTCCACTTCATTCTCAAAATTATTTCAACATTATTCTCAAAATTGTTTCATCTTTATTCTCAAAATTGAAACTTAAAAATATATTTTTTACAGTGGCCCTAATATCAGGGCCAAAAATTTGAAAGAAAAAAAAAATGAGCTAAAATTTAAATCAATCGGAAACTGAAAAAAAAATCTGAATCTAAAAACATAAAATTTGCCTCAAAATATGCTTCAATAAATGAAAAATACATGAATGTGAATAAAGAATTCCAGAATTAATTCAAATTGATATAAAATAGTTTTGAACTGTCAGCTTAAATTTTATTTTATTTTTTAAATTAACAAAACTTTTATATTGAATTTGGTTCCATACTGTATGAAAATGTCTTGATACTATAACCTTTGTAAGACTGTCTAAGTGCTTAACAGTATAAAAAAAAAAATAGGACACTGTCCTCAGAATCTGAAGCACATACTGCAAAACAAAGTGTCCTGTTCTGGAACAGTCACATCACTTAGTGCGCTCTCAGACACAACATTCATCCTCATTAGCACTGGTGTTTGTGTGTAATTATGCTCATCTGTATATTTGAGTGTTTCTACAGCACATCCATGGTGGACAGACCGAAAACATAGACACTCATTTATCAAACTCCTTCCTCTGTATCAACACCTCATTTTATTTATTCACACATAATGGTTTCAGATGAGACACTCACACAACGGCCTCCTCGCTGTTGGGCAGAATGCCACGAAGCTCATGAGGTATTTTCCACACTGTTACTCTGCATTAGGATGAGAGTCTAAGCTAAAATTAAAGCAATTTTATTAAAGCAATACAGTAAAACAGATGTTTCCTTCTTATTCTATAGTACCAAACATAAGCCAGCAAAGTCTAGCTACCGAATCGTATTAACTTTTAATCAATGTTCAGAGCTGGAAACATCAGTAGAGGAGATTAGCAAAGAAAAATCAACCATCCATTTACTCACTGTCACTAATCGCTACATCCCGGTAAACTAACACCACTTAAAAACATTGGTCAAAATTGGTCAGGTCACTTTACCACTTCATTCTGCCCAGGGTTTCAAGCAGGGCTCTGAGCCAACCCAACAACATAGGAATCCACAGTGAATCTGTTGATGCATGCTCAATAATCCAGGTACACAAATCCACAAAGTTGAATCAGTTCATCTGGACACAAGTTTGTTGTAGAGATACGTTTCGTCACTCAATCCGAATGACTTTGAAGAAGTCATTCGAATTGAGTGATGAAACGTATCTCTACAACAAACTTGTGTCCAGATGAACTGATTCAACTTTGTGGAAATCCACAGTGAAGCGAACTTAATTAATCAAAGGCCAACATGTTCACATATTTATTTACATAAATCAGAAAAAGTCGGGACAGTATGGAAAATGCAAATAAAATACAAATGCAGTGTTCATTACATTTACTTTGACTTTTATGCTTGTGCAAAAAAAGAAGCCTTATGTTAACCATGTTGAGAAGTGGCATCGACTTCTCTAAGTTTGGAAGCTCTAGGATGGACCATCACACAGTGGAAACCTGTATTGTGGTCAGATGAATCAGCATTCCAGGTCTTTTTTGGAAAAAATTAACACCGTGTGCTCCGGACCAAAGACAAAAAGACTCCAGACCCTCCAGACTGTTATCAGCAACAAGTCCAAAAGCCAGGGTCTGTCATGGTATGGGGCTGTGTCAGTGCCCTTGGCAAAGGTCATTTACGCTTCTGTGATGGCAGCATTAATGCAGAAAAGTACATTGAGATCTCAGAGCAACACATGCTGCCTTCAAGACGTCATCTTTTGCAGGGACGTTCATGCATTTTTCAACAAGACAATGCAAAACCACCTGCTGCACACATTACAAAGGCATGGCTGCGGAAGAAGAGGGTATGGGTACTGGACTGACTTGCCTGCAGTCCTGACCTGTCCCCAATACAGAATGTGTGGAGAATTTTGAAACAAGAAATGTGACAACGACGACCCCGTACTGTTGCACATCTTAAGACGTGTTCGCAGGAAGAATGGGTCAGAATAAAAGCTGAAACACTAAATCACTTGGTATCCTCGGTGCCAAAACGTCTTTTAAGTGTGGTGAAAAAGAATGGCAACATTACAAAGTGGTAAATGCTTTACCGTACCAACCTTTTTTTTGGAATGTGTTGCAGGCCTGAAATGCAGGAATGGATGTTTATTAATAAATGAAATGAAGTTGAGCAGATAAAACATGAAATATCTCAGGTTCATCCTGTCTGCAATCAAATAAAAGTCAAAGTAAATGTAATAAACTTTGTGTTTTTATTATTTGCTTTTTTATGCCGTCCCAACTTTTTCTGATTTGGGGTTGTATAGTCATTTCCTTACATCAGCAGCACAAGGAGTCATTTTACTAGCCCATCAATGTTGTTTGTCAACTTAGAAAGTAACTTTTAGTTTTTTTTGGTTACAATATAGTAATTCTCATTTCCTAAACTATTAAAAATTCTCATAAATAGGAAAGATGATAGAACACAATGGTAAACACGCCTCTGTCCCAACTTTTTTTGAAGCGTGTTGCAGGCATTATTTTTTAAAATGTTTCTGTTAACAAAATACAAAGAACAAAACATTGGAATCCCAGCTTTTCAATGGGTGCAAGGCACACAGTAACACCCTGGACAGGGCGCCAGTCCATCGCAGGGCAGACACAAATACACAGACACACACACACACACACACACACACATATACACACACCCATTCACCTATAGGGTAATTCAGTGTCTCCAATTAACCTGACTGCATGTGTGACACCCACAAAGTGTGGTCACATTTGTGTTCATATTTTTCTTTTGATTATTCTTTTTATTTAATTAAATGTGCCATTTTACACTCTATTTAATGCACTTCAAGTCAAAGCCTTACTAAGGGAAGTACGCCTGTTGTTCCCTGGTACTGCCAGTAGGTGACATTGTAGCGCTGGTTGTGCCGTGACTAGCCATGGTAGCCTCCACTTTCCCTCTCAGACCGGAGAGGCATTCGTGAAAGCAAGCCACGGTTTCCGGCTCATGTTTTTAACCCTGTTTTTCAGGTGAGTTCTGTGCTAAAAATGCACCAAAAGCATGTAAAACTAGTTAAAACACCATACTAGTCGGTGTTTGTGCACATCGGTTGAGCTGTGAAGTGAATAAATGCTTATTAGTGGATAAAACGAAGGCACATGGATTCTGAGTGTAACATGGCAGATGAGTGGGTGTTGTTTTAGTAAATTGTGTTCCAGCTACACTCCTGGCCTTTAAAAATACTATAGAAAATGTTTTAACCTGTTGTAAAGTGTGTTAACCTGTTCTAAAGCGTTTTACAAGTATATTCTGACAATTGAACTGGATAGCAACATGTGTTTTCATGAAATGGCTGTTCTGAGAAGTTAATTAGCAGTTTCAGCAATTAGCAGCTTCAGCATGTTTAGTTGTCTCCCTGTTAAGCTCAATGTAGTACAGTTTGGTATATATACTAAAGCTACATGTTTTTCAAATGTGAGCGAATAGACACAAGAAAGCTAAATATTTTTCTGTACTTTATTTTTTTATACACATTTATGGACTTTTCGAACCTGTAACTACGTCTGTATATTTTATACAGTGATTTGTGATTTATGATTTGTGATCAACCAACAACATGTTTAAACCGAGACCAGAGAGGCATTTGTGAAAGCAAGCCACGGTTTCCGGCTCATGTTTTTAACCCTGTTTTTCAGGGATATTATCTGTTTATTGGTCTCAAGCTTGGGACTTGTAACACATGTTTTTGGACTGTGGGAGGAAACCGGAGCTCCCGGAGGAAACCCACGCAGACACGGGGAGAAAATGCAAACTCTGCACAGAAAGGACCCGGACCGAGGACCCAGGACCTTCTTGCTGTAAGGCCACCGTGCCGCCCACATTTGAACTCGTTATCAGTTAAATAAAGACTCAAAAGAACTAACATACATTTTTGCTGGTCAGATGGACCCTACGGTTCAAAGCTTTTAGAGTTATGTTCACATAATCAAAATGAAATATATTTTACCATTACTTAGGAAATGCTTGCAGTTCAGTGTAAGTGCTTCCTCCTTATGTGAAATTTTCCTCTATAAACAAGTAAAAAAAACCTTTTGACCTGCTTGATCTGTATCGATCTGGTCTGAAACAAGTGGGAAATGAAGAGAGCACAAATAAAATTTGCTTTTGTTTCTAGGAAAAACAGAGTCATTTCTGTAAAGTGGATCAAAGAAAGGTAAGGATGTCAGAGGCAGAGTGAGTTTTCTGGGAATTATAGCTAAGAGGTCTTGTGCTGATCAATAAAGCTGTGGACACAGAGCACACCGGGGTAGAAGAGACTGTCTTCACTTTACACACTCAGCATTAGGAGCGTTTAAAGATACTGTGTCCCATAACCTTCTGTTTCTTATCACACTGTGCACATTTTATGTTTTTTTAAACTAATGCCATTTTGTTTGTTTATTAGGATTTTAACATCAGTTTTATGTTTACATTTTTATACTAGCACACTTACTATTGTCGACAAGTAAAACTATACAATGTAAACATGAAGCTACAATTCATGACAGATCTGCAAGTCAAAACCTTTTTTAGCAAGGGCAAATGTGTTAGAGGCATTATTTGGTGTGAAGAGAACCAAATCGGGACCCCTATAAAAGTAATGGGGTCTGTAAAAAAGGTTGTACAAGTATGTAACACTGTTATTCCATGGTGATAACGGTTAATTAAATGCTGCTAAATCATTAAAGATAAGATAAGATAAGATGCCTTTATTGTCATTGCACAGTGTACAACGAAATTGAGTAGCAATCCGACGGTGCTTACACATACAATAAGTAAAAATAGAAGCAAAACGAACACCAGAATGAAGTTAAGCACTTTAATTGGCATCAACAATCACCAGATTTTAACCTTGTGATTGCCACTATTTATTTCTCAAGCAACCAGATGAATACAAAAGATTACAGCTAAAATACGGTCAAACATCAAGCCTAAACCAGTGTCAGTATTCTATTAATACTGTAGTATTCTCTTAAAACCTGGTGAGCTGCCTGCTAAGTGGACAGGATTCTAATAAGACATCAAACTCATAAGTAAGATTATTTAGACGCTCTACTTTGACAGCGATTATGGCGATTAAAGTTACTACAGATTTTGCTTACTAATCTAACACAGTTAGCCTTAGGTTATTCAAACCAATGGGATGAGGCGGCACAACCTGGTAGCATGCCAGCTAACATCTCCCTCCGTGTACTGACAACGGTTCAATTGTCACTGACAACTTGAATCTGCAAATAAATTACACTTGTACACCTTTATACAAATTAAAAATCCAACAAAATGCCGCTCAGGTGGCACAGCGGTAAAAACACACGCTGGAACCAGAGCTGGGATCTCTAATACATTGTATTGAATCTCAGCTCTGCCTGCCGTCTAGGCTGAGCAGCCACATGAACAACGATTGGCCTGTTGTTCAGATATGGGTGGGATTAAGCCGGATAGGGTCTCTCTCTCATAACTAATGCAGTTATGACCTCTGCTGGCTGATTGATGGCACCTGCACAGAGATGAGAAAAGAGTGCTCTCAGGGTGTGTCTCTCCGTACACAGTGCTGAGCTGCATTGCACTCGTCAAAGTGTAGGAGATAAAATGCATACGGCATGCTGCCCACGTGTCGGAGGGGGCGTGGGTTAGTTTTGTTCTCCTCAATCAGAGCAGGGATCGGCATTGGTGGAAAGGAAGCATGATGCAATCGGGCAATTGGACGCACTAAAAGGGAGAAAAAAAATAAACAAAATGTATTTACATTTGAAAGGAACTCCATTAGTTGCTCTGCATCCACTAGCCATATTTGTATTTGTGCTTAGAATTAAGGCACCTCATTAGGCAGCATTTTAAGTCTTCTTCTCAGGAGTGCACATAGGATGATGTAAAATGCTGTCCATGTAGCGAGCTCACTAGGGTTTCAGACAGACCCTTACTATACACCTAGTACTTGTTGTATAAGTACATCTATCCAGAAGTAATCAGGAATTGATCACTTATACACTCTACCATATATCACACTTTAACTAGATGCCCCCGGTTTCACTGCAAATGCAAAACGAATAAAAAATACAATCTGTATGTGTGCAAAGACTTACAGAGACAAACTGCTTTAATGGCTTTAATAAAACTAGAACTATTTAATAACCTTTATTACGGTGATAGACGGCGAGTAGATTTTATGTGTGCTGAATGTGCCGTGGGAGGTAGCTCAAACAGAAAAATGTGTTTAGCTGTACTCATAAAAGCGGACTGTCGTTCAGCGTCAGATCCCAATCAGTCTTTCTGCCCTTTAAAAGCAGGCAGATAGGCATTGTTCACTGCAAATAACAGGTGCCCCCGCTCTGGATTTCGGAACTTCAGAGCTCCATCTCAGGTCAATTTTCTAAACCTGATTATAGCACACGCAGGAAGTCTGCCCACACCTACATTACTTCCACGTCTAGGCATAGTGCATGAAATCATTTTCATTTTAACATGCTGGCGTTTCATTCTTTCATCTTCCATTCTCTTTTACTTTTATTTCACTTTTTTTGTTCTTGGTACCACTGTTTTCCTATCACTGATCAGGCATAACATTATGACCACCTGCTTTATATTGTGTTGGTCCCCCTTTTGCTGCCCCATACACAACAAACTTTGATGCACTGTGTATTCTGACACCTTTCTATCAGAACCAGCACTAACTTCTTCAGCAGTTTGAGCTACAGTAGCTCGTCTGTTGGATCGGACCACACAGGCCACACAATGAGCCTTGGCCGCCCATTACCCTGTCGCCGGTTTACCACTGTTCCTTCCTCGGACTACTTTTGATAGATACTGACCACTGCAGACCAGGAACACCCCACAAGAGCTGCAGTTTTGGAGATGCTCTGACCCAGTCGTCTAGCCATCATTATTTGGCCCTTGTCAAACTCACTTAAATCCTTGTCCATTTTTCCTGCTTCTAACACATCAAGTCTGAGGATAAAATTAGTCCCTTAGTCATGGCCAACTGTATCTGAAGAGCTCCCCAACAAGCCGGTGCCACTGATTAGTCTTAAATCTGGATCCCAAACCTGGATCCCAATGGTAGTGGGCTACCATAATAGACTAATGCTCCACCCAGACACCCTAAATTCAAGTGATATTAACAGAGAAACAAGTTGGAGTGTGTCTTGGGTAATTTGTGCCCATGAATTTAAAAGTGTATTTGTAAAGGTAAGCACCAATATTGAATAAGAAGGCCTGGCTTGTAATTAGTGATCCAATTAATTCCAAACATGGGCATCAAAGATTCATCCACAAAACTCATTAAATCATTCTTTATGAACCCCTCACAGACCAAAAAAAGTACAATGAGGTGTATTAAAGTGGAGGGCATTTGTAGCCTAGCAGTTATGGTTCTGGACTAGTAATCAAAAGGTCACTGGTTCCAACACCACCACTGCCAGGATATCACTGTTGGACCTTTGAGCAAGGCCCTTAACCCTCAATTGCCTAGACAATATACAGACACAGTACTGTAAGTCGCTTTGGATGAAGGCGTCTAAATGCCGAAAATGAAATGAATGAAATGAAAGTCAGATCAAGTACAAATACAAATTTATTTGTCTAGCACATTTTACTAGAGACATCGTCTCAAAGCTGTTTATGGCATCCAAAACTGACAAACCAAAAACCCCTGTTGAGCAAGCCGAGGGCAACAGTGGCAAGAAAACTGTCTTAAAATTACAGGAAGAAACCTTTTTTTTTTCTTTAATTAGCTATTTTTTCCCACTCCCCCCCCCCCCCAACTTTTATCCCCATTCTAATCGTGTCCAATTACCCTGATTTGTGTCCTCTATACTGATTCGACCCTTTTGCCGCTGACTGAGGACGCCACTCAACTGACTTGCACCCCTCCGGCACGCAATCAGTACAGCCTGCATTTTTCACCTGCACGAGCCGAGTTCATACACCGAGAGAGACACTGCGCTTGGAGGGTCACACCCCCCTCAATGTTATTCCTCAGCCCTGTGCAGGCGCCGTCAGTCAACCAGCAGGGGCCGCAGTTGTACCAGTTATGAGGACCTATGCTCCGACTCTACCCCTAACCCTGAACAACAGCCAAACGTTGTTCATACTGCCGCTCAACCCAGTCGGAAAGGTAGAGCTGAGTTTCAATACGATGCATCTAGAAACCAAACTCTGGTGCGCTAGCGTATTTTACCGCTGCGCCACCTGAGCGGCTTACAGGAAGAAACCTTGAGAGGAACCAGACTCAGCAGGGACCCACATCCTCCTTGGGTGGCCTGGAGGATAATGGAATGAATTGGATTTAAACAAACCATACATACAATTTTGAACAAAAAGTTATAACAAGAGAAAAGAAAAAAAAACAATTAGAGTCCTTTATTATTCAGGCCAATCTGTGATAGTCAGTAGTGATTTCTGGACATTTTGAGTGCAGAAAAAGCATCTTCCCATCAGATCTAGCAGAAGTGGCATTGTTGGCACGGCAATCTTAAACTTCTGTTTAAAAAGCTCATTAAATTTAATAGTAATGCTGCCAACTATACATGCTACATGTCCTAGAGTAAGTACAGTTCAGCTGCAAAGCTGGTGATCACATAATGAACTGAACAGGGGTATGGCAAGTGCTAACTAGCATGGGAAACTCATCTGCCCTTTGGTTGAACTCAATAAGGAGTTTCACGAATCTAAAATCAAGGTGCAAGGTCAAGTGTTGTCTAGAGTGATGTAGGGTATGTCACAATAAGAGTGGTAAAAGATGTTCTCTGATCTGCTAGTCAAAGCATGATCATGTGTTTCATGGATCTTAGAAGAACACTGCCTGCCTATATGCATAGTATATACTGATCAGCCTTAACATTAAAACCACCTCCTTGTTTCTACACTCACTGTCACTCACTGTCACTGTCACTGTCACTCACACGCACTTTGTAGTTCTACAATTACTGACTGTAGTCCATCTGTTTCTCTACATACATTTTTAGCCTGCTTTCACCCTGTTCTTCAATGGTCAGGACCACCACAGAGCAGGTATCATTTAGGTGGTGGATCATTCTCAGCACTGCAGTGACAATGACATGGTGGTGGTTTGTTAGTGTGTGTTGTGCTGATATGAGTGGATCAGACACAGCAGCGCTGCTGGAGTTTATAAATACTGAGTCCACTCACTGTCCACTCCTACCTAGTTGGTCCACCTTGTAGATGTAAAGTCAGAGATGATCGCTCATCTACTGCTGCTGTTTGAGTTGGTCATCTTCTAGAGCTTCATCAGTGGTCACAGGATGCTGCCTACAGGGCGCTGTTGGCTGGATATTTTTGGTTGGTACACTATTCTCAATCCAGCAGGGACAGTGAGGTGTTTAAAAACTCCATCAGCATTGCTGTGTCTGATCCACTCATACCAGCACAACACACACTAACACACCACCACCATGTCAGTGTCACTGCAGTGCTGAGAATGATCCACCACCCAAATAATACCTACTCTGTAGTGGTCCTGGGAGAGTCCTGACCATTGAAGAACAGCATAAAAGGGGGCTAACAAAGCATGCAGAGAAACAGATGGACTACAGTCAGTAACTGTAGAACTACAAAGTGCTCCTATATGGTAAGTGGAGCTGATAAAATGGACAATGTGTGTAGAAACAAGGAGGTGGTTTTAATCTTATGGCTGATCAGTGTATAGTATATAATATATAAAGGTAAGCAGAAAAGAATAGCCATATGTCCATTTATGATCATTTCGCTAGACCCCTTAGTTCTAATAAAAGGGAATCCTAAATCAGCTGTGTTTGTAATCACTTCTCAGATAAATCTTTGTAAAGAAACGGTTCTGCTACAGGCAGCATCTCACTGTAAACTGCTTTACAAAGGTAAAACAGTAGAAATTGATTCTGCTGGAAGTCTTTTGTTCAGACAGCCCATATTGACCCATAACAGAACAACTTGAGCTCTCTACATCATTCAATAAATGCTGGCAGCAGCCGAGGGTCAGGGGGCACTTTTATAGTAATCAGAGCATAGCGATTTAGACTGATGCTTTGCCTCTGGGCTTAGAATACCAAGTGCTGCACACTGGTGGGCCCATATTAATACTCTGTCTCACTTTTTCACTGCAGGACCATGCCTAAAGTGGGCCGGCAGTGGGGAAATAGCTCAGGTTCACAGCTATGCTGAGATAAGGAGCGAAACAAAAGAACAAGAGATTAGATAGATAGCAGGACAGAGGGAAGCAATTTCCAGCTCCGTGTGGAAAGCCCTTATTTCACACCACAGAAGGCCATGAGTGCTGTATTACACCCCATTTGTCCAGCTTGGTTATACAAACACCTGCAGGTCTCAGGACGGTCGTACGGCTTTAGCAGGATGTGAGGAGAGGTTGAGCATGGCGCAGACTGATCCCGGTTTAGACCCTAAAAAGGATCCAGTGCTGTTGATAGTTCACATAGCAGGAAATAACTGGAACAGATGAGAGGAGATTGCACCCGGTGTTGTCGCCCGACGAAAATACAGCTTTTGATAAAACACCGTGTGCCATGAAAAAGACAGAAAGGGAAAGTACAGGAGTGAGGATGTAAAAAACTATAACTTATACATAACCTGAACCTATACATTCACATTGTACACTGGGGCTTTGATTTTACAATTCCAAATATACATTTACAGCATTTAGCAGATGCCTTTAATCCAAAGCGACTTACAGTACTGTTATCCAAAGTGACTTACAGTACTGTTATCCAAAGCGACTTACAGTACTGTTATCCAAAGCGACTTACAGTACTGTTATCCAAAGCGACTTACACTACAGTTATCCAAAGCAACCAACAGTACAGTTATCCAAAGCGACCAACAGTACAGTACTGTTATCCAAAGAGACTTACAGTACTGTTATCCAAAGCGACTTACAGTACAGTTATCCAAAGTGACTTACAGTAGTTATCCAAAGCGACCAACAGTACAGTACAGTTATCCAAAGCAACTTACAGTACTGTTATCCAAAGCGACTTACAGTAGTTATCCAAAGCGACCAACAGTACAGTACAGTTATCCAAAGCGACTTACAGTACAGTTATCCAAAGCAACTTACAGTACAGTTATCCAAAGTGACTTACAGTAGTTATCCAAAGAGACTTACAGTACAGTTATCCAAAGCAACTTACAGTACTGTTATCCAAAGAGACTTACAGTACTGTTATCCAAAGCGACTTACAGTACAGTTATCCAAAGTGACTTACAGTAGTTATCCAAAGCGACCAACAGTACAGTACAGTTATCCAAAGCGACTTACAGTACTGTTATCCAAAGCAACTTACAGTACAGTTATCCAAAGCGACCAACAGTACAGTTATTCAAAGAGACTTACAGTACTGTTATCCAAAGCGACTTACAGTACAGTTATCCAAAGCGACTTACAGTACAGTTATCCAAAGCGACTTACAGTACTGTTATCCAAAGCAACTTACAGTAGTTATCCAAAGCGACTTACAGTACTGTTATCCAAAGCAACTTACAGTACAGTTATCCAAAGCGACCAACAGTACAGTATTTCAAAGAGACTTACAGTACTGTTATCCAAAGCAACTTACAGTAAAGTTATCCAAAGCAACCAACAGTACAGTTATTCAAAGCGACTTACACTACATTTATCCAAAGCAACTTACAGTAGTTATCCAAAGCGACTTACAGTACTGTTATCCAAAGCAACTTACAGTACTGTTATCCAAAGCAACTTACAGTACTGTTATCCAAAGCAACTTACAGTACTGTTATCCAAAGCAACTTACAGTACTGTTATCCAAAGCAACTTACAGTACAGTTATCCAAAGCGACCAACAGTACTGTTATCTAAAGCGACTTATAGTACTGTGACAGTGTGTTGTCTAAGCAATTGAGGGTTAAGGGCCTTGCTAAAGGGCCCAACAGTGACAACCTGGCAGTGGTGGGGCTTGAACCAGTGACCTTCTGATTACTAGTCCATTGCCTTAACTGCTAGGGTACAACAGCCCTATTTATATACGTTTTATTCCAAATAAAAAGTGCTAATTTTGTTAAGCATTTTATTAGATCGTGTGTCTCATTAGTGGATGCTGCAGGATGATTAAATAGGGATTATTGTTTAAGCCTCTATTTCACCACACCAGCTATTGAAAGTCATTAAAACATGCACACCTTGCTTTACAAGAGCAGATATGGTGGTCTGATGTGCTAATTAGCTTCATTATTACTAATCAGAGTAGGAAATTACACACTTGAACTGCATTACATTAACACATTCATTCTGGTGTCACTTCATCAAAGTAAAATGTATATGTATGGCACTTTTTATAATGATTCTTGTCCCAAAGTAGCTTATGTCTTAAAATCCAGTCTTAAAATCCTATAATGAGCAAATTTTGGGTGAGAACCATAAAAGAAACCACACTCTTAAAGGGACCCATTGTTCTCGGTTTATAGGATATATAATATTACATTAATAAATTAAAAATGAATAAATAGACACAGCACATGTACACTTTTCGTCAGTAAATCTTAGATGAGACTTAGTTTAGAGAAGTCACTGTGCTTCTGAATCATGGTTCAAATAATGGTGGGGATTAGCTGGATATGTTGGCTGGATATGTTTTTGGTTGGTGGACTATTCTCAGTCCAGCAGTGACAGTGAGGTGTTTAAAAACTCCATCAGTGCTGCGTGTCTGATCCACTCATACCAGCACAACACACACTAACACACCACCACCATGTCAGTGTCACTGCAGTGCTTAGAATGATCCACCACCTGAATAATACCTGCTCTGTGGTGGTCCTGGGAGAGTCCTGACCATTAAAGAACAGCATGAAAGGGGGCTAACAAAGCATGCAGAGAAAGAGATGGACTACAGTCAGTAATTGTAGAATTACAAAGTGCTTCTATATGGTAAGTGGAGCTGATAAAATGGACAGTGAGTGTAGAAACAAGGAGGTGGTTTTAATGTTATGGCTGATATGACTGCTGTTCCACTTTCTAGCTTTACTCTATACATTTATATACATTAACATTTTATATTTCTACATTTTATTTTATAAGGCACTATTTATTACTGTATTTTGTTTTAATCTTGTAATTTTTCTTCTGGCACAAGAATTTCCTTTGACATAAATACTTTTCTATCTTAACAAGGACACACTGACATTGCTTTAAAGCAACTGTAGGACTAGATTTACAAAAGCTTCTGTGAAAGAAAAAAACGTTCACTTTCTAACTGTGAGATAACGAGTAAGGTGTGTTGTATCTAAAAACAGTTCTGCATGCAGACATGTTAAACTAGAGGGATAACAGTAAGGAAATAAACAATCTGTTATGTTCTAATTAGTTTTGTGAATTTAACTTCCTGAGGTTTTGTGATACCTGTAGTGTAGTGCTACTGCTATTATTTGTAAAATATCAATTAAACCACCTCCTTGTTTCTGCACTCACTGTCCATTTTATCAGCTTCACTTATCATATAGAAGCACTTTGTAGATCTACAATTACTGACTGCAGTCCATCTGTTCCTCTACATGCTTTGTTAGCCCCCTTTCATGCTGTTCTTCAATGGTCAGGACTCTCCCAGGATCACTACAGAGTAGGTATTATTTGGGTGGTGGATCATTCTCAGCACTGCAGTGACACTGACATGGAGGTGGCGTGTTAGTGTGTGTTGTGCTGGTATGAGTGGATAAGACACAGCAGCACTGATGGAGTTTTTAAACATCTTACTGTCACTGCTGGACTGAGAATAGTCCACCAACCAAAAATGTCCAGCCAACAGTGCCCCATAGGCAGCGTCCTGTGACCACTGATGAAGGTCTAGAAGATGACCAACTCAAACAGCAGCAATAGATGAGCGATCGTCTCTGACTTTACATCTACAAGGTGGACCAACTAGGTAGGAGTGTCTAATAGAGTGGACAGAGTGGACACAGTATTTGAAAACTCCAGCAGCGTTGCTGTGTCTGATCCACTCACACCAGCACAACACACACTAACACACCACCACCATGTCAGTGTCACTGCAGTGCTGAGAATGATCCACCACCCAAATAATACCTACTCTGTGGTGGTCCTGGGAGAGTCCTGGACTACAGTCAGTAATAAAGTGCTTCTATATGGTAAGTGGAGCTGATAGAATGAACAGTGAGTGTAGAAACAAGGACTAGACAGACGGCATGACACCAATCAACACCATGGTAAATGTGCACGTGAAAAAGACGTGCGTGTGTGTAGTGTTACTGTAAAGATGGTACATAAATATATATCTTTTTTAACAGGTCTAGTAATAGGTCTAAAAAGTTTGAAAATTCATCAGGGGGAAAAATTGTCACATTGGGTTATTTTGGTAATTTGATAATTGCAGTCCTCCACTGAGCCCGTTTATAATTCTGTTTGCACCGTTTGGCTTGTTACCAAGTTGTTTGTAAGTGTTTTACAAATGCAAGTCATTAGTAATTCAGAGCTGGCGTCTGTGTAATAGAGTGAAGGTAAATCTAAAGTATAATCACTTAAATTTGCATATTCTGAAGAAGCTCCTCTCATCTTGGCTGAGTAAATGTTCTGCTTTTAAGATTATGTTCCGTGGCTACGATGACGGCTAAGCTTTAGCTGCAAAGTGCTGCAAAGCCACTTTATATAAAAAAAAAGGCTGCTAAACTGTTTTCTCTGGGGATTTAAGACATAGAATGTGCACTTATCACATTAACCATCAGCTAAAAGAAGATTTAAGGATCATGTAGTCTCAGTGTTATTTTTGTTTCTCCCCTAAACAAACAGCAGTATGATGAGACTGTGTTTTAGTTAAGGCAGTAAATTGAAAGTGCAGTCGTACAAGTAAATATCAATTATTTTGAATTTTGAAATTGCTATTTAAATGCAAACACAATCTAGGCGAACACTAACACTGACTCCAAATGTAGCTGGAAATGAATGTTATTTACTTCCTTTCATTACTAGTGGCTAGTTGTACTTATGGAAATAAAGCTTATAATTTGCTTTATGCTTATCGTTAGTTGTGTTATGAATGTAACGATACACTCTACACATGATGCAATTCACGATACGATAAGGTCCCTGGTTCAAGCCTCAACACCGCAACACCTCTATTTCTTGCAATGTATTTAGTCACATAAAGACAGAGACTGGACAATAGGATCATACCCAGGTCCTCAGGACCCACATTGCTGTGTGGCACCTACACTACCAGCAGCACACATTACATGTGTCAAGCGCAATCTCTTACAGTACAATAAAGTGTTAAGTTAAACACAACTACTTTTAGTATTCAGAGATAAATCTTTAGACAGGCTGAAAAAAGTGAATAATGAGTCACAAGTGGCTGTGTTTCATCTCTGCCTTACCCAATTATGATGCTACAGCAGGGGTAAAAGTGATAAACTCAATCAAATATAATGTGCATTCCAAAAACATCCATTCTCAGGACCTGTTTGCTAAAGCTCAAGCTGTTGTTTTTGTTTGTGTAATTAATTATACTACTCTGAATGTTTAATGTACATGCATTACAGGTAACTAGAGGTGAAGGTTTGAAGGGAAAACCTCTGAAAATAGCTTCCACTTGCTTTGACCAACTTTTTAGGATGTAGAATTCTAATTACATTCTAACTTAGTGGTAAAATTATTATGGTCCCTTTTTTTAACTGGAACCAGTAGAGGTAGTGTTAGATGTGGCTATGCATAGCAACAGATGAAGTACAGTCAGTATTTGTATACAAAAACTTATTCTCCAAACTTGTATTTGTATTATTTTGGGGGAAGTGGAATACTTGTCTCTTTTCATGGCTGGATGCAGCAGAGTTAGTGGTGGCTGTGCATGGCAACAGATGAGCAGTAATGACAGTCAGTAATTGTATACTAAACGCATGTATAGTTGGATGCAAAATTATTGACACCTTAGAAACAGACTGTAAAATAAAATTGGCTATGTGATGACCAGTACTGAACTACTGGTCTTGGTATGATTCTCGCAGGAATTTTAAACAATCATTTGGTTTTCCAGATTTTGTCTGTTAAATCCGAAATCTGTTAAATGGAGGTCCGTTAAATCGAGGTTCCACCAATATACAGTATATGAACCCCTTACATATATTTATATATTATTAGTAATTGTGAATGATGATTATTATTGTCAGTAATTTAAGTAAAGCTCAATGCAATTTACAGAATTGTCATTATTTAAAAACTCTAAAAATAATTGGTTCAATTTTCAGGTGGAGTGGTTCAGGTCCTTTCTGTGTGGAGTTTGCATGTTCTCCAAATGTCTGTGTGGATTTTTTCTGGGTGCTCTGGTTTTCTTCCACAGTCCAAATACATGCAGGCAGGTTAACTAAAGATACTAAAGTCACCCGAGGTATAAGTGTATGTGTGTGTGTTTGCCCTGTAAAGGACTGGCAACTTGTCCGGGGTGTTTCCTGCCTTTCGCCCAGTGAATTTCCCTGATGACCGCAAGTCAGATAAAATCTCCCGGGAATCTAGAACGAGCGGCCAAGAGACTTTTTTCCCCGATCGCATATTAAATCCGTGATCTGATACACAATCTAGCGCACTGTGTAGGGAACCTAAATCAATTGTCTAATATACTGTCTAGTGCACTATGTAGGGAACATAAATCCGTGATCTGATATACAATCTAGTGCACCGTGTAGGGAACATAAACCAATTGTCTAATTCACTATCTAGTACACTTTGTAGGGAACATAAATCTGTGATCTGATATACAATCTAGTGCACCGTGTAGGGAACATAAACCAATTGTCTAATTCACTATCTAGTACGCTATGTAGGGAACATAAATTCATATCTAAATTACTATCTAGTGCACTATGTAGGTAACATAAATCCGTTAACTAATACGCTACCTAAAGCATTATGTAAGAAACATAAGTCTATTATCTAGTACACTATCTAGTGCACTAAGTAAGGAACATAAATCTATTATCTTTCACACTATCTAGTGCACTATGTGGTACACATTAATGTGTTTGTGACGTGAACAGTCAGCTTAGTAGCTCAGTTAGCAGCTCCTAAAAGTTCTGTTATCACTCATATCCTTTGGTGTGTGCAAGAGGTTTTTTACCTTTTTTTATTTTTTTTTTTGGGCTTGTGGGGGTCGGGGTTGAGGTCCGGGGGTACCTCCCTGAAATGAGTTATTGCAACTTGGGATGTCTGTGAATGATAGATAGAATATAAGGGTGTTTATAAACTTTTGGTCACTTGTTATTACTTTGACTTATGTCCTCACCTACCCCAGTACCTTAACCATTTGGCTCTAGGCTATCCTCATAAATAGTTTTTTTATGGCCTACCATTTGAGTTTAACCAAGTTTAGAAATAGGCTCACATTTCTCACGTACTACACCAACTATAAATACTAGCCCGTTTCATAGAATAAACTGGAAGTCTCACTCTGTCTGTTTGTCTGCGTGTGGTAATTCTTCCCAGTGTGCACTTAAAATTTTCAGGACTGCTTTTCTCACATTCAGCAAATGACCCTGGAGTAGAAGATCTGAGCAGCAAGATTTTTCTTTAAAAAAGAACTTGATGTTCTAACAATGAGTAACTTGTGTATTAATGTAATGCTTAAAAGTTGGATTAACATTTATACCTTTACTTAGAGAACGTTTTTGTATATGTGACACCTCTATATATGGGATTAAAATAAAATTCTTATAAATCTGTTGTGAATTAGGTCATGCTGACACTTCTCTCACATGGTGAGTAAACCTCGAGGCTGAGACAGTAACATTCCCTTCTCTAAGAATACCTGCTACCTTTTTATACACCCCTGTTCTCATCCTGTGTCTGTCTCAGCTGAGTAACCTTGCCTTACCTGTCTCCACCCACCTCCACAGATCAGATCCAGAAAAAGGTCCAGAGCTAATTATCCAGCGCTGGAGCCGTCTGTGTGACTGAATTCTCTGTTCCAAATACCCTTTAACTTTCTCTCTGCTTTCTACACACAGAGACACACACAGAAACACTTGATAGCTGCTGTGTTATAGCTGTTACAAAGTAGGATGTATTAAGGACAGCTGAGTTCTTGGATGCGAGTTGCATCATGTTGTCTATACTGCTCAGACAGACAGTTTTCACACAGAGCCACACACACAAACACACACACACACACACACACACACCATAACAATCATTTTCCATTTTCAGCTTGTGCATCTTGTCAACAAAGCAATTAAAATTTGAGCAGATTCAGCAAAAGTTGAAATTGAAGTTTGAGAGAAATGCCTCGTATTCTCGTCTCCCTTTTTACTAAATCTGTCTATATGTGACTGTTCCTGTACACACTCGTCACTATCTGTCTTTATCACTGACGCGCACCAACATTCATTTATTCTGTTTATTTTTAGTCCTTGAAATGAAAAATAAATAACTAAAATGTTTTATATACACCGATGAGGCATAACGTTATGACCACCTTCCTAATATTGCGTTGGTCCCTCTTTTGCTGCCCCATACACAACAAACTGTGATGCACTGTGTATTCTAACACCTTTCTATCAGAACCAGCATTAACTTCTTCAGCATTTTGAGCTACAGTGGCTCGTCTGTTGGATCGGACCACATGGGCCAGCCTTCACCCCCCACATGCATCAATGAGCCTTGACCGCCCATGACCCTGTCACCGGTTTAACACTGTTCCTTTCTTGGACCACTTTTGATAGATGTTGACCACTGCAGTTTTGGAGATGCTCTGACCCAGTCATCTAACCATCATAATTTAGCCCTAGTCAAACTCGCTCAAATCCTTACGCTTATCCATTTTTCCTGCTTCTAACAGATCAACTTTTTTTATATATGTATATATTTCCTTTATGCATTTTCTCCCCAGCGTCCAATTGCCTGATTGTGTCATGCTTCAACTCCAGCAATGCTGATCCCTGCTCTGATTGAGGAGAACGAAGCTAACCCACGCCCCCTCCGACACATGGGCAGCATGCCGTATGCATCTTTTCACCTACACTTTGACGAGAGCAGTGCAGTGCAGCTCAGCGTTGTGTAAGGAGAGTCACCTCTAAGAGCACTCTTTTCTCATCTCTTTGCAGGCGCCATCAATCAGCCAGAAGGTCGTAATTAGGGATGTAACGATACTCTACCCACAATACGATACGATTCACGATACTGGGTTCACGATATGATTTTTTCCGATTTTTTTAAACAAAATTAAATTGAAGACAAGTTATGACAAAGTTTCCTTTTATTACTTCTATTTAAAATAAAATACTGGATTTGTGCTTATATTTAATTTATCTACATAATGATGTCACTTTATTTCCGAGGTAGGTACAAACTATGCATAATAATGCTGCACATTTCCCTTTTTGTGTAAAAAGAATATAGCGCCAGTGCCCTCTGCTGTTTAAAGTAAATATCGATTCATCTTAAATGAATAACCGATTCAAATCGTGGCACACGCGCATCGATTTTTAACTGTCTTCCGGTGCATCGTTACATCCCTAGTCGTAATTGCACCCGTTATGAGAGAGAGACCCCATCCGACTTATTCCCGCCCATTTCTGAACAACAGGCCAATCGTTGTTCATGTGACTGCTCAGACTTAGCCGGCAGGCAGAGCTGAGATTCGATACGATGTAGTCGAGATCCCAGCTCTGGTTCCAGAGTGTGTTTTTACCGAGCGGCCTCTAACACGTCAACTTTGAGGATAAAATGTTCACTTGCTGCCTAATATATCCCACCCACTAACAGGTGCCGTGATGAAGAGATAATCAGTGTTATTCACTTCACCTGTAAGTGGTCATAATGTTATGCCTATTCTGTGTACATTTACATTTACATTTTCAGCATTTAGCAGACGCTTTTATCCAAAGCGACTTACACAATGAGCAACTGAGGGTTAAGGGCCTTGCTCAGGGACCCAACAGTGGCAACTTAGTGGTGGCGGGGCTTGAACCGGCAACCTTCTGTTTACTAGTCCAGTACCTTAACCACTGAGCTATCGCTGGCCTGTGTATATGATAAAACATTTAGATTTTTGTGAGCAGTATGTTACAAAGCTCTATATTAAGCATACCATGAACTTTATTCAGAATTTATTTATTTATTATGACACAATTTCATCATATTTGAGTTACGATTTGATTTCATACTACTAGGTCCCTGCTTACTTACTTGGGTGGCACAGTGGCTCGGTAGGTAGCACTGTCGCCTCACAGCAAGAAGGTCCAGGGTTTAATCCCGAGGTGGGGCGGTCCGGGTCCTTTCTGTGTGGAGTTTGCATGTTCTCCCCGTGTCTGCGTGGGTTTCCTCCAAGAACTCTGGTTTCCTCCCACAGTCCGAAGACATGCATGTGAGGTGAACTGGAGATACCAAATTGTCCATGTGACAAAACATGAAGTAAAAATTCTAATAAATAAATAACACTTACTCACACCTGGTGGCAAAGTAGCCAGTCCACCTTCTGCATGTTACACTTGGATACTGAGAAAACAGCACCCATAGGAAACCCACACATACACGAGGAAAAAATATTCCAAACTCCTCAAACATAGTGTCTGAGTTCAGGATTTAATTCCAGGTCCCGGATTCTGAGGGTTATCAATGTAAATATAAAAAATAAATACATTTCATTAAACTTTTAAGGTAAAACTAAATAAACACAGATCAAAAAAGTCTGACAGTATAAAAATGATTTCAGTTGTGTAAGATATTGTGAACACTGTCGACAGCTCTGCTCCAGTGAAGCATACCCGGTACATGTGATTGAAATCATTTCATTCCAAGTCTTGATCTCTCTCTGTGAGATGATGTCCTTTAGCGTGGAGCTGAGGGATGAAAGCTGAGATGGGGACTGCAGTGGAGTGATGGGAGACAAGACTTAAAGGAGGACAAGGAGACAAGTTCGTTTTTCTGATCTCAGGTATTATGCTAGGCTGATTTTCTCAGCTCAGAGTTGGAGATTCAGTTTCTGCTTGCTTGGCAGTAACACAGTGTCAGAATTGTCTTCTCGGAAAGAGACTTCTGGCTTGTTTATGGAAGACGAGCAGAGGGTTTTACTGATACTGGGAAGAATCATTAGGTGCGAATATTGCAAAATTTGGAATATGAAATGTTTTATGGATATGTTAAAGCATTTTACAGGTTTCTTTTTTATAAAGTATGCTTTACAGCAGCAGTCCCCAACCTTTTTTGCACCATGGACTGGTTTCATGTAAGATATAATTTCACGGACCGGCAGGGGCGAGAGGGTTTAAAATAGAATAACTGTACAACTCACAACTATAGGCTGCAAAGAGACGCTGCTCCCACCGAGGGGTGATTAAAAACAATAACACCCGTAAAAAAAGTAATGTTTTCATTGCTGATGTAGCGATCTCAAATTATCTGAGCATCCAAAGGAGTTGCATTAATAAACCTCTTTCTTTAAAGGTGGTCTGATTATTAATTAAGAGGGTCCGACCCCTAATTGTGATCAGTAGTTAGCTAAACTGTAACTTCGGGCAAAATTTAAAAACCAGCTGATGTTCTAAATTATCAATATGCAAGTGACACATTCCAGTTTAGAAACCCAGAAAGCAATAAAGTGTATTAAACAAGCTGGATATCTGCAATGTACATTAACATACACTGTTGAATTTTTATAGTGTGTATTTGATGTATAATGCTACTGGGACTTTAATTTCCTTCGGGATCAATAAAGTATCCATCCATCCATCCATCCATTTTCAATGTCAGTCATGGACAATTTTGTATCTCCAGTTCACCTCACTTGCATGTCTTTGGACTGTGGGAGGAAACCGGAATTCCCAGAGGAAACCCACACAGACCTGGGGAGAACATGCAAACTCTACACAGAAAGGACCCAGACCACTCCACCTGGGAATCGAACCCAAGACCTTCTTGCTGTGAGGCGACAGTGCTACCCACTGAGCCACCATGCGCCAGTCTAGTGAAATTAAAAAAAATCTTAACAAGGCATAACATACAGTATATATGCATAACATATACAGTATATAGGCTACATCTATGCTAAAAAGACATTTATTATTTTAAATGTCATCTATATTATTAGTCTCTGGTTTACAATTGTTCAACACTTGTTTTTGGGCCATAGAACAATACAAAATTTTTTTATTTATTAGGATTTTAATATCATGTTTTACACACTGTGGTTACATTCATGACGGGACAGGTACTTACTGGTTACACATGATTCATCAGTTCAAGTTTAAATACAGTCACAGGCAAATTTGCATCTTCACCTCACTTACATGTCTTTGTACTGTGGGAGGAAACTACCAAGTGATCGAACCCAGGACTTTCTTGCTGTGAAGTGACAGCGCTATACCTACATGGCAGATAAAGACTGAACTAAAATCACAAAGCCATTCTGGCAGTTACATTACCCAGCCTATTTTTGTAAAACGCACTGTATCTTCTCTAAATAAGGCTGGCACGGTGAGTAGCACTGTCGCCTCACAGCACTGTCGCTCCTGTTCCGGGTCCCTTCTGTGTGGAGTTTGCTTTAGAGAGTATTTAACTTCTAGAGAGATTGTATCCTGTGTGTCTGATCATTAAAATAACAGGGCAGGGGTAGCTTAATGGTTAAGGTACTGGACTAGTAATCAAAAGATTGCCGGTTCAAGCCCCGTCACCGCCAGGTTGCCACTGTTGGGCCCTTGAGCAAGGCCCTTAACCCTCAATTGCTTGGATTGTATGCTGTCACAGTACTGTAAGTCGGATAAAAAGTGTCCGCTAAATGCTGAAAATGATCCTCCTAATTAATTATCAGACTCCTATGAGCTACAGTAGCTTGTCTGTTGGATCGGACCACAAGGGCCAGCCTTCGCTCCCCACGTGCATCAGTGAGCCTTGGCCGCCCATGACCCTGTCGCCAGGTTTACCACTGTTCCTTCCCCCAAAAATGGTAATAATTAGATAAAGTAAAAATGTCTGATAGAACAATAAAACAATATGTATATTACTGCTCTTCTGAACACTGCATTAGGATATAGAGTGTATATAATGTATGTATATAAACGTCTTGCTACTAAGCTTCTTTATGGCTTGATATTACAGCTCAGACGGCTCCTTCTCACCCCCAAAGCTACCTCATGTTACAAAATACTAGCACCATTTACAGTGTCGACATGGGTTATTTTCCAGGTACTTGTGTTTCCTCCGGCAACTGACAACCCTAAATTACCCTTAGATGCAAGTGAGAGTGAATAAGTGAGTGTGTGATGCCCTGTCTAGTAATCTCACCCTGCAACCACTGTTTTTTTTTGTGGCAGGCCACTGATTCACCATGAGCACGTTTCTGAAAGTAAATGGTACATAAATAAAAATACCTGATCACTGTTTATCTAAGATACCTCGCCGTCCTTCTACATGCTTTAGAAACCATGCTAGTCACTTCTGTGTCGTGCTGTGCCTGTGAGGGGTATCAGGTGTCTCTGATGTGGGGGTGTTCCAGATTCATTAGAGCTGTGAAATGACCATCAGACAGGATGGCTGAGACGCCCGTGTGTGTTTCTCCCAGAGGCTTTTAATTCGATAACCACAGCCATTAGTCTGATTATGACTCACCTTTCTCTCTCACCTGTCTTGTCAGAGGGAGCTTGTGAATGGATGAGCTCGTTTTGTGTTGTTAGCCTCCCGCAGTCGCGGCTACAGATGCCGCGATGATCACTCACGTGTAAAAGACGTGCTCTCCTAATGTTAGTACTCAAACTGCCCCAGGGTCGTAGTACGTCTGAGGGATGGTGTTTCATGTAGGTAGTGCTAATAGCTGTTATCTCTTCTAATGGTCTATTCTACAGACTTCCTAATTAAAGCTTTTTGTTATCCTAAATGACTTGTGTATGTGCTGTGTTACACTGAGAGGTACAAAACTGCATGGGTTAATGACAGGCGTACACAACTTGATCTCCCCACATTTAATTGCTGATTTGCTCTTTTTAGGTGAATGGATTGTTTGGAAGTAACTGTAATGATGCTGGGACACAAAGCAGACACTTTATCGACCATTCATTAACACAGATATAGGAAATTACTATAGTAAGTAAATAGGGGTGTATTTAAATAAGATACACAAAACAATAACCACGAATGTATAAGTGCACCAAAGCAAATTCCAAACACCCAAAACCTGGAAGTAACACAAAAACCAGTAAAAACAGTATGACACATCGCATCAGCTACAAACTACACATTTATTTAACTAGATCCCTGGATGCTCAATTACTCACTCACAACTAGTGGCAATTAAAGTACCCAGTCCACCCTCTGCATAATACAGTGAGCACCCATAAGACGAGCTACTGTAGAATTTGCTGAAGAAGTTAATGCTGGTTCTGATAGAAAGGTGTCAGAATACACAGTGCATCTCAGTTTGTTGCGTATGGGGCTGCATAGCCGCAGACCAGTCAGGGTGCCCATGCTGACCCCTGTCCCAAAACAGGGTCAGGGCTGTTTTGGCAGCAAAAGGGGGACCAACACAATATTAGGAAGGTGGACATAATGTTATGCCTCATAAGTGTAGGTTGATCTTTTAAAATAGGAATTCTATCAATTCCACATCAAATCCATTAAACAATAAAGTGTGCCAAAAATCAAGTGGTCCAAATACTTTCCTAATGTACAGTTTACAAATAATTTACATACACAGCATATTTGAAAAAGCACTCATGGACAGAAATCACAGAAGTCACCTTGGGCTCCGCTCCTGTAGTGTACGCTCTGCATAAGCCACATGAGGGCAAAGTCGACTTGCCCACCCTGGCTCTGAATTATGTGTGTGGTGGGAAGCTGGAGTCACTCCTTCACACCTGCAGGAGAATAATTGATTTCTGCTACAGTCTGCAGACACACACTTGAGGGACAGCAGGCAGGTCAGCTGGGGACCCAACTATGAGCTGTCACACCAACACAAAACTTTCCCCTCTCCCACAGACACTGGCAAAGGTCTCTGTGTGTGTGTGTGTATGTGTAAGGTGTTTGTGTGAAATAGAAATCAATTACTCAGTTGCAGGTGTGAAGAACTCTAACACACATAGGCCGTGTGTGTGCGAGTGTTGGTGTGTGTGTAGGTGCATGCTATGCTGTTATGGCGACATTATTTAATCAAACTTCAAGATGATGCATATGCGACCGCCTCCACCGGTACGAATCTAACAGTCGGCTTGGAGTGAGCAGAAGCGTCATTTATATGATAATCCGACTGTACGACTTCATGAATAAATGCAAACAGATTGCAGATTAAAATGCGGATAAATGTTCGTAAACTGCGTCCGGGCACGGAACCAGCGAACAATTAGAGCTGGCCTGAAGATCATCTGAAGGGCATGCAGATCAGCACTCAGGTGGATGACACCAGCAGATGTGGAAGCATATGCGAGGCTTCTCTACATGGACACTCAGACTCACATTTCGATGAGGTTGGCACTAATTAGGGCTTTACGGGAAAAAAAAACACTGCGGTCGAATTCAGCAGATAAAGAGAAATGCCTCGTGTCTATTCCTGTAATGACTGTGCCACAGTGGTAGTGGTACACCACACTGCTAATGAACACATGCATAATTAATTAATTAATATATGCAGCCTATTAAAGTACAGCAGTAGAACATTGTGTAATGGAATCTCAAGGACGATCAAACTACGGCATGAATTCAAAACAAACTGATACACAAAATAGGCAAAAGTTAACGTTATGAAACGATGATGCTTGCCAGCATGCCTTGGATTATCCTCTAAGCCAGGGGTCGGGAACCTTTTTGGCTGAGAGAGCCATGAACGCCACATATTTTAAAATGTAATTCCGTGAGAGCCATACAATATGTTTAAAACTAAATACGTAATAAGTAAATGTGTGCATTTTATGTAAGACCAACACTTTTAAAGTACAATAAGTCTCTGAATTCTTTTTAATAACGTTGTTATGCTGTTGCTAACCAATGATGAATAAAGTACTTCTTACCATTAATGCGACTTCTGGTGCTGCATGGTTTTGCTGATGGCTTTGTAGTCTGGTTGATATGTGGTGAGGTTAAGCTTCATGCAGGCGTTGAGACTTCCATCCGTTAAACGTGATCGTAGGTTGGTCTTAATGTTCTTTAGATGTGAGAAAGACTGCTCACATGCATACGTAGAGCCAAACATTGTCAGTACAGCAATACTCACACGCTGCAGTGTGTGGTATGTGACGGGAAGCGCGTTCCAAGTTTTGACAATCAGCTGGTCCGCGGGTTGAAGTTTTTTCATTTCTGCCCACTTGTGTTTGCTCGCCAACTCTGCTTGCTGTCGTGCAAGTCTTTCCAAATCTTCATTCAGTAACTTGAACTTATTCACCCACATGTCTGAGGCCTTCAGGTCAGCAGCTTGTAGCTCAAAATCTCTGACGGGGATAGACACCGGGGATGTAACTCAGGTCGGCGCTGTCCGCTGCACACTCGTGTGGATGGGTGATGAACTTAAAAAGACGAGTGCGCTCACGAAATTCTCCAAAGCGCGCTTTGAATGACTGCAGGAGATTAGATGTGAAGCCCGCTAGCTGCTGAAGATCAAAACGTTGAGCAGGGTCACTTGCTGTGCATGCATCTTTAAACTCTCCCAGTTTTTCAAAGTGTAGTAAACGACCTGTTTCAATGTCGGCGATGAAGAGTTCTAGCTGGTTTTCAAATGCAAACACTGCTTGTTGAAGGGATAAGACTGTATTTCCAACGCCTTGCATTTTCACATTGAGCTGGTTCAGATGTTCAGTCATGTCCACGAGATAGTAGAACTTCAGGAGCCACTCAGTGTTAGCTAACTCAGGATGCTCGACGTTTCTCATTTCAAGAAAAGTCCGGATTTCGCCCAGACAAGCCGCGAAACGGCTGAGCACCTTCCCTCTTGACAACCAACGCACATTGCTGTGCAGAAGCAGACCAGGATAATTACTCCCAACTTCATCCAGCAGTGTTTTAAACTGGCGATCATTTAAAGCTCGGGCAACAATAAAGTTGACCACCCGAATGACCAGCGACATCACCTCACCAAGCTGCTCGCCACACATCTGAGCACAAAGCGCCTCCTGATGTAGGATGCAGTGAAAACTTAGGATGGGTCTCTTTTCATGTTCACGAAGAAGCGCTACGAATCCTCTGTTTTTCCCCACCATGCACGGAGCACCATCAGTACACACCGAAATAAGTTTATCCATCGGTAGATTTTTTTCTTTAGCGAGTTCAGTGAAAGACTTGAATAAATCCTCCCCTCTTGTTGTCCCTTTCATAGGCAAAACAGCAAGACTTTCCTCACGTAGTGTGTCACCGACAGCATACCTTGCAATCACGCTGAACTGGGATAAATGGCTTACGTCTGTTGACTCATCCAAAGCGAGAGAAAAGAATGGTGCTGCATTTATGTCCTTCACTTGTGTTGCCTCAATTTGATTTGCCATCATGATGGTACGATCGTGAACAGTTCTTGCCGACAGAGGCATGTCTTTTATTCGTTTGATTATCTTGTCTTTATCCGAAAAGTCGTCAAAAAGTTCATTGGCAACATCAAGCATGAATGTTTTGGCATACTCTCCATCTGTGAATGGCTTTCCGTTTCTCACAATTGCTAAAGCACCAGCAAAGCTAGCCGAATTCCAGTCACCTTGTTGGGTCCAAACACGGAGTTGCTGCTGACTAGCTTGCACTCTGCACAGTAGCTCTTGACATGCTTTCTTCCTGCTGTCCCCCGCAGGATATTTCGATGCAAATGTAGTATGGCGTGTGTCGAAGTGCCACTTTATATTTGACCGTTTCATCGATGCAATTTTATCATTGCATATTAGACACACTGCAGAACCTGCTCTCTCCACAAAGGCGAATTCCTCTGTCCATTCCTGCTGAAAAGTACGATACTCCTCATCTTTTTTTCTTTTAGCCATCTTCTTCGATAAAAGGGTTTCTGCAATTAGCTAACTGACTACTTGATTAAAAGGAGGGAAGTTTACTGACCTCACAACGACCCGTGTACGTAACGCATTATCCAATAAAAATTTGGTGTTGTCCCGGAGGACAGCTGTGATTGGCTCCAACCACCCGCAACCATGAACATGAGCGGTAGGAAATGAATGGATTTAAATACATGAGAATGTTTTATATTTTTAACGTTATTATTTTTTTTTATTAAAGATTTGTCTGCCATCAAAAGAGCCACATCTGGCTCGCGAGCCATAGGTTCCCGACCCCTGCTCTAAGCAATATGAGTTTGTGTTTAATGTACTTTATATGATGCCTTGAAAAAGTATTCAGTCCTCAAGTCTTTATTTATTTACTTATACACTGATCAGCCATAACATTAAAACCACCTCGTTTCTACGCTCACTGTCCATTTTATCAGAGATTTAGTGCCATCTGATTTCCATCTGTTTGGACGCTCTAAGAAGCTTTAAGGAGAAGAAGATTTTCATGTGATGATGATGTGAAAGCAGTGGTGCATCAGTGGCTCATCATCATCATCGGCGGTCACTCGTAATCGAGTATGACTGTCCTCCTTTTAACGTGGGGAGACTGATGCGCCTTCAGCCACCACACGGTCCTTGGCAGAGGGGGGCCTGGATCCAATGGAATGAAGTCCATGACGACTGGAGACCACACTCTGTTGCAGCCTTCATCCGCCTTCAGTGCCTTTGTGACTTACGGTGTCATCCTCCACCACCTCCGCCGTTGAGGTCTTCAGATCGTACTTTGTCTGGAACCTCACCCTTCGACCTTACTACCATGGGAGACCCTACCAGGAGCTTAAGCTCCGGACGGCATCGCTCTTGGGTTAATTGGAACACACAAGGTTCTTCACCACGGCAAGGTGACGATCCACAGAGAACTAATCAAGCTAAGCATCAGTGGCTACACGCTCAGTAAAAAACATTTTTTGCTGATGGCATTAAAAAGTTGGTACGACGCTGGGAAAAATGCATCGTAAGGTGACTACGTAGAAAGTGCTGTCATTTGTTTTTGAAATTCTTTTAAAAGAGTGCGGAAACTTTTCGTACTATTGCTTTCATCAGAAAAAAACTGCATCAAATGGGCACCCAGATGGCGCAGCGGGATTTTCCGCTAGCACACCAGCGCCGAGATCCTGAACTCCTCGGTCGAAACTTGGCATTGCCACCTGTCGGCTGGGCGCCATCTAGCGGGCATAATTGGCAGTGCCTGCAGCAGACACGTTTCTGCTAGGGCAGGATGACCGGACTATGTGGGTGGGGTCTTCAAATGCTGTGTAAGGACCCTGATTAGCAGATAGAGAGGCGCTTGTGCAGAATGCATGGGTGAAAAAGGGTTCTGCTAAGGGCTGCACACGGGTCGGAGGAGGCGTGAGCAGCAATATACCCACCTCGACCGCAATCAGGGATCCCCCAGCAGCGGAAGACAAATTGACTACACTAAATCGGGAGAAAATGCATAAATAAATAGGAAAAAAACTGCATCAAATGCCTAATTAGCTGGATTACTGGTCTGAGTGCAGTGTAGAGCACGATTAGTAGACGGTATATAGTGCTATCTGCATGATGAGCTTTTCACTCATACATTTATTCATTGTCTGTTGTACAACTGCTGTATCCTGGTCAGGGTCACAGTTGGTGCAACTCACTGGGCGAAAAATAGGAAACACCCTGGACAGGTCGGCACTCCATCGCAGGGCAAACACACACAGGGTAATTTTATCTCCAATTAACCTGACTGCATGTCTTTGGACTGTGGGAGGAAACCCACATGGATGCCCAGAAAGGACCCAGATCGCTCCACCTGAGAATCAAACCCAACCTTCTTGCTATAAGGCAACAGTGATACCCTCCTTATTACCTTTATACATCCAGCCCTTGATTTTTAATTATTTAACCCTCTTCTAGCCCTTAATTGAGCCTGCTATTACAGCCAAGAGTCCTCACCGGGTCGGTCTTAATTAAGTTTGCATGACAGTGCATTTTTGGTTCTGCTTCAAGTTTTTCCAGGTTACTTGGTGATGTACAGGAATTTTTTGAGGTCACACCTCAGACACCGCATGCTTTGGATGGGCGCTTTGGGACACTGTGTGGTTAAAAGACAAACTTTCTTAGTTTTTGGCAAAAGATGAAATGTTTTTATTCAAGCTCTCTCAGTACTGTGCATCAGAAGTGGTCTGACCTAGGTAGTGTTTTTTCTCTTCTTTATAATTAACTGAGCTCTGAGGCGTGTTTGGTGTGTTTGAGCTCATCATGTATCATTCTCCAGATCTGTGTTTCTTCAGGGGTTTAATCCTTGACTTGTTTTGAATGCTTCTTTGACTTCATTTTAATTTATGTGGACAGTCTATACCATACTAAGTCTATACTAAGATCTTACAAAGAGCCTTTTATCCACCAAACTACAAAATACTGTGGAAAGCCTTTCCAAAAGGCTAAAGCTACAAAGGGTGAGGGGGGACAACTTCTTTTTAATATCCATAGTATTGGAACTGGATGTCCAACCAGCTAATGGTCATATTTCAACATATGTTTGGCCACGTAATGTATGGTGGCTTATCCATTCATTCATTGTCTGTTTTACCACCACTTTATCGGATTCAGTGTCAGGGTGGGTGCAATTCGTTGGGCAAAAGGTAGAAAACACCCTGGACAGCTCGCCAGTCCATCACAGACACACACTCATACCTAGGGGCAATTTAGTATCTCTATTTACACCGATCAGCCATAACATTTAAACCACCTCCTTGATTCTACATTCACTGTCCATTTTATCAGCTCCACTTACCATATAGAAGCACTTTGTAGTTCAACAATTACTGACTGTAGTCCATCTGTTTCTCTGCATGCTTTGTTACCCCCCTGACATGCTGTTCTTCAATGGTCAGGACTCTCCCAGGACCACCAAAGAGTAGCTATTAATTGGGTGTTGGATTATTCTCAGCGACACTGACATGGTGGTGGTGTGTTAGTGTGTGTTGTGGTGGCATGAGTGGATAAGACACAGCAGCGCTGCTGGAGTTTTTGAACACCTCACTGTCACTGCTGGACTGAGAATAGTCCACCAACCAAAAATATCCAGCCAACAGCGCTCCGTGGGCAGCATCCTGTGACCACTGATGAAGGTCTAGAAGATGACCAACTCAAACAGCAGCAATAGATGAGTGATCATCTCTGACTTTACATCTACAAGGTGGACCAACTGGGTAGGAGTGTCTAACAGAGTGGACAGTGAGTGGACATGGTATTTAAAAACTCCAGCAGCGCTGCTGTTTCTGATCCACTCATACCAGCAAAACACACACTAACACACCACCACCATGCCAGTGTCACATGCAAACTCTACACAGAAAGAATCAAACCCAGAGCCTTCTTGCTGCGAGGTGACATTGCTACATGGGTGGGTTATTGTAATCAAAATTAAATAGCTGAAACTATTAACAACATTCAAATTTTTTAAATACATAATAAAAACAGACACATAAACAAAAATATTCACTAAATAAAGATGCCAGCCTACATGTTGTATCATGTCCCATGCTTCCTGAATATTTGTTCAACTTTTTTTAAGCTTCCAAGTGCTTGCCTTCAAGTATTTATTTATAATTAAATATTTAATACATAATACAATACATCTTTTTTTATATGATCAACCTTCAAATACAGCTGTCCATGACTTTCTCTCTCTACAATCTCTCTCTACACTCCAGCAATCAGCCAGGGACCTCGACCAGCGGTGTGATAGCTGATGGATGGATTTGTTGTCAGTGTGATTTGGGAGCAATCAAAAAGGCTCTCAGTAATGACTGGCTGGGGAACGCAGCACAATGAACTATGTGCTTCGTATTTGCCCCTCAGAGCCTGCAGCTCTACATCGAGACACCACAAGCCATTTGTGTCTGATATGCTGCATGTCAATCATCTTACTGTCCATGTCCACAGAAGACTCGAGAAAAGCGTGGAAACAGATCCCAGTAAATGTCATCTGATTTATTTGAGACATCCAGACTTCCATCTGTGGCAAGACGGATTTATTACAGTTCGAATGCATTTACGTCCAAGATCACAGATATTTTAGTAACATAATTATTGCATCGCCAGTTTGAACCCAAGATAGTTCATGTTTTGTCTGCTCAACTTCATTTCATTTGTTAATATACCTCCATTCCTGCATTTCAGGTCTGCAACACATTCCAAAAAAAGTTGGGGCGGAGGCAATTTAGGGCTAGTAATGAAGTGAAAAAACTAAATAATGTGTTTCCAAAAAGGTGATGTCAACAGGTGATTGTAATCGTATTAAATGAGCAAAGATGATCAGAGGATCTCCAGTGTGTTAACAAATGTGTGAGAAAATTATTGAAATGTTTAAAAACAATGAACCTCAAAGAATGATTGGAAGGGATTTGTGTGTGTGAAACCTGAAACACTAAATCACTTGGTCTCCTCGGTGCCAAAACGTCTTTTAAGTGCGGTGAAAAGGAATGGCAACATTACAAAGTGGTAAATGCTTTACTGTCCCAACTTTTTTTGTAATGTGTTGCAGGCCTGAAATGCAGGAATGAATGTTTATTAATAAATGAAATGAAGTTGAGCAGATAAAACATGAAATATCTCAGGTTCATCCTGTCTGCAATCAAATAAAAGTCAAAGTAAATGTAAGGAACTGTGTTTTTTATTATTTGCATTTTCCATGCTGCCCCAACTTTTTCTGATGTGTGGTTGTAGAAAAAAAGCATTTATTTTTCTTAGATGACTCAAATATTTGTTTATTCCATCAATTTCAAACAAGTCTTTATTTTTGGCAGGACTACAGTAGTCTTGAGTGGATGAGGGGCAAAACAAGACCACACCTCACTTTACAGTGCCAGGCAATTACAGGGCATAACTCTCTCAGTCACACTTAGTAACACCCAGAAGCAACTTAAACCTATGAGGTTACACAGACATTTAACAACATGCCAACCGTTACAGAAATACAAACAAGAACGCCTGGGTCTCTGGGTCAAATGAACATCTCTTTTTCTATTTTCTTTTTACAATATTATGTACAACCTTGCATTAAGAAATCATTTTAAACCACAACTTTATACCAAATTATTATACTCTCTCCTGTTACCAATTCACCTGCTTATTGTGCTATTTTTCTAAATAGTGTAACTTTGGCGCCCAGGTGGTGCAGCAGGATATTCCGCTAGCACACCAGCGCTGAGATTCTGAGCTCCTCGATTCGAAACTCGGCATTGCCACCGGTCGGCTAAGCGCCATCTAGCGAACATAATTGGCAGTGCCTGCAGCAGACACTAATCGGTTACCATGTCTGCTAGAGCAGGATGACCAGACTATGTGGGTGGGGTCTTCTAACGCTGTGCAAGAACCCTGATTAGCAGATAGAGAGGCGTCTGTGCAGAATGCATGGGTGAAAAAGAAAGGGTCCGCTAAGGACTGGGCACAGGTTGGAAGAGGCGTGAGCAGGAAATATACCTTCCTTGAACACAATCGGGGATCTCCAGCAGCGGAAACATCAGAAGTATTTCTTTGTACTTTTGCCAGTTAAATAAAGGTAAAAAAAATCAACAAAATCATTGATTCTTGTTTTTACTGCATTTTACAAAATCTTGTGGTGAACCTAATCTTGTCCTTTGAATCCTTATTGCATAACCCAGCTTTATATCACATACTGATGACCAGAATTCATGAACCTGTCAATTATGGCAATTAAGAATTTACAAACTATCATACTACAAGCACCATATCTTGTGTGGCATGCCTAGTGGAAAGTTCCAATTTCGACTCATCAGTTCAGAGAACAGTTGGAGGAAACCAAAGTACCCGAAGAAAACTCCCGCAGACACGGGGAGAACATGCAAACTCCACACAGAAAGGACCCGGGCCGCCACACCTGGGGATCGAACCCAGGACCTTCTTGCTGTGAGGCGAGAATTAATTCAGTGAATTTAGTGGTCTTTGAACTTGCTGACTTGCTGAAACTTAGCAACTTTTACAGACCAGGCACCATTTACCTTTAGATGGTTAACAAACAGTGATGCAATAATTTTCAGTCTTCCTTTTTGTTAAATACAAAATTACTACCTACTATTATTCATGTACAAGAACAATGCACTGTAGTTGCCAGGCACATGTAACCCCCACCTAACTCCCCTCCCACCACCACCTACAAATGATAAAAGTTAGCCACATTTAGATTAGATTGTCTTTTTCAATAGAGGTAAATAACATCACAAGAAAGGTCTAGCTCATAATCATTACATTAAACTGCTCTGGTTAAGGTGGTCAATGACCTGCTTGTGTCTGCTGATGCCAGGGCTATTAGCGTTCTTGTTCTACTGGACTTAAGTGCTGCATTTGATACAGTGAACCATTCCATCCTCCTGACTAGACTGAGTGAGCTGGGCATTGGTGGCTCTGCTCTCGACTGGCTCACCTACTACCTAACCGATCGCCAGCAATTTGGTCTCTGGTCATCCACCTCATCTGTCACTCAAGGTGTCCCGCAAGGTTCAGTCCTAGGACCTCTATTATTTATTATTTACATTCTCCCACTAGGCAAGTTATTCGCCATTTTAATCTCGACTTCCATTGCTATGCGGATGATATACAGATTTATCTTCGATTAGACTCCTCTTGTAACCCTTCACTTGGTAAACTGGAATCATGTCTCCTAGAAATTAAGAACTGGATGCAATGCAACTCCTTAATGTTAAACAGTGATAAGACTGAACTGATAATTGATGATGTTGCTCTGTCTCCCTCCTCTGTGGTCCGGAATTTGGGTGCTCTTCTTGATTCCTCACTCAAACTTGAATCCCATGTCAGCTCCCTTGTTAAAACATCTTTCTTTCACCTACGTGACATAGCTCTTCGTTCATCCACAGCTGGTTTGCTTACCGTTCCCTCCTCTAAACTCCATAACTTTGGTGATCGAGCTTTTTCCAGACTTGCTCCATGCCTTTGGAACTCTCTTCCCTCGCATATTCAGCAATCAAACTCACTGTCCTCATTTAAATCCAACCTTAAAACCCACCTTTTCTGTCTTGCTTATAGTCTTCCTCCATCTTAACCTGCCGCAGTGAACCCCTTTTATATGTTGTCATTCTGCCTTTTGTATTATTGTCTTCCTGTTTATCATTGTTTACTTGTTCCCTGTATTACCAATTGTACTCTGTAAGTCTCTTTTATATGTTGTCACTTTGACTTTTGTATAATTGTTTTCCTGTTTGTTGTCGTTTATTTGTTCCTTGTATTACTAATTGTTCTTTGTAAGCATCTTTGGGTTGTTGAAAAGCTCTATATAAATGTGATGTATTATTATTATTATTATTAAAAATAGTTTTTGAAACACTTTTTATGTGAATTTGATATACTTGAGTTGTTGGCAGACATTAGTTCTAAAAGGGTTAAAGCCTAAAACTGCTTATCTTGTGCTCCTGGGCTTTAGTGCAGTGATTTGCTCCAGATTCTCTACATACCCAGAGACACGAGAGACAGACAAAAGTAGCCGTTTCTCCTGCTTCATTTATTGTACGTCTTGACAGAACAGAATGCTGTAGTATTACTCTCCCAGCAGCTCATGAGACACTACATATCTAGGGCAGAAGTAAAAATCCAGCACTGCAGATCACACACAGCCTGACATGTCAGCATCAGTGTTCCTCCTTCAGCACACAGGAAATTAAGAAGTCCATCCCTCTTTCAGTGTCTCAGGTATATCAAACACACTCTCATGTGTGCACAGTAGTGTGTCAGATGCAGAATACATTTCTAATTAAGTCATACGAAGCTTACACTGCAGGTTTGAGAAGTGAGAAGCAAGCTTCACTTGAAGCCCAGATAACCAAAATACACACTATGAGAAGATCCCACTAATTATAGAAGACAGTTACATTTAGAAGAGTTGAGGGCAAAAGAGGAGGAAGATGGACATACAATAGATAGATGGATACAATTATAGCAACAATGCAGAAGCCATTAAGAAATCTGAAGACCCAAACGAGCGACAGAAATTTCTGGATAAACACTATCCATATGGTAGGATTCGGAATCAACTCTATCTCCAAAAATGCATCAGCAATAAGAGAAATACCAGTTACCAAGCTAAAAACTACCAGATACCACCACATCAGCTACTCTGTCTGCCAATGTGTGGCAAATCAAATTCAGTTAGGCCAAACAAGTCCTCAAACACTTTGTTTCATTACTTAATTCAGTGCACACAGTATATTCACTTCAAATTTACACACACTGTCGTTTTACTTTGTACTTATAATAATAATAATAATAGTAATGTGACGGAGTGGTCGTAGTTTAAGTTGCTCGACAACGCCACCTAGGGGAATTTCACCCCTAGGAAATATAACAGGCACTTAAGGCCCCAAAAGAAAGACACCCAGGTTCGAACACACTTGGAGACCAGAGACGTACTTCCAACACCTAGTCAATTTTATTAGCAATTGTTTACAAAATTTCCACACGGGACAAGCCACGTTCTAAGACACAGACACAATTAGTATAAAATGATTAGCGCATCACACTTAATACTCTATGGGTCCATTTATAATTTAAAGACAAAACCACGGCAGGAAGGAACAGGGCTGAGGGCTTACCACGGCAGAGGAAAATATGGAAGTAAGGGAGTCTCCTACACTACACACCACACGTGATCACACCGCACACCTCAATAACACCCAACGTGCTCTAGACTGCAGGGCAAGTGAAAGGGGTTCCACCACCAAAGTCCGTCTGCCTCCCGCTTTGGCCCACAGCTCCTGTCCAGCCAGAGGAAAAGAGAAACAAATAATTATAAACACAACAAGTGGTGGAGGGGGGGGAAAACCAGTGATAATTAATAACTCAAGAGGCAAAGGACACTTATCTCTCTCGCTTCTCTCTCAATGAGGTAAGCACAGGGTCCCTAGTCTCTTGCAGCCCCCTCACACCACACGAACAAAAGACAAAATAGAAAATACACATACAACAATACTCCAATAAAATAAACCACAAATCAAAATAAATGGAAACAATCAATAATAAACAAAATGTATTTATACACAACAATAAATCAAAATATGAAACTCAGACAAAACAGAAATACAAAAGCAGTAAAATACAACAAAACTGTAGCCTCAGACAAAACAGTAATGTAGGCAATACAGTAATGTAGGCAAAACAGCAGCACTCAGGGAACTGGAACCGAGCCAACACGATCCGGGCTAAAGGACCTATAAAATACACAACAGCTAAAAGGATCAACTCACACAATAACCAATTTAAGAGTAGGTACAGCTCGTATACCTACCAGGTTACAGCAATGCAGTTTCCCCCGCAGTGAAAGTACAGACCAGCAGACACAGCAGATACCGCAGTCACAGTAGTGCAGCGCGGCCGCTATTATCACTTTACTGAAAGCGAAGCACGGCAACAGAAACGCAGAGAGAAACTGCAACATAACACCGGTACTACAAACACAAGCCCACGTGGCTTTTAATCATTGAGAAGCGATTCACCGGGAGACACAAAGCCGAATTCGGCCATGCTGAACGCCGCCGGCACGGACGTCAGATGCCCCGGAAGAGGAAACAACAGGAAGTGCACCGGCAGGTAACCAACCACTGCCCATACTTATAGCATGGGAAAGGACCGCCCAGCAATTAAAAGTACCTACAAATCATCCTCAGCTGGAGAGCAATTAAGATGAAATCAATCCAAAAACCCTCCTGCTACAGTTATAATATACACCGACCAGAGCATCTCCAAAACTGCAGCTCTTGTTCGATCTGCAGTGGTCAGTATCTATCAAAAGTGGCCCAAAGAAGGAACAGTTGTTACCCGGCGACAGGGTCTTGGGCGGCCAAGGCTCATTGATGCACGTGGGGAGTGAAGCCTGGCCCGTGTGGTCCGATCCAACAGACGAGCTACTGTAGCTCAAATTGCTGAAGAAGTTAATGCTGGTTCTGATAGAAAGGTGTCAGAATACACAGTGCATCACAGTTTGTTGTGTATGAGGCTGCATAGCCGCAGACCAGTCAGGGTGCCCATGCTGACTGATTCATCAGTTCACAAGTTTTAACGTCAAACACAGTCATGGGAAATTTTGTATCTCCTGGTGCAGCATAAAGAGAAGAATCAGACGACGACCACCACAGACTGTTGAGCGGCTGAACTCTGTCAAGTAAAACTGACATAAATTCCACTTGCAGAGCTGCAACAATTAGTGTCCACAGTTCTCAAATCAATAAAAAAAAGTCTTATTAATAGAAAGGTGATGGAACACGGGCCAAACACGCATCTGTCTCGACTTTTTTTTAAGTGTGTTGCAGGCATCAAATTCTAAATGTGTTTATATTTGCAAAAAAAAAATTGGGTTGATCAGTAAAATTTTGGGCAAGCCGTAGCCTTGTGGTTAAGGTACTAGACTTGTAATCAGAAGGTCATTGGTTCAAACCCCACCACTGCCAGGTTGCTGCTGTAGAGCCCTTGAGCAAGGCCCTTAACCCTTAAATGCTCAGACTGTACACTGTACCTATAATGTAAGTCACTTTGGATAAAGGCGCCTGCTAAATGCTGTAAATGTAAAACATTGGAAATCTTTTTTATGTTAAGCAATTAAATAACAATTTAAGAGAATTAACAAAGCACAGATTCTTTTTTTTTATTGCGTTTTACAATACGCCCCAACTATTCTGGAAGTTCTGGAAGGTTTGTATTTCTGTAGATAAACATTCTAAGGAACAATGAAAAACATTTAAATAATCTATAAATGTAGCTTTAATATTACTGTATTTTATTATACAGGATAATTTTGGAAAAACAAACATTTAAAAATTAGGGGGTTAAACCATTTTTATATAAAGTACAACAAAGTTTATTCCTAAAATCTGCTCTGATCTGTGCTGCTTTTTTATAGACACACTAGCATCTTAAACTGAGGCAAAGCAAAGCATATCCTGACAGCCCTTTTTACTTTTATAGGCTTAGAGCTCTACTGTAGATAAGACATTCATACCAAGATGTCCTCTGTATGCTCTGTATGCTACCCCCTACCCCACTACATTTCTAATCAGTCTTGGGATTTGTGGCTATGCAACAGCAGCAACCAGGCATTTCATGGTATAAAGAATTATATAGGACTGAAATACATACTTGGACCTTCAGTGGATTCTGGGGATTAAAGCCTTTAAATACTGCTGCTTTTGTCATCCAGTTTATATGACTGGAGTCACTGAGCATACACTTAAGTCAAATCTGTCAAAGAAAGTCCTCAACCACTTTGATTCGTTACTTAATTCCAGTGCGTACAATAAATGTACCTCAAATTTACACACAATGTCTTTTAACCTTGTATTAAATAATATACATAAAGTATATATTTATAAATGGTGAATTTATAAGCAGTGGATTCAGAAAGTATTCACAACATTTAACTTTTTTCACAGTAGGTGTTGTGGATTTGATTTTGAATGAATATAATTGCCTTTTTTACTTGCCAATCTACACTCAATCACCCATAATGACAAAGTGGCACTATTAATTAAAAATCAAAGACTTAAGTATATATTTATTATATTTATTACTATATTTATTCCAGTGTTGTTTTGTCTCTATGCTTTGGGTCATTGTTGTATTAAAATGTAACCTGTTTACCTGCTGTTGCTCTGGAGAACAATGTCCTAACTGATTGTTTATTTGGCTTGCATTCACACATCCCTTAATTTCTTACCAGACTACTTGTCCATGCCAGTGAGAAGCACCCCACAGCTATAATACCACCACCACCACCATGTTGCACAGTAGGGATAGTATTAATCAGGTTACACAGTGCCTGTTTTTGCCAAACATAGTGTTTGTTGTTCTGTCCAAAGAGTTACATTTTCTCATTAGACTATTACATCTTTTTTTCCGGATGTAGAATCCTATGTCCAATCAATTTAAACTGCAATAGGTGGAGTCTAATTGAGTTCCTAATACCAAGGAAAGCACAGCGGTTTTAAATCGTGTTCTAAATAAAAGAGTTTTTGATTCTAAACTACATTCGATTTTAAAAATATTTAATCATTTTTATGTAATTTCTCTGGGTGATAAAGTGAAGTTTGATGGGTATGAATAGAAATTATATCTATTCACTTAATATCCACGGTGCAAGAAAGTGTCTACATACTTTCTAAAATAATATATATTATTCATTTATAGAAACATAAATTAATGTGAAACTATATTATGTATTAATAAACATAACTATTATTGTTGTTTATATTATCAATACAATTTAAATAATTACTATTATTTAATTATTTATTAATTATTGTAAATGTAAAAATTTTAATTAGTATTAACCTAATTAGAGTTTAGGCACAGTAAACTTCTTAATAATAATAAATCATAATAAAACATTCTCTGAGGTTAAAAACATCTTTATTCTCTTCTAAATAACTTAACATGGACAAAACCAAAAGCAAAATCAAAGCTCAACAGCCTTTGTTATAAAGAAAAATGTCAATAATTGATATATTGTGGTAAAATGCAAAAAAAAAAAAAAGCTTATTTATAATAACGGTTTCACTTAATTTGAGACTTTTATTACTTAAAGTGGTTCTTAAGGCAGATAATTACTAGCTAAGGGGTTCAGCTGATATCAAGGTTTGGAAAAACCTGCTCCAAGGTTAGGAGGGTCCTGCTGATGGATTTTCCCATTTCAATCCTTCACAAATTTGCAGTGGAATGTGTCTGAATTCATGTTCTCTTCAGAAATTGAATTATTAATACATCATTTTAAACGTAATTTGATGCACATCTTGTGCTTTCTTTTTATATGAGGAGTTGGTGCATTCAGGTCATCTTGCAATGATTTTAAGTGACTTCTTACTTTTGAAAACTTTGGTTTTAGTGTTAAATGTAGTAATCAGATCAACCTTTTTAATTTGGTCATATTACATTAGGAATAGAATTCCCCACTACTGATCTCATTTTAGTTTCTGGTCAGGTTTTTTTTGGGTTGCTCTTAAATCATCAATAATAAGTAGCCTGTGCTCCAAGCATCGTCTGTAAATGACATGCCAGCAGAGCTATCAAAAACAAGCCTAATAGACGGATTCTCTTGAGCCCTGTTGACCTTTGCAAAGGCGTGGAGCTCAAAGAAAATCAAACTTCATTATTGTCCCTGCCTTTAGTATATTACACCTAGCAGCATCATGAACCTCAGAGGAAAAAGGATTAGTTAGGATAAAGAAGAGAGATGATTAAATCTCTCTGTGTGTATGTGTGTGTGTGTGCAAGTGTGTGTTTACATTATGCAGTTCTAAGTAATTTTAAGGTATGTAATTAATGGGTGGAGTTTTACATTTAAAAAACATAACAATTAGAAAAAAATTTATATGGGGTGTAAGCACAAAAATATGTATAAGCCATTATGTACATACAATTCAACATTTAGGAAAGTGAAACATGGTGTATGTGTCTACATAATAAAGTAATCTAAAAAAAATAAAAAAACATTTCTATATCCACTAAATTATGAACATAAATTTAGTGTGAAAGAATAAATTGTGTGTGTAATCCTGCACAATAGCAGTTGAAGGATTTGGAGACCCAGTGGGGGCCCCGGCACTCACTGTGTTTTATGCCTTTTGGCCCTACATTTTAAATTATTTTGCTGTGCGCTCCTTAGAACCAACTGTTTGTAAACCTCTAGGGTTTTAAAACCCCATCTATTTGTTTGTAATGCCACAGTCTTCTAATCAGTGTTTGCTTTCTTTGTTCATTTTCTTAAACTTTACAGTCAGGAAACTCTCAATTACAGTCAAGCCAGAAAGTCTGCACATCTTTTTCACCTTCTCCACATGTTATTACATTAAAGACTCATTCTATAATAGATTGAGTTCTTTTTTCACAAAATTCTACACAAAATAGCCCACAATGACAAAGTGAAAGCAGGGTTTTAGACATTTGTTCTGATTTATTAAAAAACAAATGTAAAATATCATATGTACACAAGTGTGCACACCCTTTGATATGACACCCAAACGTGAGCTGAGGTGCATTTTGTTTTCACTGATACTGCTTGAGATGTTTCTACAATTTAATTGGAGTCCACCTGTGGTAAAAATTCAATTGATTGGACATGATTGGGGATTGCCAACTCCTGCCTATATACGGTCCCACAGTTGACAGTGCATATCAGAGCAAACTCCGAGACATGGGGTCAAAGAAATTATCTGCAGACCTCAGAAACAGGATTGTGTCAAGGCATAGATCTGGAGAAGGTACAGAAAAAATGCTGCAGCTTTACAGGTCCCAAAGAGCACAGTCATTCCTAAATGGAAGAAGTTTGGAACTACCAAAAATCTTCCTAGACCTGGCCGCCCGGCCAACCTGAGCAATTGGGGAAGACGGGCCTTGGCCAGAGAGGTGAGCATGAACCCGAGGGTCACCCTGACAGAGCTCCAGCATATCCTTGTGGAGATGGGAGAACCTATCAGAAGATTAACCATCTAGACAGCACTCCACAAATCACACCTTTATGGTAGAGTGGCCAGACGGAAGCCACTCCTTAGTAAAAGGCACATGACAGCCCGCTTGGAGTTTGCCAAAAGGCACCTAGAGGACTCTCAAACCATGAGAAACAAGATTCTTGAACTTTTTGGTCTGAATACCAAGCGTCACATCTGGAGGAAACTAGACACCGCTCATCACCTGGCTAATGCCATCCCTACAGTAAAGCATGGCGGTGACAGCATCATGATGTGGAGATGTTTTTCAGCAGTGGGACCGGGGCAACTAGTCCTGATAGAGGGAAAGATGAATGCAGCCAAGTACACCGAGATCCTTGAAGAAAACCTGCTGCAGAGCACTCTGGACCTCAAACTGGGGCGAAGGTTTACCTTCCAACATGACAATGACCTGAAGCACGCAGCCAAGAGAACAATGGAGTGGCTTAGGAGAAAGTCTGTGAATGTCCATGAGTGTCCGAGCCATAGCCCAGACCTGAATCCAATCAAACATCTGTGGAAGGAGTTGAAAATGGCTGTGTACCGATGCTCCCCATCCAACCTGACGGAGCTTGCAAGGATAGGCCAAGAGAAATGGGCAAAAATGTCCAGAAACAAGTGTGCCAGGCTCGTAGCTTCTTTCCCAAAATGCCTTGAAGCTGTAATTGCTGCCAAAGGTGCATCAACCAAGTATTAGGGTAAGGGTGTGTACAGATATGTAACCCCTAAATAAGTTTCTTGCTGTAGCACTTGATTTGCAATTCAACCTACAGAGCTTTGAAGAGCTGTTTAATTATTGGTCTTTATGAAAAATGCTTTACATTTAAATAGTCTACAATGTTCCAAATCTACAATTACTGTTGTTTCTACACTCTCTGAGCACTTTGGTAGTCTTTGCCAACTTTGCAAAGTCAGTCTAAGGAGTTCCACAGACTCTCCTCTGACATGTAACTCACTCAAAGAGTGTCAGCAGAGATGGGGAACCATGCTTTATCATAAAAATTCTTCCACCACTTGTGCTACTCTTTATCCAGATGATAGGAGTTCCTGTAGCAGCAAGTAAAAAGAAAGGGCCTTTTTCAAACTGTTGCCATGAAGTTGGTAGCCGAATATGTAATTAATATGATTAATCTTATACAGTGGTACCTTGTAACTCGACGTCCCCTTAACTCAAAATCTTTGAAACTCAACACCCTTTGTCGAGAAAATTGTACCCTTAAACTTAACGTTTCCTTAAACTCCACCTGTTCAATTGAAAATTAACAATAAACAGTTGCTTTGTTCGGCGCTTGGCTTGAGCGGTTCGGTAATGAGTCCTCAAAATGCGAATATGAGTTGAATCTGCATTTGTGTGGAATAACCGTCAAATTCACTCTGAAAGCATCCACATGTTTCTGTGTTTAGCTGGATTTTCCTCCTGTTTCACTTTTAAACTTGTGTTACAGCTCGGGTAAGCGTAAGCGTTTTATTTCAGTGTTTTTATATTATATTTGTGTTATTTTGAGTGTATAAGTGTCAAAAACAATCCCATTATTTTACATTAGCCTCTATGGGATCCATGGGATCATGGAACGCATTAACAGGTTTCCCATACATTCTTATGGGAAAACATACACTGAAACTCAACGCCTTTTAAACTCAACGCCAGTCCCAGGACCATTTGATGTTGAGTTTCAAGGTACCACTGTACTCCGTTTAGCAATGAGTGTGGATAAAACACATTAATTAGGAAGGGTGTCTATATATTTAGTCATATACAGTAGATTCAGTAGTCAGGCACCATGGCTATTTCACACTTTATTATATTGTGTATTTGATTCAAAACAGATAAAATTGCTTTGTCTTCATACTTTCTAAAAGCCCATTCGGCAGCAAATATTTTTGGATGCATCTCTATAGCATTGGACACCTGGATTTGGGCAATTTATCCCATTTTTCATGGCAGATTATCTTAACCTCCATCACAGTGTTTGGCAAGCATATGTGAATTTACTGTCATCTGAGCAATATGGCCTCCTAATTCTTATGATTCATAATGACTTATGATTGAGGACAGCTGGTGACTTTTCTGTGCTCATATATATATATATATATATATATATATATATATATATATATATATATATACAGTGTATCACAAAAGTGAGTACACCCCTCACATTTCTGCAGATATTTAAGTATATCTTTTCATGGGACAACACTGACAAAATGACACTTTGACACAATGAAAAGTAGTCTGTGTGCAGCTTATATAACAGTGTAAATTTATTCTTCCCTCAAAATAACTCAATATACAGCCATTAATGTCTAAACCACCGGCAACAAAAGTGAGTACACCCCTAAGAGACTACACCCCTAAATGTCCAAATTGAGCACTGCTTGTCATTTTCCTTCCAAAATGTCATGTGATTTGTTAGTGTTACTAGGTCTCAGGTGTGCATAGGGAGCAGGTGTGTTCAATTTAGTAGTACAGCTCTCACACTCTCTCATACTGGTCACTGAAAGTTCCAACATGGCACCTCATGGCAAAGAACTCTCTGAGGATCCTAAAAGACGAATTGTTGCGCTACATGAAGATGGCCAAGGCTACAAGAAGATTGCCAACACCCTGAAACTGAGCTGCAGCACAGTGGCCAAGATCATCCAGCGTTTTAAAAGAGCAGGGTCCACTCAGAACAGAACTCGCGTTAGTCGTCCAAAGAAGCTGAGTGCACGTGCTCAGCGTCACATCCAACTGCTGTCTTTGAAAGATAGGCGCAGGAGTGCTGTCAGCATTGCTGCAGAGATTGAAAAGGTGGGGGGTCAGCCTGTCAGTGCTCAGACCATACGCCGCACACTACATCAAATTGGTCTGCATGGCTGTCACCCCAGAAGGAAGCCTCTTCTGAAGTCTCTACACAAGAAAGCCCGCAAACAGTTTGCTGAAGACATGTCAACAAAGGACATGGATTACTGGAACCATGTCCTATGGTCTGATGAGACCAAGATTAATTTGTTTGGTTCAGATGGTCTCAAGCATGTGTGGCAGCAATCAGGTGAGGAGTACAAAGATAAGTGTGTCATGCCTACAGTCAAGCATGGTGGTGGGAATGCCATGGTGTGGGGCTGCATGAGTGCAGCAGGTGTTGGGGAGTTACATTTCATTGAGGGACACATGAACTCCAATATGTACTGTGAAATACTGAAGCAGAGCATGATCCCCTCCCTCCGGAAACTGGGTCGCAGGGCAGTGTTCCAGCATGATAATGACCCCAAACACACCTCTAAGACGACCACTGCTTTATTGAAGAGGCTGAGGGTAAAGGTGATGAACTGGCCAAGCATGTCTCCAGACCTAAACCCAATAGAACATCTTTGGGGCATCCTCAAGCGGAAGGTGGAGGAGCGCAAAGTCTCGAATATCCGCCAGCTCCGTGATGTCGTCATGGAGGAGTGGAAAAGCATTCCAGTGGCAACCTGTGAAGCTCTGGTAAACTCCATGCCCAGGAGAGTTAAGGCAGTTCTGGGAAATAATGGTGGCCACACAAAATATTGACACTTCAGGAACTTTCACTAAGGGGTGTACTCACTTTTGTTGCCGGTGGTTTAGACATTAATGGCTGTATATTGAGTTATTTTGAGGGAAGAATAAATTTACACTGTTATATAAGCTGCACACAGACTACTTTTCATTGTGTCAAAGTGTCATTTTGTCAGTGTTGTCCCATGAAAAGATATACTTAAATATCTGCAGAAATGTGAGGGGTGTACTCACTTTTGTGATACACTGTATATTGTCTTTACCCTTGGGACTAAGCCATAATCATTATAATTAGAAAGTTTACAAAGCTCAGTACAGATTTATATTTTCAATTTAATACACAACTGTGTTTTGGAACTCTATTTATGAAACTTTAGATCATCTTCACAAACGTTTGTAGCTTCAACACTGTTTACTAGCCTTGTTCTAAGATTGAGAAATGACCCGCCTTTACTAAACCCCTAAAATAATGCAGCTTCACTGAATTTTAAACCCCAGATAGATTTAGCATGATGAAACAATCTGTAATCCATCACATAATCTGTAAATATCTGGATTGGAAAAAGATCGTTTAGAGGGTTTTCACTTGAAGAGTCAGGTGCGATGTCTCAGGGCTGTTTATCAGCATTACACTGATCAGCCATAACATTATGACCACCTTCTTGTTTCTACACTCATCAGCTCCACTTACCATATAGAAGCACTTTGGACTGATTGTAGTCCATCTGTTTCTCTACATACCTTTTAGCCTGCTTTCACCCTGTTCTTCAATGGTCAGGACCCACACAAGACAACTACAGAGCAGGTATTATTTAGGTGGTGGTGTGTTAGGGTGTGTTGTGCTGGTATGAGTGGATCAGACACAGCAGTGCTGCTGGAGTTTTTAAATACCGTGTCCACTCACCGTCCACTCTATTAGAAACTCCTACCTAGTTGGTCCACCTTGTAGATGTAAAGTCAGAGTCGATCGCTCATCTATTGCTGCTGTTTGAGTTGGTCATCTTCTAGACCTTCATCAGTGGTCACAGGACGCTGTCCACGGGGTGCTGTTGGCTGGATATTTTTGGTTGGTGGACTATTCTCAGTCCAGCAGTTACAGTGAGGTGTTTAAAAACTCCATCAGTGCTGCTGTGTCTTATCCACTAATACCAGCACAACACACACTAACACACCACCACCATGTCAGTGTCACTGCAGTGCTGAAAAAGATCCGCCACCTAAATAATACCTACTCTGCAGTGGTCCTGTGGGGTCCTGACCATTGAAGAACAGCATGAAAGGGGGCTAACAAAGCATGTAGAGAAACAGATGGACTACAGTCAGTAATTGTAGAACTACAAAGTGCTTCTATATGGTAAGTGAAGCCAATAAAAAGGACAGTGAGTGTACTGTAGAAACAAGAAGGTGGTTTTAATGTTATGGCCGATCAGTGTATAGTCTGTAGCAATGGTCAAAGCACAAATAGCCGAATAGAAGGAATGGTAAAAAAATTTTTTATTATCGCCTCCATCATATCATTTTTGTCTGTCAGTCAACAGACCACCGACGGTATGAGCAGCCTTTATTTAAACGATTAATGAGATCTCATGTGGCTCACACATGCTTCTTAAGATGAAATGGTATGTAAATTTTCAGTTATTGCCTTGTGCATCTAGCAGAACATTAATTCAGCTTATTACACACACACACAATAGGTAGAGGAGGTGATGTTTCTAACTTTACGCAGTGAACTGTGTCACTGCGGTACCATGGCTCAGTGGGAAGCACTGTCGCCTCACAGCAAGAAGGTCCTGGGTTCATCCCCAGGTGGGGTGGTCCGGGTCCTTTCTCTGTAGTTTGCATGTTCTCCTCATGTCTGTGTGGGTTTCCACCGGGAGCTCTGTTTTCTTCTCACAGTACAAAGACGTGCAAGTGAGGTGAATTGGAGACACAGAATTGTCCATGACTGTGATGTTAAACTTGTGAACTGATGAATCTTGTGTAACAGTAGCTACCATTTCTGTCATGAATGTAACCAAAATGTGTAAAACATGACATAATAATGTTATTATAATAATATAATAATGTTAAATATGACACAGAGGTCAATCTGTTTTAATACCATAAGTTTTCAAAATAGGATGTCCAACAAGCTCATGGTAAGGTGTCCACATACTTTCGGATATATTGTGAATTAACTACAAGACATAATTCTAATTTATTAAAACACATAGTGTTAGGATCCGCCAGCACTTACCTTTTATTTTCAGGGTTTTCCAGCGTTTTGTTTTTCTCCGTTTTCTTTAGTTTCCCCGATCGCTTTTGTTCTTGGTGGTGGTTTGCGTTTGTTTTCCCGTTTTGCTCCCTTCTCCCCCTAGCGGCCTGGAGCGGTACTGTTTTCGGAGGTTGCTGCGGTTCCAGCCAATAGATCGCTGGAGGGCGGACCCCACACACACCTGCGCCTCATTCCTCATCTCATCAACTCCTGCATTTAAACGCCGGCTTTTCTCTCACTCGTCGCCAGATTGTCTGCTTGCCATACGGTACACAGACGGCCGTTCGTTGTGTCCTTAAGACCGTGAGTCTACTTCTTTTACCTGCTCCTCTTAACGTATTTTGTTTTTCATCGCCTCCTAGACCTTCCCCCCGTTCCTGCGTTCCTGCCGCTCCCCTCTCGTTTTCTGTTATCTTTTTGGTTGTTTGTTTTGGTCGTTATTTATTATTTGTTTAAATAAATATCGTATTATCACTTCTGGGTTTTGTTGTTTGTGCACTCGCCTTTGGGTTCCCCCCTAGTCCTTGGTGGGTTATTAACTAACCCTAACAGTACAATCTGGCCACCATGGAACCCACGGGTGCACAAACGGGTGGGGACCTGACCGTTGAGGAGATCCTTACCCGCCATAACCAGATGCTGGGGACACTCAGCCAGCAGCTCGCTGGCTTGACCCAGCAAGTAGTACGTCTAATACCTCCTAACCCTGTACCTCTTGCTCCTTCCCAGGTTCCGGTCGTACCTCCGACGGGTCCCGTGGTTCCAGGGTCCTCCGTGGAAACACCTGTCCCCAACCCCGAGCCCTTCTGTGGAGACCTGGAGAGGTGCAGAGGGTTTTTGTTCCAATGCGAATCCATTTTCCGTCAGCGTCCCACTACCTTTGCCACCGAGGCCAGTAAGGTGGCCTTTATTATTGGTCACCTGAGAGGCAGGGCCCTGACCTGGGCCGAAGCGGTACAGTCACAGACGGACCCTCGAGAGGGCTCATTTGTTGACTTCCTCGCCCGGTTCAGGACAGTGTTTGACCACCCGGATTATTCGGGGAGTGCCTCTTCCCGACTATTTTCCCTGCGCCAAGGTTCCCGGTCCGTGGCTGATTATTCTATTGAGTTCTGGACCTTGGCCGCCGACTCGGGGTGGAACGACGAGGCTCTCCGGGAGGCTTTCCGGCAGGGTCTCATCGACTCCCTGAGGGATGAGTTGGCGGCAAGGGACGAGAGCCCCGACCTCCACTCCCTGGTAGCCCTGGCCATCCGCTTGGATAACCGCCTCCGCGGCCGCCGCCATGAAAGGGCGGCCAGAACCGGGTCCAGGCTACCTTCCCCTTTGACCTGTTCGAGCCCCTCAGAGCCCTCAGGTGCCACCAGTGTTGCCCCTATACCCTTAGTACCAATGCCTGAACCCATGCAGTTGGGGCGTGCCCGGTTAACCCCCCAGGAGCGGGCTAACCGCTTCAGGGCCGGGCAATGCCTTTATTGTGGTCAGGCAGGCCATATTCTCCGGGTATGCCCTGTCCGGCCAAAAGAGGGCGCCCGTCAGTAGCCGTGGGGGTACTGGCGGGCGACTCTCAGCTATCCCCCCCCCCACCACTATCCCAATCCTCCCAGCAACGCCACCTCCGCATGCAGGCAACCCTTTGTTGCCATGGCTGCTCGGTCCCTCTCCAGGTCTTAGTGGACTCGGGTGCGGAGGACAACCTATTGGACGAAGGGCTGGCAAGTCAGCTGGGGGGGACCCTGGAGCCCCTGGACCCTCCTATCACTGCGCGAGCCCTGGATGGACGGATCATTGCCCGGGTGACCCACCGTACCGCGCCTTTGTCACTGCTCCTCTCAGGAAACCACTGGGAGACCCTCTCCTTCATAGTTATCAAAGCTCCTCAGACCCCCCTGGTCCTAGGCTACCCCTGGTTGGCACGTCACAACCCCCACATCGACTGGGCTCGTGGACGAGTTGTGGCTTGGAGCGACTTTTGCCACGCCAACTGTCTGGTCTCCGCCATCCCTCAGCCGGGGAACGGGACAAGCACCACCCCCTCTGCAGCATCCCCTGACCTGTCCAAGGTGCCCCAGGAGTACCACTTCCTCCGCGAGGTGTTCAGCAAGTACCGGGCCCAGTCTCTACCCCCCCACCGACCCTACGATTGTGCCATCGACTTGCTGCCTGGTGCCCCACTGCCTACCAGTCGGCTCTATAACCTCTCTCGTGCTGAGAGGAGCACGATGGAGAGCTACATCTCGGAGTCTCTGGCCGCCGGAATCATCCGCCCCTCATCATCTCCCTTAGGAGCTGGTTTCTTTTTTGTCGAAAAGAAGGATAAGACCCTGCGGCCATGCATCGACTACCGGGGCCTCAACCAGATCACGGTCAAGAACCGGTATCCCCTGCCGTTGATGTCGTCGGCCTTTGAACCCCTGCACAGTGCTACCATCTTCACAAAGTTGGACCTGCGTAACGCGTATCACCTGGTGCGGATCCGAGAGGGCGACGAGTGGAAGACGGCGTTCAACACCCCGCTCGGCCACTTCGAGTACCTCGTGATGCCCTTCGGGCTTTGTAACGCCCCAGCAGTCTTCCAAGCCTTGGCCAACGATGTGCTCAGAGACTTCCTCAACCGGTTCGTGTTCGTCTACCTTGACGACATCTTGATTTTTTCCAAGTCCCGGGAAGAACACGGAGCGCATGTCCGGAGGGTCCTCTCTCGGTTATTAGAGAACAGATTGTTCGTCAAGGTCGAGAAGTGCGAGTTCCACGTCGACTCTGTGGAATTCCTCGGGGTCGTTCTGGAGAGCGGCCAGGTTAGAGCCGACCCACACAAGATCCGAGCGGTCACAGAGTGGCCTACCCCTACCACTCGGAAAGAGCTCCAACGCTTCCTGGGTTTCGCTAACTTCTACCGACGATTCATCCGAAACTACAGCCACGTGGCAGCACCCCTCACTCGCCTCACCTCGACTAAGATTTCCTTCACCTGGCCCCGGGAGGCAGAGGAAGCTTTTCTCCGGCTCAAGACCTTGTTCACTTCCGCCCCCATCCTCATCCAGCCCGACCCCGACAAGTCGTTCGTGGTGGAGGTGGATGCATCCGATACTGGGGTAGGGGCTGTGCTCTCCCAGCGGGCGAGTCCCGAGAACCCTCTGCACCCTTGTGCTTTTTTTTCACGTCGCCTTTCTTCAGCTGAGGCCAATTACGATGTCGGGGACCGTGAGCTACTGGCAGTGAAACTGGCCTTGGAGGAGTGGAGGCACTGGCTGGAGGGGGCCGCTCAGCCCTTTGTCGTCTGGACGGATCACAAGAATTTGTCTTACGTCCAGACGGCAAAGAGGCTGAACGCCAGGCAAGCCAGATGGGCACTATTCTTCGCCCGTTTTGATTTTACTCTGACCTACCGGCCTGGATCCCGGAACATCAAACCGGACGCCCTCTCTCGCCAGTTTGCCCCGAAGGAAGCCCTCACCTCTTCCGAGACTATCCTCCCGCCGAGTCGACTTGTTGGGCTCCTCACTTGGGACGTTCGTCGTCTAGTCACCGAAGCCCAGGCCCAGGAACCAGACCCCAGGACAGGAACCCAAACCCGTCTCTTCGTCCCGGCCACAGCTCGCTCGCCGGTCCTTCAATGGGCCCATGAGTCCCGCGTCGCCTGCCATCCCGGGACTAGTCGTACCTTATCCTTCCTAAGGAGGCATTTCTGGTGGCCATCCTTGGAGAAGGATGTTAGGGAATTTGTGGCGGCCTGTACCATCTGCGCACGCAACAAAGCTTCCCATCAGTCTCCTGCGGGGCTACTCCAGCCTCTTCCTATCCCGAGTCGCCCGTGGTCCCATATTGCTTTGGACTTCGTCACGGGCCTTCCGGACTCCAACGGGAACACAGTTATCCTCACCATTGTGGACCGGTTTTCCAAGGCCGTGCACTTTGCCGCTCTGCCGAAGCTTCCCACTGCCTTCCAAACAGCAGAAATTGTAGTTAATTTAGTTTTCCGCGTGCACGGTATCCCGTTGGACATTGTGTCGGACCGAGGGCCCCAATTCACCTCCCAGGTTTGGAAGGCCTTCTGCAGGGCACTGGGCGCCACAGTCAGCTTGTCCTCCGGCTTCCACCCACAGTCCAACGGTCAGGCGGAGAGGACCAACCAGGGCCTGGAGTCGGCCTTACGGTGCATGGCTGCTCGCAACCCCAAGGCCTGGAGCTCCCACCTGGCCTGGGTCGAGTATGCCCACAACTCCCTGGTGTCATCTGCCACAGGATTGTCCCCCTTCGAGGCCTCCTTAGGCTACCAGCCACCACTGTTCCCCGAACAAGAAGCCGATGTGGCAGTCCCCTCTGTTGGGCACCACCTTCGCAGGTGCCGAAGACTCTGGCGCTCCACCAGGACCACCCTCCTGCGCACTCGGGACGCCAACCAGCAGTCGGCCGATCGTCGTAGAAGACCGGCCCCCCCCTATGCTCCTGGTCAAGCTGTCTGGTTGTCCACCCTTCACATCCCCTTACGTGTTGAGTCTCGGAAACTCTCCCCCCGCTTCATCGGCCCCTACACCGTCGAGAAGATCATCAACCCCACGTCGGTACGACTGAAACTCCCCCGCCACATGCGGATCCACCCCACATTCCACGTCTCCCAGCTCAAGCCCGTGGTTTCCTCACCCTTGAACCCTCCGACCGAACCCCCACCACCCCCCCGGCTCATCGATGGGCATCCGGCATACACGGTTCGCCGGTTGCTGGATGTCCGTAGACGTGGTCGGGGCCTCCAATACCTGGTAGATTGGGAGGGTTATGGGCCTGAGGAGCGGTCGTGGGTTCCCCGGGTTGCCATCCTTGACTCCAACCTGGTCCGTGAGTTCCACCGTCTGCATCCTGATAGACCCGGTAGGCCACCTAGAGGTGGCCGTTGAGGGGGGGGTACTGTTAGGATCCGCCAGCACTTACCTTTTATTTTCAGGGTTTTCCAGCGTTTTGTTTTTCTCCGTTTTCTTTAGTTTCCCCGATCGCTTTTGTTCTTGGTGGTGGTTTGCGTTTGTTTTCCCGTTTTGCTCCCTTCTCCCCCTAGCGGCCTGGAGCGGTACTGTTTTCGGAGGTTGCTGCGGTTCCAGCCAATAGATCGCTGGAGGGCGGACCCCACACACACCTGCGCCTCATTCCTCATCTCATCAACTCCTGCATTTAAACGCCGGCTTTTCTCTCACTCGTCGCCAGATTGTCTGCTTGCCATACGGTACACAGACGGCCGTTCGTTGTGTCCTTAAGACCGTGAGTCTACTTCTTTTACCTGCTCCTCTTAACGTATTTTGTTTTTCATCGCCTCCTAGACCTTCCCCCCGTTCCTGCGTTCCTGCCGCTCCCCTCTCGTTTTCTGTTATCTTTTTGGTTGTTTGTTTTGGTCGTTATTTATTATTTGTTTAAATAAATATCGTATTATCACTTCTGGGTTTTGTTGTTTGTGCACTCGCCTTTGGGTTCCCCCCTAGTCCTTGGTGGGTTATTAACTAACCCTAACACATAGTTTATTTCATGTTTTGCTTTATTATTTTATGTTTTGTTTTTATTTTAAATAGGGCTGGCACTGATCCGATACTCTGTATCGGTCCGATATTGGCCCAAATCACTGGATCGGAAAAACGTATAATCCGATCCGATGCTATTGCTTAATGTAAATAACACTTAATGTAAATAAGGCCATTGTTTGTGTGTAAAGCAAATAACACATGAAGATACGTTCCAACAGAGTGCCGTTTATTGCCAGCTCACTCAACAACTGCTGTAACAAGGTGCATCTCGATGATATCATTAACATCTGCCACTGATCTACAACTCATCTGCAACAGCCATTCAGAAATTAAAACATACTGATCTACTTAAACTTTTAGCATTTACAAAAAAATCATCTACTACTGCCACATCTAAAAACACTGTTTAACACAATAAAAATCACTTTATAAATGATGAATCACTCACCTGAGATAAAAAAAAATCTATAGTTATAAAAAAACTAACTATACCGTTTCCTGTTTAGCCACAGATGTCCTCTTCAAAATGCAGCATGGTTTTTTAATAAGCGCGCTTTGGTTTTTAATTATCTTAAAACGTGACAGAACTTGAACAAAAAACCTCAACTCTGCGTTAATTCTAATTGGTCATCACGTTTGATTGACATCCACATCTTCCAATTGTAGACACTGGACAACGCGCCGTAAAGCGAGATGTGTCACGTGAACGACAGCTCGAACGTAAGTGAAACCAAAAATGCTGCTAAATGTTCTTTGTGTAAAAGTTAAAATAAAAACAGCAGTTTAGCATAAGTGTGATGTTGTAGGTTCTGTATTTATTCCTTTAGAATATTTGTTTCACAGTCTGAGCATTGTTATTTAGATAGATAGTTTAACCATAGTGCATTGAGACATGTATTATTACTGCTTAGATGTTTGAGAGGAGAAATTATGGTATCGGATTGGTAGCGGTATCTGCAGATACTCAATTTGAAGTATCGGTATCGGATATAAAAAAGTGGTATCGAGCCAGCCCTAGTTTTAAACTTCGCTTCATTGTTATTCCTCTCACTTCACATCAGGATTGGAAAGAAATAAATAAAATCCCAGCAAATTTCTCGGTCAGTTATAAGCAGTGATATAAAATCTGGATAACGGAGCAGAAAAAGGAAATAGAAAAAGAGCGAGCGGAAGACAAATCAAGAGAGAATATGGAGGCGATGGAAGAACAGCAGATTGTTAAAGATACATAGGGAGGATAAAATGTATTTCAGTGAGGTTACAAATAAATTGTTAGATCAATTCAGCTGTGATGTCCTTTCCTTTAGCATTTGTCTCTCCATCTTTTTGATTTTATCTGACAAATTGATTTCACCGGGGCCTGAAGGCCATAAGACAATATATAGTAATTACCACACACACACACACACACACACACACACACCTATGGTCTATGTGCAGGCCCAAGACTTTCTTATCCCAACTCTGTACAATTCAGCAGAAACAGTAGATTCTTCTCTTTGTAGATACAGAATTTTTTTCACCTAATGAGAGGTAGTGAGATCGAGAGAGATGGAAGGCTGGTGGGAGCAGGTGTTCTTAGGCTTTTTACTGTAGTGTTTTTAAAACTACCAACTAGTATGGAGGTGCATTAGTGCCCACAGCATTGGTGACTTGCATATGTATGAATGTACCTCTAATGCAGAAGCATACAGTATATTGAGATTTGTGAGTCACATGCTGCCATCAAGGTCTATAGTTATTTAAGCAAGGTGATGCCAGGACTCATTCTGCATGCAACAAAACAGTGTGGCTTTGTAGACACAGAGTGTGTTTGCTTGAGTGGCCTGTCTGCAGTCCAGATCTGGCTCCTTTTGAAAATGTATGGTGCATTATGAAGAGGGAAACCAGACAACAGTGACCACAGACTGTTGATCATCTAAAGCAGGGGTGCCCACACTTTCGTGGCTTGAGATTTACTATTTCAGTAGACAGGCCATCACGATCTACTTTTTAAGGTTGGCCCCATCATTTTTCAAAAAAGCTTTGAAGCTTTTTTAAATGTGCTGAATGGGCCAGGTTTTGGCCTGGTTAGCCAGGTTTTTGTAATCTGGACAGCAGCTGCTGATGCCAATTCTCAAGCAGGCTTCCAAGTGATCATCAGTAAGGGTGGACTGATATTCAAACTTAATTATTTTCATGTGGAAAAAGGCTGATTCACACAAGTAGGTTATTCCAAAAATGCAGTCAAATATGTGGCACAGTTTCTTATGTTTGGATATTTTTCCACAGCCAGCAAGTTCCAAAATTGTCCAGCAGAGGCGCTTGACTTCATATGAATGTCAGATTGTAGGGTTAGAATTTCTGTATGTAACATAAGATCTGAATATTCTCCATCAGCTTCTTCCACGTATGAATGAAACAGCCGTCTCAGCAGTGTTCTTGCCCGAATTGAACCGTTTTTGGTTTCTTGTGCTTGGTTGTGCACTCATCTTCACAAACAGTGCAGGTTACAAAAGGAAAAATGGCACAAACTGGCTACTGATAAATAAATAATTCTAGATTTGAAGAATGTAGAATCTATACAGGCTGGGGCATAGCTATGGTAACAAACCGCAAATTAAAGAAACAGTGGCCACATTTCATGTCAATCAAGTTGACCTGTTTGAATGAGACTCAATCTACCAGTTGATGGCACACTGGTCTAAAGTCTCTTATTAAGAAAGAATGAAGAAAAATTCCACTGGCAAAGCAGGAAAATTTGTGTCTTCAGTTCCTAAACCATTAAAAAAGTGTCATTAGTAGGATAGCTGCTGGAACACAGTACTAAACATGCCTTTGTCCCAACTTTTGTGGAGTATGTTGAAGGCATCAAGTACAAAATGTGTTTTTACCAACATATTTACCAAATACAATGGTCAATGAGTTTTTTTTGTCTCTTAAATAAAGATTCAAAATAATTCACAAATCACAGATTTTTCTTTTTATTTATTTTTATTTTCCAAAATGCCCTAATTTTTTGGAAATGAGGTTTGTATATATGTATGTATATACAGTATATGTAGGGCGCTACTAAATTCACGATTAAATAAGCTAAATTTCACGGACCTTGTTTCACAGATTTTTAAAGAAAAGTGCCACAATTAATGGCAGTTAGGGCTATATTTTCATACGCGATATAAAATAAGACAATATCGTCTATATCGATATAGATGTTGCGTTCCAATTAGATCCAACAGTTCGTCTTTCTCTTCTCCCAGTTTGTCTCTGCGCATGTTCACCTGCCCCGCCTCTCTCCCTCACTGAACACAACTCGCCCCTCCCCACCGCCAATTCTTTCTGCCCTCAGAACAGATTTCTGTAAGTAAAACTCCCATGATAGCATGGAGACGGTGGAGGAGCTGCTTAGTAAAAAGAATAATAATGGCTCAATTATTTGGAGATGGTTCGGATTCAAAGTGTCAGATGAGCAGCAGAATAATGTATTCTGTAGAGAATGCCGAAAACAAGTCCAGACAAAAGGTTCCAGCTTCGTGTACCTTTGGTCATTCGTTTTTCACTTCAAATCCCAAAGTTGAAAAACAAGAAAACGAGTCGTTTTTCATTTCAAAAACCAATATTGGAAAACGGAAATACATACAAGCGCATGCACGCGCTGACATGCACGTATTTACTTCATATATAAACAGTGTAAATCAAGCACAAGTGTTATAAACAGTAATAATAACGTAACGGTGCATCTCCTGTTGTTCTGACTCTTGTGTTTGTATATGTGATGTGCATGTATAGATATTTGCTATATCTGTAAAAAAACATTATGGGGAGTGATTTCTGTACTGGATGTTGTACGTGGTCGTGTTAGCTTATACTGGATGATCGCCCGACGTCCGAGACGTCATTTATTTATTTATCTTCTATTATAGTATTTCTTGTTCTTGGCCAATAAACAAACAAAAATTTATAAAATTGCATGAACTAACTCTGCAGTAAACAAGGAGCAAACAGCAATTAAACAACAAACAAAGCTGTTAAATAATAATAAAGAGCATGAAGCAGAACACTGATTAAAATGCATGAAATGTTGTAATAGTTACACAGTAACATGAACGATTAGTTCTGCCTGTATTACAGAACTGAGTTCTATATGGTAAAAAAAATATTAATGTAAATGTTGTATACATAATAATGTATAAAGTCCAAACATGTGAGGGGGGTTTAACGAGAACGCTATATTTAATGTCACACAAGCTCAGTTTAAAACAACAGAAGAACAAGAGCACAGACGGAAACAATAAATTCAGACACCTTCCCTACACACTCGCTCCCTGCGCCCTATAGTGCACTTAACATTCTTAAAGGGCCAGACAATATATTTGTAAATGCTATCCGGTATGTACCAGCATGCCTCTGAACATTGAAGGAACGTTCAGGGGGGAACGTTGGGGGAAAGTTCGTGGGGAAACGTTGGGGGAACGTTCGCGAAGGAACGTTGAGGAAACGTTCTTGGGGGAACGTTGGGGGAACGTTCGTGAATGAACGTTGAGGAAACGTTGAGGGGTAACGTTGAGGGAACGTTCGTGTGGAAGCGTTGAGGGAACGTTCGTGAGGGAACGTTGAGGGAACGTTCGTGGGGGAACGTTGGGGGAACGTTTGTGAAGGAACGTTGAGGGAACGTTCGTGGGGGAACGTTGGGGCAACGTTCGCGGGGAAACATTGGGGGAACGTTCGTGGGGGAACGTTGAGGGAACGTTCGTGAAGGAACGTTGGGGGAACGTTCGTGGGGGAACGTTGAGGGAACGTTGAGGGAACGTTCGCGGGGAAACGTTGGGGGAACGTTCGTGGGGGAACGTTGAGGGAACGTTCGTGAAACGTTCGTGGGGAAACGTTGGGGGAACGTTTGGGGGGAACGTTGGAAGAACGTTCATGGAGGAACGTTGGGGGAATGTTCATGGGGGAACGTTGGGGGAAAGTTCGTGGGGAAACGTTGGGGGAACGTTCGCGAAGGAACGTTGAGGAAACGTTCTTGGGGGAACGTTGGGGGAACGTTCGTGAATGAACGTTGAGGAAACGTTGAGGGGTAACGTTGAGGGAACGTTCGTGTGGAAGCGTTGAGGAAACGTTCGTGGGGGAACGTTGAGGGAACGTTCGTGGGGGAACGTTGGGGGAACGTTTGTGAAGGAACGTTGAGGGAACGTTCGTGGGGGAACGTTGGGGCAACGTTCGTGGGGGAACGTTGAGGGAACGTTCGCGGGGAAACATGGGGGGAACGTTCGTGGGGGAACGTTGAGGGAACGTTCGTGAAGGAATGTTGGGGGAACGTTCGTGGGGGAACGTTGAGGGAACGTTCGCGGGGAAACATTGGGGGAACGTTCGTGGGGGAACGTTGAGGGAACGTTCGTGAAACGTTCGTGGGGAAACGTTGGGGGAACGTTTGGGGGGAACGTTGGAAGAACGTTCATGGAGGAACGTTGGGGGAACGTTCATGGGGGAACGTTGGGGGAACGTTCGTGGGGAAACGTTGGGGGAACGTTCGTGGAGAAACGTTGGGGGAACGTTTGGGGGGAACGTTGGGGGAACGTTTGGGGGGAACGTTGAAGGAACGTGAGGGGGGAACGTTGAGGGAACGTTTGGGTAGATTGTTGGGAATGGTTGGGTGAATTGTTGAGAAAACGTTTGGGTTTTCAACAATTCACCCAACCATTCCCTTAACAATCCACCCATTTACATTTACATTTTCTGCATTTAGCAGACGCTCTTATCCAGAGCGACTTACAGAAGTGCTTCCATAGTAAACATTTAATTTCTCAAGTTTTAGTAAACAACAGTCAAAGAACACAAATCTGGGAGTCATCAAGATAAATGAGAAGGTCCTGGGTTGGAGACTGATCTCCGGGAATGAGCAACATCTCTGTCTTGCTGGGATTAAGTTTCAGATGATGAGCTGACATCCATTGTGAGATATCTCGCAGACATGCTGAGATGCAAGCTGAGACTTGTGTGTCTGAAGGAGGAAATGACAGAACGAGCTGAGTGTCATCTGCATAGGAGTGGTAGGAGAAGCCATGGGTGGCTATGACCTTACCCAGAGAGCGGAAAAGAAGATAGAGAAAAGAAGTGGGCCAAGTACAGAGCCCTGAGGAACACCGGTTGAGAGAGTGCATGGGGGAGTTATGGATCCCCTCTATGACACTTGGTAGGAGCGCCCTTCAAGGTAGGAGGTCATCCATTGCCATGCTGAACCTGTTACTCCAAGGTTGGAGAGAGTGGACAAGAGAATGCTGTGATTCACTGTGTCGAAGGCTGCAGAGGCTGCAGAGAGGTCAAGAAGAAGAACACCCAAATGTTCCCTCAAAAATTCACCCAAATGTTCCCTCAACAATTCACCCAAACGTTCCCTTAACAATCCACCCAAATGTTCCCTCAACAATTCACCCAAACGTTCCCTCAACAATTCACCCAACCATTCCCTTAACAATCCACCCAAATGTTCCCTCAACAATTGAACGTTGAGGGAACGTTGGGGGAATGTTCGTGAAGGAGCGTTGAGGAAACGTTGAGGGGAAACGTTGGGGGAACGTTCGTGGGGGAACGTTGGGGGAACGTTCGTGGGGGAACGTTGGGGGAACGTTCGTGGGGAAACGTTGGGGGAACGTTCGGGGGAAACGTTGGGGGAACGTTCGCGGGGAAACGTTGGGGGAACGTTCGTGGGGGAACGTTGAGGGAACGTTGAGGGGTAACGTTGAGGGAACGTTCGTGTGGAAGCGTTGAGGGAACGTTCGTGAGGGAACGTTGAGGGAACGTTCGTGGGGGAACGTTGGGGGAACGTTTGTGAAGGAACGTTGAGGGAACGTTCGTGGGGGAACGTTGGGGGAACGTTCGTGGGGGAACGTTGAGGGAACGTTCGCGGGGAAACATTGGGGGAACGTTCGTGGGGGAACGTTGAGGGAACGTTCGTGAAGGAACGTTGGGGGAACGTTCGTGGGGGAACGTTGAGGGAACGTTGAGGGAACGTTCGCGGGGAAACGTTGGGGGAACGTTCGTGGGGGAACGTTGAGGGAACGTTCGTGAAACGTTCGTGGGGAAACGTTGGGGGAACGTTTGGGGGGAACGTTGGAAGAACGTTCATGGAGGAACGTTGGGGGAATGTTCATGGGGGAACGTTGGGGGAAAGTTCGTGGGGAAACGTTGGGGGAACTTTCGCGAAGGAACGTTGAGGAAACGTTCTTGGGGGAACGTTGGGGGAACGTTCGTGAATGAACGTTGAGGAAACGTTGAGGGGTAACGTTGAGGGAACGTTCGTGTGGAAGCGTTGAGGAAACGTTCGTGGGGGAACGTTGAGGGAACGTTCGTGGGGGAACGTTGGGGGAACGTTTGTGAAGGAACGTTGAGGGAACGTTCGTGGGGGAACGTTGGGGCAACGTTCGTGGGGGAACGTTGAGGGAACGTTCGCGGGGAAACATGGGGGGAACGTTCGTGGGGGAACGTTGAGGGAACGTTCGTGAAGGAATGTTGGGGGAACGTTCGTGGGGGAACGTTGAGGGAACGTTCGCGGGGAAACATTGGGGGAACGTTCGTGGGGGAACGTTGAGGGAACGTTCGTGAAACGTTCGTGGGGAAACGTTGGGGGAACGTTTGGGGGGAACGTTGGAAGAACGTTCATGGAGGAACGTTGGGGGAACGTTCATGTGGGAACGTTGGGGGAACGTTCGTGGAGAAACGTTGGGGGAACGTTTGGGGGGAAACGTTGGGGGAACGTTTGGGGGGAACGTTGAAGGAACGTGAGGGGGGAACGTTGAGGGAACGTTTGGGTAGATTGTTGGGAATGGTTGGGTGAATTGTTGAGAAAACGTTTGGGTTTTCAACAATTCACCCAACCATTCCCTTAACAATCCACCCATTTACATTTACATTTTCTGCATTTAGCAGACGCTCTTATCCAGAGCGACTTACATAGTAAACATTTAATTTCTCAAGTTTTAGTAAACAACAGTCAAAGAACACAAATCTGGGAGTCATCAAGATAAATGAGAAGGTCCTGGGTTGGAGACTGATCTCCGGGAATGAGCAACATCTCTGTCTTGCTGGGATTAAGTTTCAGATGATGAGCTGACATCCATTGTGAGATATCTCGCAGACATGCTGAGATGCAAGCTGAGACTTGTGTGTCTGAAGGAGGAAATGACAGAACGAGCTGAGTGTCATCTGCATAGGAGTGGTAGGAGAAGCCATGGGTGGCTATGACCTTACCCAGAGAGCGGAAAAGAAGATAGAGAAAAGAAGTGGGCCAAGTACAGAGCCCTGAGGAACACCGGTTGAGAGAGTGCATGGGGGAGTTATGGATCCCCTCTATGACACTTGGTAGGAGCGCCCTTCAAGGTAGGAGGTCATCCATTGCCATGCTGAACCTGTTACTCCAAGGTTGGAGAGAGTGGACAAGAGAATGCTGTGATTCACTGTGTCGAAGGCTGCAGAGGCTGCAGAGAGGTCAAGAAGAAGAACACCCAAATGTTCCCTCAAAAATTCACCCAAATGTTCCCTCAACAATTCACCCAAACGTTCCCTTAACAATCCACCCAAATGTTCCCTCAACAATTCACCCAAACGTTCCCTCAACAATTCACCCAACCATTCCCTTAACAATCCACCCAAATGTTCCCTCAACAATTGAACGTTGAGGGAACGTTGGGGGAATGTTCGTGAAGGAGCGTTGAGGAAACGTTGAGGGGAAACGTTGGGGGAACGTTCGTGGGGGAACGTTGGGGGAACGTTCGTGGGGAAACGTTGGGGGAACGTTCGGGGGAAACGTTGGGGGAACGTTCGGGGGGAAACGTTGGGGGAACGTTCGTGGGGGAACGTTGAGGGAACGTTCGTGAAGGAACGTTGAGGGAACGTTCGTGGGGGAACGTTCGTGGGGAAACGTTGGGGGAACGTTCGGCGGAAACGTTGGGGGAACGTTCGGGGGAAACGTTGGGGGAACGTTGGAAGGAACGTTAATGGGGGAACGTTGGGGGAACGTTCGTGGGGGAACGTTGGGGGAACGTGAGGGGGGAACGTTGAGGGAACGTTTGGGTAGATTGTTGGGAATGGTTGGGTGAATTGTTGAGGTAATGGTTGGGTGGATCGTTGAGAAAACGTTTGGGTTTTCAACAATTCACCCAACCATTCCCTTAACAATCCACCCAAATGTTCCCTCAACAATTCACCCAAACGTTCCTTTAACAATTCACCCAAACGTTCCCTTAACAATCCACCCAAATGTTCCCTCAACAATTCACCCAACCATTCCCAACAATCTAGCCAAAAATTCCCTCAACTGTTGAGAAAACTTTTGGGTGGATTTTTGTGAAAACGTTTGGGTGGATTTTTGATTTTCTTAGAATAGCCCTTTTTTTTTTTTAAGTAAAAATAGTTCTTGTGTGAAGCTTCCCCAGCATGAATTTTAATAAAAGTGCCTGTAAAAAATTTGGAACATGTAGCTTTGTCTCAGAAGTGTCTTTTTGTTATTACCTTATGGGATAAAAAAATATCGAGATATATATCGTATATCGCCGTTCAGCAAAAAAATATCGAGATATTATTTTTGATCCATATCGCCCAGCCCTAACGGCAGTCATTAAATAATATACATTAATTGAATGATAGAATAAATGGAAGCTACAGCTACACAGCACAGCCTACCTTGAGTCTACCTTAATTCTCATCCGTGTTTTGACACCCCAGCCCCCTCAGACGTTCTGTGTCCACATTATCGGTTGGGAGTTTTCCCAACTCAGTTACCCAAATCGTGTTTTTAGCTGCTTTTTAGCTGCTTTAAACTTCGACATCTTGAACATTCTAATCGATTGCTCAAGTAACCGAGCGTCTTTAGAGTTTGCTGAGTTTATAAAGAAAGGAATAAACTGTACATAGACAATCTATCAGGAGCATAACACTTTACTGGCTTGCTCTTTTGAGCACAGACTATAGAGAGATGATCACGTAGGTAGAGAAACACACTTTTCTTTTGATTAAGGAATCCCCAAAAAGACAAAAAGCACTCAATACGTAAATACATACATCAAACATTGTCAGCACACTACACCACTGAACAGTCTGTGACACTAACTTAATTGCTGTATGATTGCTAGGATGCCTCATATTACCTATATCACCTCATATTGACTATTGACAGGATGGAAAACAGCTTAGTAAAAAAACAAACCAAAAAAAAAAAAAAACAAGGAAACTGATAACAAGACGATGGTTCAGAAACTACAGCACATAAACAAAAGCACATGTAGTACAATGAGACCCACATCACTGGGTGGGGGGTACAGAGGATTTTGCAACTGCATTTTAATTTTAGGCTGAAAGTTCATTAAGGTTGCTGTGTTCAAGCAGCTGAACTAAAAATATCTATGTTATTTCCAGCACTAGACAGTCTAGATAAAAATGGCAAGTGTGGGCAACAACTGAGTCATCCATCATTTTGTGTCTGGAATATACACTATATAGCCAGGATTATGTGGACACCTGACCATGAGCTAATTGGACATCCTATTCCAAAACCATTATCATCATGGAGTCACCCCCCTTTGCGGCTATAAGAGCCTTTAGTCCTCAAGTTTTCCCACAAGATCATGAAGTATAATACACATTTGTGAAGTCAGGCACTGACGTTAAATAAGAAGACCTGACTCTCTGTTCCCTAATCACTTTTCAATTCTTAAACATGTTCAATGGAGTTGAAGTTCGACCCCTGTGAAGGCCACTGAAAGAGAAAAGGGTCTTTCTGAAAGTTTTTGTTTGTTTTGTTTTATTAGGATTTTAACGTCATGTTTTACACTTTGGTTACATTTAAGGCCATATCGAACACAGTCATGGACAATTTTGTATCTCCAATTCACCTCACTTGCATGTCTTTGGACTGTGGGAGGAAACCAGAGCACCCAGAGTAAACCCATGCAGACACGGGGAGAACATGCAAACTCCACACAGAAAGGACCGCCCAACCTGGGGATCGAACCCAGGACCTTCTTGCTGTGAGGCGACAGTGCTACCCACTGAACCACCGTACCGCTGACAGAAAGTTAAATGCAAGACATTTTTGTATGTTAGCAATAGGTGAGGCTAAAAAACATGACTCCAATAATTAAGAGAAGTGTTCACATCAGCCTCAGTGTATTATTCTTGTTTTTAAAACCTGGCTTGTACTTAAAGATCCATGGCTTTGGTGAACCTCTATGATAAGAACTGAACACTACAGAGAAAGACCACAGAACACTATGTAACTACGTCACGTTTATCCAAAAGTAAATAACAAATGCTGGTGTAGATGCTTTACAAGGTCATATACAAACTGCAGACTATTTCTCTGTGTGAGCTGTATTTGTTAGAACAGATTTTAACCACAGCAACATAAGAAAGTCACTTAACAGTTTCCAGTAATCCGTCACTTCCCTACGAGGGGGAATAAGATGCTATATCTCTGTTATGGAGCTATAAAAGTAGCTTCTATTGGGTCTCAATTGGGACACCACACTACAGCACTACAATTTGCCCCAATTTATACACTACTAGCTTTTAAAGAGAAAAAAATGGTAAAGATGTGGCACTATTCAGTACTTGTAGGGTTTTAGTACTTGTACTTAAAGACACTGATTGGACATGTTTGATGTGCTCTTGTTTAGACACAGTACCTTGAAACCTATTAGTTCTCAAACTCTTTTTTCTATTATTTATTAGGATTTCAACGTCATGTTTTACACTTTTGGTTACATTCATGACAGGAAACGGTAGTTGATCTTCACACAAGGTTCATCAGTTCACACAAGGTTATATCAAACACAGTAATGGACAATTCAGTATCTTCAATTTACTTCACTTGCATGTCTTTGGACTGTGGGAGGAAACCGGAGCTCCCGGAGTAAACCCACACGGACATGGGAAGAACATGCAAACTCCACACAGAAAGGACCCAGACCGCCCCACCTGGGGATCAAACCCAGGACCTTCTTGCTGTGAGGCGACAGTGCTACCCATGCCACCGTGCCGCCCAACTCTTTTTTCTACACATAATGATAAGCTCAAACTGGGCCTTGATTCAGTTTAAATCAGACACTATCAGCCGTTCTTAGTGGTTCATCCCCCAATTTAGAATTAGCTTGAGCCTGATAGATATAACAACCAGTTTTTTGTAGGTCTCAATCTTGTGCAGTGTAATGAAACAATAATGGGCCATTCGTCTTTCTTATAGGTTTTCTAGGTTAATTAACTTTCAGGCAGAGGAGGATGGGTTTTAAATTTAGATCTCTGTTTATTTTATTAACAATCCTGACCAGAATGCCAAACCCTTAGTCTCATCAGCCCTCAAGCCTATTTGCCACTTCACTATGTCTAAGTCTTACAGGTGTTGTTTTAATGCTCCACTAGATGTGAGTTCCACTTTTCCATGTAGGCTCTTGAGTGTAACTTCTCGAAGAGGGTTGATCCATAAGCAGAAGCTATTTTAATACTTCCGGTATAATGACTAATTTTGAAAAAGCAGCCTGAAGTAGGCAGTGTTTGAAAGTTGTATTTTGAGAACTGTATGATTCTGCAGATTCTGTATGTATACATTCTGCAACTCACCTTTAAAAGAACAATAAAAAGCTTTTCTGCCCACATTGGCTTTTTTAAAGTATTATTGTACATCCACACTAAAATACTGAGAAGATTGTTTACATATAGAGGACAAACAGCAAAATTTCTACACAATATTTCTAGTGTTTTGATGTGCCAGAAATGATGAATAAGCAAAACACACACACCCAAAACCTCAAAAAGAGAACGTCAAAGCCATAGACATTTTTAAACAAATACAAATTATTTTCAAAAACTTTATCATGCCGCTCAGGTGGCGCAGCGGTAAAAACACACGCTGTTCACCAGAGCTGAGATCTCGAATACATCGTATCGAACCTCGGCTGTGCCTGCCGGCTGAGGCTGAGCGGCCACATGAACAATGATTGGCCTGTTGTTCAGATAAGGGGCGGGATTAAGCCGGATGGGGACTCTCTCTCAGACTAGTGCGATTACGACCGCTGCTGGCTGGTTGGTGGCGCCTGCACGGAGATGGGAAAGGAGTGCGGTAGAGGGTGTGGCTCTCCGTACACAGCGCTGTACTACACTGCACTCGTAAAGTGTAGGTGATAAGATGTTCGATTGCTGTGCACGTGTCGGAGGGGGCATGGAGCAGCCTCGTCCTCCCCAATCAGGAGCAGTGACCAGCGTTAGTGAGAGGATGATTGACGGGCAGAAACTGGATGCGCTAACGTGGGAGAAAAAGAGAAAAAAAAAAAACTTCATCATTATTTTGTGAAGCTTGTATATGTATTGCTAGGTCATCATTTTTTACCATATTGGATACAGGTGCAAGTGTGTGTGTGTGGCAAGGGGGTTGGGCAAATAAATCTAAGAGTGTAAAGCAATGCAAGTCAAATTCACACACAAACACACACACACACACACACAGATGTGTAATAAATGTAGAGAGTAAAATATATACAATGTGGATGTACAGTATATATGGCAGTATCACCTGTCAGTAAAAAAATTAAACAAAATCCTTAAAGGATATCTTACAGGATGCATACAACTATAACTAAACATAAACAGTGTAATATACAAAAACCCGCTGTTAAAGAGCCATGCTTAACCAGCAAGCTGAAGGGCTGTGTCTCAATCCGCACCCAAAATCCTCTACACTGCTCAAAACAGTGGCCTTACCATTAGTCTAAACTGAATTTACACTATTTAGTTAATAGGATGTTATCTGTAACACAACAGATCTCCTCTGCTCCATGTGCAGCCTGGCTTTCCATACACGGTTCAGCTCTGTGTGGAAACCTACCAATAGCAGGAAATGACTAAATTTGATGAAAACACAGAAAAGCAATAATCTTGCAATAATCATGTGAAAAACTTTGGTTTTAAACTGACAATTTTTGTCAAATACTGCATCTCAAAACCACAGGCATCAAACGAAGTTTGACTCTTCTTCAAAGCTTTCATTCTGCTAATGATAAAACAAGAACTGGCTTTTCCCAAACTGCTGCCACAAAGTCACGAGGCATATAATTAATCTGATTGATTTTATATAATGGTTTAGCTTTAGCCTTAGTTCAATACATGTAATTGTTAAATTCATATAGAGGCTGGATTAAATCATACAGTGTGACAAATATGCAATGATGGAGGCATTAGAAAAGAAAGCAGGTACTTTTTAGCTTGGGATCTGAACACTGACAGTTTGCAATTTCAGCTGTTTGCAATAAACCAGCCAAACAAAAGTGCAGTGCAACTAATGCCTAGTTCACACTACACGATTTTTGCCCTGATTTTCGCTCTCTACAAGCGTTCTCTACAAAACACCAACGCTGCATTGCAAAAAATATTTATTAACCTCCAACTCACTATAGAACAATCCATGCTGTTCGCGTAGCCAAATCCACTCAGATTCATTCATTTATTTTTCCTCTTTGCTTTTACGCTGCACATCAGCGCATAAACTTTGATCGCTCGCTACTTGTTGACGTGCATTTTCGGACGTGGTATCGTTAAACCTTTCGTCACATCTCATGTGTGTTTTTGTGACACAACGTAGTTTGGGAGACCAGAGAAGCTTGCCTGCGATTCCAGTTGGTGATAGATGGTGTAGTGTGAAACCACCTATCGCCGATCACTTGTGTAGTGTGAAATATACACCGACTTGAAAGACTCCCGATTACAAGAGATCCAGTTGTGTAGTGTGAACTGTACAGCGACCTGACAACATGGAAAGTCGTGTAGTGTGAACCTGGCATAAAGTGACAAGTGGACTAGTAAGCAGAAGGTTGCTGACCTGTACTGTACCCATAACAGAACAATTAATGTTCTGCATATTTCATGAGAAAACGAGAGCAGCTTGAAGGCATGTGCTTGTTTTAAATGGATTGCTTGAACACAGCTTAAAGGCATGAACAACGTGCAGAGAATCCAGAGGAATCTAGAGAGAATTGAAGGCTTCACCCAAAAGACGGATGTTCGTGGTTCTGTAAAGTCAGGATATGATAACTGGAGCTGGAGAACCCACAATGACTGCTGTCAAATTTTAAGTACATTGTATGATCCATAATGGTATGGCCAGACATCTAATACAAGTTATTAAGATTTCTCCATGGGTGGCACAGTGGCTAGGTGGGCAGCACTGTCGCCTCACAGCAAGAATATTCTGGGTTCGATCCCCAGGTGGGGCAGTCCGTGTCCTTTCTATGTGAAGTTTGCATGTTCTCCCCATGTCTGTGTGGGTTTTCTCTGGGTGCTCCGGTTTCCTCCCACAGTCCAAAGACATGCAGTCAGGACAGTTGGAGATACTAAAAATCCCATAGGTATGAGTGTGTCTCCCTGCAATGGACTGGCAACCTGTCCAGAGTGTTTCTTACCTTTCACCTAGTGAATCGTACCAACTACGACCCAGACAGTGAACAAATGAATGAATAGATTATTTTTGCCAAGTATTTACAGGAGTCATCACTTCCATCCAGGTGGTGCAACTAAGTAATTGCTTACAAAATAAAAAGTAAGAAGCAAAGCAAATCAGAGGCAGTAAACTACATTGGATGCTAGTGCATGTTTTTTTACAGAAAAGAAAAAATATGGCTGCCCAGGTGGTGCAGCGGGATACTCTGCTAGCACACCAGCACCGAGATTCTGAACACCCCGGTTCGAATCTCGGCTCTGCTACCGGTCGGCTGGGCACCATCTAGTGAGCACAATTAGCAGTGCCTGGAGCAGACGCAAATTGGCCACCGTGTCTGCTGGGTGGGGAAATGACCGGACTAAGTGGGTGGGGTCTTCAAATGCTGTGCAAGGACCCTGGTAAGCAGATAGAGGTGTCTGTGCAGTAAACTAGATTGGATGTAAAGAAGGGGTCCGCTAGGACTGTGCACGGGCTGGAGGGCATTTGAGCAGCAATATACCCTCCCTTTTTTTTTTATTATCTATTTTTCCCCACTTTTTTCCCCCAATTTTTCTCCCCTATTCTAGTCGTGTCCAATTACCCTGATTGCATCCTCTATACTGGTTCGACCCTTCACCGCTAACTGAGGACGCCTCTTAACTGACTTGCGCCCCCTCCGGTACACAATCAGTACAGACTGCATTTTTTACCTGCATGAGTCGAGTTCATACACTAATGGACGCTGTGTACGGAGGGTCACACCCCTATCAGATTATTTCTCAGCCCTGTGCAGGCGCCATCAGTTAGCCAGCAGGTGCCGCAGTTGTACCAGTTTTGAGGACCTATGATCCCTCTAACCCTGAACATCAGCCAATCGTTGTTCATGCTGCCGCCCAACCCAGTGGGAGAGGTAGAGTCGAGATTCGATGCGATGCATTCAGAACCCCAACTCTGGTGAACTAGCATACTTTACCGCTGCGCCACCTGAGCGGCCTTAATATACCCTCCCTTGAACGCAGTCAGGGATCCAAAGGAGCGGAAGACAGATTGACCACGCTAAATCGGGAAAAAATGCATAAATAAATAGAAAAAAATAAATAAATAAAAATGTCAGCCTAAACAATACATGCAACATTGCTGTACAGTTGTCTGGGCTGAGTAGTAACGTGGCAACAACAGTGACTATACACAAAAATGTAAGACAAATGTCACGTGACTTTTCAATTTCCAATGGCCGCACTAAACTTGTTCATCTAATCTTGTGCCATACTACAGGGATACAGTTATCAGAGTGTAGTTCATGTCTCACACGCACGCACACACGCACGCACACACACACATACACACACACACACACACATACAAACACACTGATAAAACCTTAGCTCAGTTCTATCTATAATAGCATTCCTCAGTGTGGAAACGAGAGAGAGAGAGAGAGAGAGAGAGAGAGAGAGAGAGAGAGAGAGAGAGAGAGAGAGAGAGAGTTCTCTTCTAAAGGTAAAAAATGAAAAGGAAACTTTTTCTTTCCCCTATTTCTGCTTTTATAGATATAGGGGGAAATAAATAGCAGCAGGAGACATTAACTCTCTCTGCAGCTGACCTTCTCTTTTCCATCCTGTCATACCCTTTTCTTTTATAAATGGCCCATACATTCCTGCACACACATGTATCCATGTTCCTCCATGGCCCCTGAACCTTTTTCTTATTAGATAGTAGGTCAGAGACTCGTGCTTGTGCTCTCATTTTACTGAACATAGGTCTTCTTTTGAAGTGCAGCATACTATATATAAGCACATTTACACTGCATTAATAACTGGACATTATATACATAATATACACCGATCAGCCATAACATTAAAACCACCTCCTGGTTTCTACACTCACTGTCCATTTTATCAGCTCCACTTATCATATAGGAACACTTTGTAGTTCTACAATTACTGACTGTAGTCCATCTGTTTCTCTTTATGCTTTTTTAGCCTGCTTTCACCCTGTTCTTTAATGGTCAGGACCCTCACAGGACCACCACAGAGCAGGTATTATTTAGGTGGTGGATGATTCTCAGTACTGCAGTGACACTGACATTGTGGTGGTGTGTTAGTGTGTGTTGTGCTGGTATGAGTGGATCAGACACAGCAGCGCTGCTGGAGTTTTTAAATACCGTGTCCACTCACTGTCCACTCTATTCGACACTCCTACCTAGTTGGTCCACCTTATAGATGTAAAGTCAGAGACGATCGCTCATCTATTGCTGCTGTTCGAGTTGGTCATCTTCTAGACCTTCATTAGTGGTCATAGGACATAGGGCATTTCCCCCCCAGATTTTCTCACTGCTTCCTCAAGCGCAACTCATGCAAAGGCTTCTTTTTTTTTTTTATTATCTCAGAACCTGTAACAAGGCGACCGTGGGAATTAGAAAGTGTTTGGTTATTATTTTAAGTAGTGTTCACTTTTAGTCAACCCCCCACCCCCGCCACCCCAAGGAACGCAGTCCAGAACCGGGGCTGCTCTGATTGGTTTATACAGCTGTTTATCAAAGTTTGACCTCGGCATCTCTTTAACAAATGATTCATTAAGTTGTTTGAGCACGACACCATAACAAAATAGAGTGAGAAAAATGAATAATTCTTTACCATAGATAAGAGCACAGCTCCCTGATTCAACTCCTATAGATAATTTGTTTCAAAAGAGTCGTTTCTGACTCATTGACTCTGAGTCAGTTTGCAAATGTGTGTGTGCACGTGCCCACCCGCTCATACGCAAAGGAAAGAGTTCCGCACAGCGCTTTTGTGATCTGTTTTAAATGTTCTCAAATGGTAACCTCTGTATTCTAGGCATACTCGACATATTGAATAGGGTCATTTTCAACATTGTGTAAAAAGCAATATCGGATATATCGATATTTGCGATATACCGCCCAACCATAATTAGAAACATGCACAATTTTATTTAGATGTCACCAGTGAGGCTTAATAGGTTTTAAATCTAAACCTTCAAAACTGAAAGGCAAAGTACTATTAAAGGGACAGTGCAGGTAGCATGTTTTGGGGACAAATACAGGGAGGAAAGATTGAGATGATTTGGCATGTGCAGAGGAGGGGTAAGAGTATCGGAGGAGAGAAGTGAAAGGGAAGGCCAAAAATGAGGTTTATGGATGTGGTGAGGGAGGACATGCAGGTGTTTGATGTGACAGAGCAGGATGCTCAGGACAGGGCATGACTGAGATGAATGATCCACTGTGGCACACAGACGGTAGATGCCACAAGCTGTATGTGTGTGTATATATATATATACATATATATACACACACATACAGTGTATCACAAAAGTGAGTACACCCCTCACATTTCTGCAAATATTTCATTATATCTTTTCATGGGACAACACTATAGACATGAAACTTGGATATAACTTAGAGTAGTCAGTGTACAGCTTGTATAGCAGTGTAGATTTACTGTCTTCTGAAAATAACTCAACACACAGCCATTAATGTCTAAATAGCTGCAACATAAGTGAGTACACCCCACAGTGAACATGTCCAAATTGTGCCCAATTGTGTCGTTGTCCCTCCCTGGTGTCATGTGTCAAGGTCCCAGGTGTAAATGGGGAGCAGGGCTGTTAAATTTGGTGTTTTGGGTACAATTCTCTCATACTGGCCACTGGATATTCAACATGGCACCTCATGGCAAAGAACTCTCTGAGGATGTGAGAAATAGAATTGTTGCTCTCCACAAAGATGGCCTGGGCTATAAGAAGATTGCTAACACCCTGAAACTGAGCTACAGCATGGTGGCCAAGGTCATACAGCGGTTTTCCAGGACAGGTTCCACTCGGAACAGGCTTTGCCAGGGTCGACCAAAGAAGTCGAGTCCACGTGTTCGGCGTCATATCCAGAGGTTGGCTTTAAAAAATAGACACATGAGTGCTGCCAGCATTGCTGCAGAGGTTGAAGACGTGGGAGGTCAGCCTGTCAGTGCTCAGACCATACGCCGCACACTGCATCAACTCCGTCTGCATGGTCGTCATCCCAGAAGGAAGCTGACGCACAAGAAAGCCAGCAAACAGTTTGCTGAAGACAAGCAGTCCAAGAACATGGATTACTGGAATGCCCTGTGGTCTGACGAGACCAAGATAAACTTGTTTGGCTCAGATGGTGTCCAGCATGTGTGGCGGCGCCCTGGTGAGAAGTACCAAGACAACTGTATCTTGCCTACAGTCAAGCATGGTGGTGGTAGCATCATGGTCTTGGGCTGCATGAGTGTTGCTGGCACTGGGGAGCTGCAGTTCATTGAGGGAAACATGAATTCCAACATGTACTGTGACATTCTGAAACAGAGCATGATCCCCTCCCTTCGAAAACTGGGCCTCATGGCAGTTTTCCAACAGGATAACGACCCCAAACACAACCTCCAAGATGACAACTGCCTTGCTGAGGAAGCTGAAGGTAAAGGTGATGGACTAAACCCAATTGAGCACCTGTGGCGCATCCTCAAGTGGAAGGTGGAGGAGTTCAAGGTGTCTAACATCCACCAGCTCCATGATGTCATCATGGAGGAGTGGAAGAGGATTCCAGTAGCAACCTGTGCAGCTCTGGTGAATTCCATGCCCAGGAGGGTTAAGGCAGTGCTGGATAATAATGGTGGTCACACAAGATATTGACACTTTGGGCACAATTTGGACATGTTCACTGTGGGGTGTACTCACTTATGTTGCCAGCCATTTAGACATTAATGGCTGTGTGTTGAGTTATTTTCAGAAGACAGTAAATCTACACTGCTATACAAGCTGTACACTGACTACTCTAAGTTATATCCAAGTTTTATTTCTATAGTGTTGTCCCATGAAAAGATAGAATAAAATATTTGCAGAAATGTGAGGGGTGTACTCACTTTTGTGATACACTGTATATACATATATCAGCCATAACATTATGACCACCTCCTGGTTTCTACACTCACTGTCTATTTTATCAGCTCCACTTACCATATAGAAGCACTTGTATATTTCTACAATTCTACAATTACTGACTGTAGTCCATCTGTTTCTCTGCATGCTTTGTTAGCCCCCTTTCATAATGTTCTTCAATGGTCAGGACTCTCCCAGGACCACTACAGAGCAGGTATGGTTTTGGTGGTGGATCATTCTCAGCACTGCAGTGACACTGACATGGTGGTGGTGTGTTAGTGTGTGTTGTGCTGGTATGAGTGGATAAGACACAGCAGCGCAGATGGAGTTTTTAAACACGTCACTGTCACTGCTGGACTGAGAATAGTCCACCAACCAAAAATATCCAGCCAACAGCGCCCTGTGGGCAGCGTCCTGAGGCCACTGATGAAGGTCTAGAAGATAATCAACTCAAACAGCAGCAATAGATGAGCGATCGTCTCTGACTCTACACCTACAAAGTGGACCAACTAGGTAGGGGTGTCTAATACAGTGGACAGTGAGTGGACATGGTTTTTAAAAACTCCATCTGCACTGCTATGTCTGATCTACTCAGCACAACACACACACTAACACACCACCACCATGTCAGTGTCCCTGCAGCACTGAGAATCATCCACCACCCAAATAATACCTACTCTGTGGTGGTCCTGTGGGGGTTCTGACCATTGAAGAACAGGGTGAAAGCAGACTAAAAAAGTATGTAGAGAAACAGATGAACTACAGTCAGTAATTGTAGAACTTTAAAAAGCTTCTATATGGTGAGTGGAGCTGATAAAATGGACAGTAAGTGTAGAAACAAGGGGATGGTTTTAATGTTATGGCTGATCAGTGTACTTTCCCCAGCCTTTAGAACTGGCCTGCATATCTTCCAATTTATAAGTTGAACAGTGTCTTAAACATTATTCATACGCAACCCTCTTTTGCATTAATAATTGTTACATCCTGGTATTTTAATTGGTCTGACTAGAAACTTTTGAAATTGTACAGCCATTTTTATTCAATACAATTGTGCCTGAATACAGTTTGAGCAATTGAGGATTAAGGGGAAACTTGGTGTTGATGGGGCTTGAACTGGCAACCTTATGTTTATTAGTTAAGTACCTTAACCACTAAGCTACCACTGCCCCAAAATCAGTAACTGACAACCATTCAGTACTAGGTTCTTCAAATTCGGCCAGGCTATGTGAACATTGGTGGTGTAAAGCAATTTAATGCCATGTCACATACGTTCAGTTGTGTTAAAATCAGGGCTTTGCCTGAGTCACTCAATTTTTTAATTTAAAATCTCACCAGTACTGCCAGTGGCACTGTGATTCAGGTCACAGCCCTGCTGCAAGACACTTTTATCTTAGAGATCTAACCAAATGTAGTATGTAAAAAAGCTAGGTTCATTTAATATTTTGTTTAATATTCTAATAGGTTTCTAATCATTCGATCGGGGGTCATGGTGGTTCGGTGGGTAGCACTGTCGCCTCACAGCAAGAAGGTCCTGGGTTCGATCCCCAGGGTGATCTGGGTCCTTTCTGTGTGGAGTTTGCATGTTCTCCCTGTGTCTGCGTGGGTTTCCTCTAGGAGCTCCGGTTTCCTCCCACAGTCCAAAAACATGCAGTCAGGTTAACTGGAGACACTGAATTGCCCTATAGGTGAATGGGTGTGTGTATGTGTATGTATGTGTGTCTGCCCTGCAATGGACTGGCGCCCCAGTCCAAGGTGTTACTGTGTGCCTTGCGCCCATTGAAAAGCTGAGATAGGCTCCAGCGCATGCAACCTACCCACCCCACCCCCACCCTGATTGGATAAGCGGTTAACAAGGTGAGTGAGTGAGGTTAGGGTTCCCCTTTCCCTTTATATGATTAAACTTTTAAACTTATACATGAACACAATTGAATGAAAATGAAATTTGACTAGGTGTGCCTAAACCTTTGCATAAGACTAGTGCTCTGCCTCTGGATAAGCTAACACGTCACATGCTCAATTGGAGCCGTGACAGTACCAATCATTTGCATTTGCGAACTCAGCAGAGTGCCAATAAGTGCAGAACATTATGCATGGATTGGTTTTGAACTAAAATGAGAACATTTAGTTTGAAATAATGAGAAGTGTGTATGTACCAAAATCAATAAACTAACCAAGCAGCGATGCATTTTATTGGCTCGACAATGTCAGTGCTATTACTGGTATTACTAAAACAGCACAAAGAGGCTGTGGATAATCAAGAGTTTCTCTTTGTCTCTCATTATCTCTTTCTCAGTAGTCATGTGATCAGTAGCAGCTTCATTAGCTTGGTTATCAGCATCACATGCTATCACTCCGTAATCTGAGATCTACCCTAGTGTTGCATGTAGCTTGAGTAGTAATCAATGTAATTATCCTGTTTAGAGAGAGAGTGAGAAATAGAGAAAGTGTCATTAATGCCACTTTGAACCATTACTAAGCAAATTCAGGTCCCAAGATGATCTGTTCTTTAATATAAGGTACATAAAACAGTGGTGTTATTGGAAACATAAAAAGCCCTAATGATTTTAGCACAGACATTTACATTTATGGTACCTAGCTGACACTTTTTTAAAGTGACTGAAGATTGAAGCAGTTTGTTTGTTTATTAGGATTTTAACAACATGTTTTACACTCTTTGGTTACATTCATGACAGGAACGGTACTCATTGCACAAGATTCATCAGTTCACAAGGTTATATCAAACACAGTCACTGACAATTTAGTGTCTCCCATTCACCTCACTTGCATGTCTTTGGACTGTGGGAGGAAACCGGAGCTCCCGGAGGAAACCCACGCGGACATGGGGAGAACATGCAAACTCCACACAGCAATTACCCGGACCACCCCACCTGGGGATCGAACCCAGGACCTTCTTGCTGTGAGGCGACAGTGCTGCCACCGTGCCACCCTTGAATCAGTTAAACTATATTAGTCTGTCTCAAGGGTCTAACATTGGCAACCTAGCAGAGCTGGGGCTTAAACCATGGACCATCTGACCACTAGTCCAGCAACTTCACTCTGAGGTAAGTTACCAGCTACAATTAATCATGGTTACTACTAAGGGATTAGGTGTAACCCCTATTTACCCCTGGGCACAAGGACAGGAGCAGACACACAGGGATGTTCTAGACATGTTTATTACCAAATAACAGGACAAGACCAAAACACAAAACAAAAGGCTAAGCTATGCTAATGGATAATGGTAGTGCTTATCTAACTAAACATAAAAGATCCTTAAACTAAACTGTTCTAACCACTGACTCAAACAGGAATGCTGACAAATGCTAACGACTGAGCTAATACAGAACATAAACATGGATGATGACAACATTAGCAAGGACAAACAAAGTAGAGCGAGACAACACCATGAGAGAAGCCAGGACAGAAAACAAGACAGGATCAGAACCACCATCTCAAATTCTGGCTCATGGAGGCTCAATGAGGGTCATGGAAGCTCATGGAAGCTTATTTATTAACATTCAGTGACCGACCGACAAGGGACGTTACAAACACAGGGGCTGTGTCCGAAATTGCATACTTACAGTACATACTAGATTCGAGGCAGTATGCACTACTCGGCCGGTAAAGCAGTAAGCTCTTTCAGTACACAAGTGTGCAGTATGCACGCAACCTTGTATGTACTACGTCCATCATCTTACCAACGTCACGTGATGCATGACGTCTCATCGCCACAGTTACATGTTTTAAAATCAGAAAAAATTTATATTGTCGTTCTTCACAAAGCTACTCATAACATTATTCAGAGTTGTACTTAATCATAACATGTTTAATGTTTGTCTTACTCCACTTTCCGCCATCTTTCTTTATTCACTACGAATGCCTTTGCAGCTCCAGTTGAATTATGGGATTGATTAGGGGAGCGTAAGTGTGCATAATTTGCATACTCAAAAATGGCTTCCCAGACAGTAGGTCATCCGGGTACTTTTCGCATACTGTTTAATGAATACTACGTATTCGAACATACTAACCGCTCTTGCATACTGCTTTCATGTACTGTTCAGTATGGAAGTATGCAATTTCGGATGCAACCAGGGTATATATTCACCCAATAATCAGGACAGACATGAGGAACAGCTGGGAGTGATTAACAACAGGACAAATCAAAAACAGGAGGCGGAGACAAAAGGGGTGTGACATGAAAACGAATACAGAGGAGCCATGTGTTGAGCCACACTGTCTGTGATCATGACATTAGGAGGCCATGTCACAAAATTGACATTATAAAACGCTCTACACCAAAAAAATAATGATTAAAGACTGATTAAAGTGTAATTTTTCATATTTTTAAAAATCTACAGTAAACATATGAATTTACCCAAATGTGCATTTTTGTACAAGGTATGTCCCAATAATTTAGAAACGGATTAAAACTGCTGCAAAAATATTTAAACATTTACGTTTTCAGCATTTGGCAGACACATTTATCCAAAGTGACTTACAGTGTGACAGCATATTGTCAAAGTAATTGAGGGTTAAGAACCTTGCTCAAGGGCCCAACATTGGCAACCTGGCAGTGGTAGGGCTTGAACCAGCGACCTTTTCCTTACTAGTCCAGTGTCTTAACCTCTAGGCTACAACTGCTTAAAGACTAAAGACTTTCACAACCTATAAAATAGTTATGTATTAAAAGTAACATAAATTCAAAAGACACCAATTTTCTATAGCCAGATATGAAATGGGATCAAATTGTGGGTCACAGCACACCAAAATGTTTTACAATGACATTGATATACCCTATACATTCTGGTGAACAATTGCTGGTTGTTTATTGCACCAGCCAGGAAAACACACAGCATCTTAAGTCTAAGCTTAAGTCTAAAAACTGTAAATATGCCGCTCAGGTGAAATACGTTAGCACACCAGAGCTACGAATACATCGTATCGAATCTCAGCCCTGCCATCCAGCTGGGCTGGGTGGCTATATGAACAACGTTCATCCAGGGAAAGGAGCCGGATAAGGACATCCTAACTGATGCAATTACGACCTCTGCTGGCTGATTGATGACGTCTGCACAGAGAGAGGAATAATGTTGATCAGGGTGTGGCGCTCCAAGAACAAGGCTGGTCGGCATATGAACTCGCCTCGTGCAGGTAAAAAGATGCAGTCGGCTACTGCTCATGTGTCGGAGTAGTACTTCAATCGGAGTAGAGGAAGCATAACGTAATTGAGTTAAAAAAAATTGGACGTGCTAAAAATCGGGAGAAAAAGGGAGAAAATGCATTAAAAAAAGCCTCTAAATATTCTCACACGTTATTTAAGTCTACTTCATTATTTTAACTTGCCAAAAATCTCAAACACTGAATGTTTTGTTCCAAAGAACATTTTATTTTGATGAAAGTAGATTATATAATTGAATCTATGGTAGGAAGACATTTCTGCCTTAAAGCACCTGTCCTAATACCTGAGCTGGAATTGGCCTTTCAGAAGATTCCCTCTCTGATGTTCAATACAGTGAAGATTAGCGGCAGCGGTTCTGCTGAATGAAAACGTGTTGTCTGGCTTCAGCAATCCATCTTCAACCATCACCTCAGAGTCTCATTCCCAGAAAACATTTCACATCTTTCTTCTGGCCCTCTTCCCAGTGGTTCTGCTCTGTATAGAAATGCCATTCTGACACAGGACCGGGCACGTCGGTAATCACCCATTTAAAAGCAAATTAAAGACAGATGATGACAGGCTTAAGCTAGTGTACAATCATAAATCTTATTAGCAAATGTATTTCATCCTTTTTGAGTCATCATTGCTTTATCTGCTCTCCATCTCTCATATTGAAAACCAGTCAAATCATATTGCACGGCTGAAATTGTATTAGCCCTGGACTGGCTTTAATAACCTGGGGGATGGACTTAATTGCTTTACTTGAAAACATCTACTGTAAATGTCAATCAAACCCCATTGCATTACCAATCAATCAATGCATAATATGAACTATTTTTATACCTTGGAGTGATGAGAAAGCAATATGAATGAGGTACTTACAATCAAATTGAAAAGAAAAGTACGACCTCAATTTCAAAAAATTGGGACAAAGATAAAAAGCAGAACATTGCAGCAATCTGTTTATTCAGATATTTAGATAAAAACAGCACAAATATTTAATACAGTAGACCCTTGACTTATGAATTTAATTGGTTCCGAAGGGCTGTTCTTAAGTCAAAATGTTCGTTAGTTAAACCTATTTTTCCCATAAGAAATAATGTAAATAGAATTAATCCGTGCCAGACCTCCCAAACCCCCCGCTTACCTAATCTTTCTAATATTTTAAATGGTCTTTTTTGTTATAAATACCAGTCTATTTGCCCTTAAATCTTAAATTATGGAATAGACATTCCTGTAATAAACAATAATAAACAACAATAAACAACAATACACAGTAGTACTGTACTGTACATAAACACACATCACATTTCAGTACAGTACGTGTGCTGTACCATACACCATAATACATTGTATTTACCAGAAACAACAATAACTCGTATTTCTCTATTATTTCCTTCCTTATTTCAAGTGTTGTATTTTGTAGGTGTAATTTCATGAAAGAATAACTTCTTTCTTCTCTCTTACTCGATGTCCCCTCTGTCTGATACACAGTGACATCTACTGGAAGGAGTAATTATACAACAGCAAAAAACTGCGCTTTCTCTGCACCTTCTTTGGTTACATTTTAATATTGAATTTGACAAAATATCAAGAAAAGCTTCTAGGCATGCAGACTGCTTCTACAAACATTTGTGAAAGAATGGGTCGCTCTCAGGGGCTCAGTGAATTCCAGCATGGTACCGTGATAGGATGCCACCTGTGCAACAAGTCCAGTCGTGAAATTTCCTTGCTACTAAATATACCACAGTCAACTATCAGTGGTATTATAACAAAGTAGAAGCGTTTGCGAACGACAGCAACTCAGCCACCAAGTGGTAGGCCATGTAAAATGACAGAGCGGGGTCAGCGGATGCTGAGGCGCATAGTGCGCAGAGGTCACCAAGTTTCTGCAGAGTCAATTGCTACAAACCTCCAAACTTCATGTGGCCTTCAGATTAGCTGAAGAACAGTAGAGGGCTTCATGGAATGGGTTTCCATGGCCGAGCAGCTGCATCCAAATCTTACATCACCAAGCACAAGCGTCGGATGCAGTGGTGTAAAGCGCGCCACCGATACACAGTCTGGTTGGGGAGAGCCAAAGGGCCCGATGTGGCCCGGGGGCTGTACAATGCCCAGGTGTGATCTAGAGCATGAAACATTCTATTGATTACCAATGTTGAATGTCTAATCCAACATCACTGCATTAAAACTGACATTAAATAAATACCACTTGGGCTTTGGAATACTTTGAAAATCCCTTGACAATGAGTACAGTTTATCGCTGCATCTACAAATCCAACAATGTCCAAATATTTGTGCTTCATAAATAGACTGACACAAAAGAAAACCTTTGGAATCTTATGGGAACAATAAAGGCTATTTAGAACTAGCCAACACAAAATTCAAATAAAGCAATTAGCCATGAGAGACGCGAAGCGGAGTGCATAAAACGTCTTACCACGTGATAAAATCATAGCAGTTACGCACGGACTCTAGTGGCTTATTGCTTTTATAAAACGGCGGTCAACATAAAATTTATTAAAATACAACAATGTTCAATTTATAAATGTTTTTATTTACAAAAACACTTACAAAAAGCAGTCTTCCGCGAAATCAGGTAGTCCGTTAACAGTGTTGCTAGGCAACATGAGGGCGAACATAACATTCACAGTAAACATTCCTCCACAAACAGTATTACACTATTTCTTGGACGAAACACCCACTTAATGATTAGGAATAGGATTACTGTTTATATTAATCTGGACATTTCTATGTATAGTACATGACTTAAAATAGTGTTCAACCAAGTTTGTACTTTTTCTTTTCAGTGGCGTATTAATATGAAATGATGTGAGGTGGTCATAGGTGTGCGTATATCGGGGATTTTACAACGGCTTCGAACGCGACTCAGCCAATCAGATTTTAGGACCGGAACTATCCGTTTTATAAAGAATCTTTAATGTTGTTGGACTGTGTTAGTGTAAATGTTATGTTTTTACCTGGCCTGTGTACAGTACCTGTCTCCTAATAAAAATGTCTGATGCATTGCTCAGCAGTTAAAATATTAGATCCAGCAATGTCACCAAGTTCCCAAATGATTACCAACAGTTACAAACCATTATTAAAAGGACATGAGACAGATTTGTTTGCTTGTTAATTAGGATTTGAACGTCATGTTTTACACTTTTGGTTACATTCATGACAGGAATGGTAAATACAAGGTTCATGACTTTACAAGGTTATTTCAAACACAGTCATGGATAATTTAGTATCTCCAATTCACCTCACTTGCACGTCTTTGGACTGTGGGAGGAAACCGGAGCACCCGGAGGAAACCCACACAGACACGGGAAGAACATGCAAACTCCACACAGAAAGGACCCGGACCACCCCACCTGGGGATCGAACCCAGGACGTTCTTGCTGTGAGGCGACAGTGCTACCCACTTAGCCACCGTGCCGCCACATGAGATAGATAGACGACAGTGGTAAACAACACCATATTCCAACTTCTTTTAAAATGAGCTAACATATACAAAACAATAAAGTTAAATAGTTAAGAATTTGATATCCCATCTTAATGCTGGTCACAATGGTTTTCCAGTTCATAAATGTCTGTTTTGGTTTAAATTTTTCCAACTGTCTCAACTGTTTTGAAATTAGGTTTGTAAATTAAGTCACTAATATTGAAGATTTTCTTGTGTTATTTATGAGATACTGTAGCATTGATACTGCATTAATTTGATAAACTACACAGCACATTTGTATGTGGTTTGGGACACAGCCACCTTAGTGGATAATTGACCATTAACCATCATACAATTTATGTGCATTATGTTATTTGTACATATACTGACGATTATGCACATACTGAGTCTCTGTTTGACCCGAATGTCATTTTCCAGTAGAGCCAAACTGCCTTTTACTGCTGTTAGAATTTAATGTGATTACTGGTTGATGCTGGTTAATAACATGAACTGGAACCTCAGACTATTTATCCAGAATTCCCCTACTCATCACATACTTGTTAAATGTGATTCGGAAGTAGGAGATCCACTCTGGCGGCTGACAGTTTAATGAATTCATTAACAATCTGAATAGGGCTGGGAAGTTTGCTGGAGAAGCAGTCTGATATGCTTCTAAGTGTGTGTGTAAGTGTGTGTGTGTGCATCTGTTCCAACCATTCACTTTCAGCTGCTTAATTATATTGTACAGCCAGATGGTTGATTGTTCTGTATACTATCATTCTATCTATAAAAGCCTAATAGTGGCCATCATGCTGGTAGGTGGGCTTGATGGAGTATGGGTGAGCTAGTGTTGTTACTGTAAGTTTTAAAATTGATTTTTGAGCCTACTGTTTAGATGTTCACTGGACTTTATTTAAATGATTTTACAAATAAGGTAGAAATATACTCTGACTAAAAGTATGTAGACACCTGACTATGAGCTTGTTGGTCATCCCACTTTAGTACCATGTGCATTAATGCAAACCCTTGTTCTGTGGGTACAAAAGCCTTTACTTTTCATTTTCTTGTTTTTTTTTTGTGGTAATTAATTGTATTTTATTTATTCATTTTCAAAGAATACTTTGTAAGGTCAGTGACGGTGGCTCGGTGGGTAGCATTGTCGCCTCACAGCAAAAAGGTCCTGTGTTCGATCACCAGGCGGGCGGTTCGGGTCCTTTCTATGCAGAGTTTGCATGCTCTCCCGATGTCTGCGTGGGTTTCCTCTGGGAGCTCCGGTTTCCTCCCACAGTCCAAAAACATGCAGTCAGGTTTATTGGAGACACTGAATTACCCTATAGGTGAATGGGTGTGTGTGTGTGTCTGCCCTGCGATGGACTGGCGCCCTATCCAGGGTGTTACTGTGTGCCTTGCGGCCATTGAAAATCTGGGATAGGCTCCCACGACCCTAATGGGATAAGCGGTTAAGAAAGAGAGTAAGGGAGTTACTGATAAGAGCGGTGGTAAAACAGACAATGAATGAATGAATGAGTTAGTTGCTGATAAGAGACCAAAGGGTCTGGCTCTCAATTAACATTTTGATTCTCCCAGAAACTGTACTGTGGGGTTAAGTACAGGCCTCTGGGCAGGCCTATGAAATTCCTCTACGTATATTAAACTTTTTAAACCATGTCTTTATAGCTCTGACTTTGAACAACCTGAAGTATGAAGCTAGTAGTGTTGCTTGAAACACCTAAAGTCAGTAATAAGACGGGATGTCCAGAAATAATGAGCAGAGCATATAATTGTAAAGAAAAAATAAAGACTTTTAAAGTAATGTTAGCCAGCATCCAAGTTTAATAACTAAAGTCAGTAATAAGAAGGGACGTCCACATACTTTGGGCATATAGTGTATTAGGCCTTACAACTGTATGCGGGTGGCACAGTGGCTAAGTGGGTAGCACTGTCACCTCACAGCAAGAAGGTCCTGGGTTTGATCCCCATGTGGGGCGGTCCGGGTTCTTTCTGTGTGGAGTTTGCATGTTCTCCCCATGTCTGCGTGGGTTTACTCTGGGTGCTCCGGCTTCCTCCCACAGTCCAAAGACATGCAAGTGAGGTGAATTGGAGACAATAAATTGTGTTCGATGACTGTGTTCGATATAACCTTGTGAACTGAAGAACCTTGTGTATGTAGTAACTACCGTTCCTGTCATGAATGTAACCAAAAGTGTAAAACATGACGTTAAAATCCTAATAAACAAACAACTGTATGTGCATTTTTACTTTAAAATGTAGCAAATTTTAACATCCAAGAAGAATGAGCAGAAATTGAGCCATATTATTGTAAAAAATAAATAAAGACTAAAAGCGTTAGCCAGCATCTGAGTTGAATAACTAAAGACTTTTATAAAACTAAGACACTCCGAGTTTGCCTATGATTCCTGTTTAGACGATGCAGTGGATGCAAGGCAATAAAATCCCGTTTGCAATTTCATGCATGAGCGTGCAGCCTCTGCCAGACTTGAGCCGCAGTTTTTCAGCAAGACAAGCGTGTAAACCTCAATTACAGAGACTTCCCTTTCCCTCTGAACACTGAGAAAAGGGAATCGCTATTAAATGGAAATCAAGTGACTATAACGACGTGTGTATATGTGTGTAAGAAAGGGAAGGCTGAAGGTTATTCTATAATGGGAACAGCATCATAGCGCTTTCTCTAGCCAATTGTGAAATGATATTTATGTAAAATACTGAACTACTCCATTACTGGCTAATCTGCACATTTTCTCACTAAGTAATCACACAACTGTCTGAAACGTCTCACAGAAAGGTGCGTTTGTTCCTACAGTAGAAATAAAGCAAGTAAATAAGACTCACTTTATCAATGGTTCTCAGACTTGGAACAGGTCCCCACGTGGGGTCACCTGAGACGCAAATAAGCTCACAAGACACTTTCACAAAACTGAATTTTTGAAGTCCTAGACGAATAGATTGAGCAGATTTTTAAAAATAAAAACACAGAAATGAAGTCCCAAACAGAGACCGGATCAAAAGATACCAGATAAATATAGAGATCCGTCCAGTAGAGCAATCGAGTAATTGGATACGACTAGATTGGGAGGAAAATATACGGAATATGGACAGACTCTGAAATATGAAATCACCCAAGCAGAGGCTTTTTAGAGACCTGACTAAGGTCCAGCAATAAGAGGCTAGCTTAGCAGATACCAGGACAACAAAAAACAGTGCATTTCGTCAAGAACGGTCCAACAAAGGTTTACTTTGGTAATATGCACTGTAGTTAGATATTAATTGGTGTGGCCCCGGCCAATCTTGGAGGTTGGACCCTAAGGTCCTCTCTTAGACTCTACTCAATGGGTGGCAGATTTTTCAGTACCATAGCTCTGAAGCTTTGGAACTTTCTACCTCAATCTCTGTGTGATTGCCCTACTGTTTCTTCCTTTAGGTCTTTCCTAAAGACTTTTCTTTTTAATCAGTACTTCTGTCCTTGCTTTCCTGTAAAGCAGCTTGAGATAGTGAAAGGTGATTTTTAATTATTGTTATTAATATTATTATTATCAGATAGTAGCTCTGCGGAGTCCAGCTTAACAACAGCAATGAAACAGAGAACTGCAGCAGACACCTACCTGTCAAACACTAATCAAATTAGGACCAGCTTATGAGAGCCAGTCCAACAAAAAAATAGCCTACTGTACACCATTAATATTAATATCAGACCAGATGAGACCAAATCAGCAGATACCAGATTAGTTTAAAAACACTTTATCACAGAGAATCTCACATTTTGGACACTGCAATGTGAAGCTACACTGATCAGCCATAACATTAAAACCTCCTACACTCACTGTCCATTTTATCAGCTCCAGTTATCATATAGAAGCACTTTGTAGTTCTACAATTACTGACTGTAGTCCATCTGTTTCTCTACATACTTTTTTAGCCTGTTTTCACCTTGTTCTTTAATGGTCAGGACCACCACAGAGCAGGTATTATTTAGGTGGTGGATCATTCTCAGCACTGCAGTGACACTGACATGGTGGTGGTGTGTTAGTGTGTGTTGTGCTGGTACGAGTGAATCAGACACAGCAGCACTGCTGGAGTTTTTAAATACCGTGTCCACTCACTGTCCACTCTATTAGACACTCCTACCTAGTTGGTTCACCTTGTAGATGTAAAATCAGAGATGATCGCTCATCTATTGCTGCTGTTTTAGTTGCCCATCTTCTAGACGTTCATCAGTGGTCACAGGACGCTGCCTGTGGGGCGCTGTTGGCTGGATATTTTTGGTTGGTGGACTATTTTCAGTCCAGCTGTGACAGTGAGGTGTTTAAAAACTCCAGCAGCGCTGCTGTGTCTGATCCACTCATACCAGCACAACACACACTAACACACCACCACCATGTCAGTGTCACTGCAGTGCTGAGAATGATCCACCACCCAAATAATACCTGCTCTGTAGTGGTCCTGGGAGAGTCCTGACCATTGAAGAACAGCATGAAAGGGGGCTAACAAGGCATGCAGAGAAACAGATGGACTACAGTCAGTAATTGTAGAACTAACAAAGTGCTTCTATATGGTAAGTGGAGCTGATAAAATGGACAATGTGTGTAGAACAAGGAGGTGGTTGTAATGTTATGGCTGACTGGTGTAAGCTAAAATAGTCACTCTCAAATAGACCCAGCATGGCTTACTGGCCGAGGCCACTGATTAGGAACCAGAATTTGAAGTGACAGCCGCTCACTCTGCTAATGACATGTGATGGAGGAAATGTAAAAGCAAGCACACATCTCATCACACACACACACACACACACACACAATGGAGGCTTACTAGACTGGACCTCTACATGGGGTCAGTGAAGCAGTAACAGCTTCTGAATCACACATAACCTCCCACAAGAAGCACATCATTAACAAGCCCTGTCTTATCTTAAAATTAAATAAATCAGCATCTTAATAACATTCATAAATCTACACACAGGGTCTGTATGAAAACCTAGAGAGCTCTGTACATAGCACTTTACATCATGCTATGCACGCTCACAAGAAGAAGACTGTCTAAATTCTTAGATACCATAAAATGCTGCCTACTGAGACGCCTCATTCTAACTGATATTCTGACTGAATAATGAGGGCGCTTTAGGTGCTTCCTCAGCAGTGAAGGCAATCCCATCCCAGCATTCAGTGTGACCTAATTTAATAAGGCAGATGGATGCTGATTTTTAATATGTATAAAGGTGTACAAGTGTCATTTATTAGCAAATTTGGGTTTATCAGTGACAATTTACCCGTTTACGGTACACAGAGGGAGATGTTAGCTGGCATAGTAGCGGGTTGGGTCTCTTCAGCCCATTGGTTTAAATGCCTAAAAGGCTAACTGTGTTAGCTTAAAGAGCTAAAACTGCTGGTACAGTCGATGACATCCTAGCTGTCTAAGTAGTGCATCTAAATAATCTGCCTTATGAGTTTGATGTCTTATTAGAATCCTCTCTACTTAGGCAGCTGCTTAGGTAGACAGTAGGCAGCAAGGCAGCTCACTAGGTTTTCAGACAGACCCACAAAGTCACTTGCTCACATATTTATTTATTTTATTTTATTAGGATTTTAACGTCATGTTTTACACACTTTGGTTACATTCATGACAGGACAGGTAGTTACTCGTTATGAAAAATTCATCAGTTCAAGTTTTTAATGTCAAACACAGTCATGGACAATTTTGTATCTCCAATTCGAAACAGTCCAAGCTTTGTTTGAACTGTGGGAGGAAACCGGAGATCCTGGTGGAAACCCATGTAGACACGGGGAGAACATGCAAACTCCATACAGAGAGGACCTGGACCGCTCCACCTGGAAATAGAACCCAGGACCTTCTTGCCGTAAGGCGACAGTGCTACCCACCGAGCCACTGTGCCACCCTGCTCACAAATAAATAATGTATCCAATAAAGTCTGCAATACAACTCAATTCAAACTTTAGAAAGCTTAGGATGACAGCTTATGCCTAGTTCACACTACACGATTTTTGCCCTGATTTTCACTCGGCGACTGGTCGGCGATTGAAACTTGGCTCTCAATCGCTATGTGTGAACTACTCAAGCGCTCGGCGACCGAATCAAGATTTCTAGCATGTCAGATATCTGATCTAATCTGGTACAGGGGCTAGTTTATATCAGAATACACCAACACACACACAGGTTTTACAGTATTTCTGACATTATCGCTCTCTACAAAACACCAACGCTGCATTCCAAAAAGTATTTATTAACCTCCAACTCATTATAGAAAATTCCAAGCAAAATCCACTCAGATTCATTTATTTTTCCTCTTTGATTTTACGCTGCACATCAGCGCACAAACTTTGATCTCTCGCTACTTGTTGACGTGCATTTTCGGACGTGGTATTTACCTTTCGTCATATCTCGCGTGTGTTTTCGTGACAAAACGTACTTTGGGAGACCAGAGAAGCTCGCCTGCGATTCCAGTTGGTGATAGATGGTGTAGTGTGAAACCCCCTATCACAGATCAGTCGTGTAGTGTGAAATACACACCGACTTGAAAGACTCCCGATTACAAGAGATCCAGTCGTGTAGTGTGAACTGTACAGCGACCTGACAACATGGAAAGTCGTTTAGTGTGAACTTGACATAACCTAGGAGTTTTCTATAGTCTTGGTACTTCCCATTCTATTTGATTACTTAATTTAATTACATTTTTACTAATTAATACTTAATCCAAGGGTTATTTCTGTGCAATGGCAAAATTAGGTTCTAATTGCACATTATAAAAAATTAGCTGTTACATATAAGACAAAGCAGGTCATAAATCTGTGGGGTTTCATTTGCAACTAAATATGCTGACTGGTTCGTCCAATACTCTGTCAGACTTTGTTTTTTCCTGCCTCTGTTCTTTTTGGTTAAAAGCAGCTGCTCTAGAGAATTTGCTTGGTCATCATAATCTTTTTTGGTCTTTTTATTGTCTTTCCTGCCAATCTCGCTACAATTTAAATATGTTCTTTTTTTATTTTTGCTGTCTGCTTTGCTGACTAAAAGAAACATAATATAAAACTTTTTTGAACTTCTTGACATTCCTGAAGAAAAAATAAACAAAACTTTTGTTCTGCATTTTAAATTGTTAAGCAGTTGTGAAGTATTACTAACAACATAAATAGAAAAAAAAAAGTTGACGTAGCCAAATGGTATTGGCCTTTTAATAATAATAATTAAATATAATTTATAAATAACTAAAGCAACCTAACAAGCACAGATGCTTCTAGACAGGTGTACTGCATGATACAGTTACTTAGTTAACATACTATCTGTAACAGGGCTTTGATGTGCCTCGCAGCTTGTGCATTTTTGAGTTGCTCAGCTTAGACATGACTAGATACAGTCAGCACAAACACACAAAGATGAATATTATAGTATGGATACGTTGCATTAATCCCTCATTACAACAACTAATGTACACTCAAAAAACTGAGTATAAACATATGAACTGTTTTGTAGATGTGTCTTCATGTTCTTTTAAAGGTAAAAGGTGAATGCAAAGAAATACAAATGTATTTTATTCAACCTGTTCGGTTTTTAAACCTGATCTGATGTCTCTTCAGTGTTTACAATGCCCCCATCTTTATGGCACACTGTAAATTCTAATTAGTTAACCTTACTTAAAAAAACCATGCAAACCGATTGCCTTAAGAAAACTAAGTAAAGTATACTAAGATATTGTATGTTGCTGTAACTAATGCTTATTAAGTACAGTTTACTCACACTTGAGTTTAATTAACTAAAAAAACATGTATACAGTACTTGATAATTTACTTTAGATGTACTTCTGAATTATTATGGACTACTCAAAAGTATTATTTCACACAACTAAATAATTTCAAGTGGAATCAACTATGTGTGCATTACAAATAACACATTTATTTAAGTTGGACTAACTAATGTGGTATTTTCTGCAACTTAGAATTTGTCGGTTGTATTTACTTGAACAACAGTTTGATTTACTTGACAAAAGCATGCAAACCGATTGCCTTAAAAAGACCAAGTAAGTGATACTCATGTAACTTAAGTGCTTCAAACATCCAGTACACAATAATGAAAAACAGATTCCATCTTCTTAAAATAATCCCATTTACATTTTCACATAATAAAAAGGTAATGACATGGTTTAAAGTTCTATTATGATTTATTTGTTTTTCAGAAAAACACAAAGGGCTCAGACCAGGGTTGGCTTTGGTTTATATATCGGTGTTGATATATGCCAGTATTACAATAAAACAAAAAGTATACACAACAGCTTTACTTCTGTAATAACACAGTTTGCATAGTAAACTTGGTAAAGAACTGACAGTCTGAAAAGTGGTCAGTTCTAAAAGGTTTCACAAAGTGCAACTATTTGACAGATCAATGAGTGGCAGATCTCATAGAAATGAACATAAACTGGCAGCCTTTAAACATAACTTGCTGATGAACCCACCAGCTGTTAATTTGAAAGGAATGCCTTTAGTTAACTAAATTAAAATGTATAATCGACCATCTCAAAATGTGAGATCTAATGCCAAGATGACTTTTGATCAGTTAATTTTTACTCAACAGGAGATTTTTAAGACTTTGTAGTTTTGGTGAGAGTTTGTTCTCGCCCAAGCCTAGCATCACTCTCTGAATGAAGTTAAAAGTGTTTTTCATTGCTTTAGGGTAGTCCAAGTGTAAAGCATATGACAACCCAAACAAGTGGCACATTGCTTGGGGTAGGTTCTGTAGATAGTCCATTACAACACCTCCTTCAACAATGATGGCAGTAGACACTGGGTCAAGGTGGAGACGATTTGGAGAGAGAAGCACATCCTCACTGATGACTGTCAGCACCCCAACAGACACTTGTGCCCAGGCCTCATTGCTGTCAGAATCCTGTATGAAACCAAACAAAAACAACATTACAAGGAAATATTGATCATTGTCACAATGCCATCTTCTGCCTACACTGCCTTTCAGCCTTGCCCATCATACCCCGTCTTCACGTATCCGGATATTTGTGAAAATATTTTTGTGAAAACTTTGTTTGTTTGTTTGTTTGTTTTTGTTTTAAATATCGCTGTCCAGACAAAGACGAAAACAAATACATTACCATACCACCTTGTCAGAAGGCCATGGAGTTATGAAATGATGGATTCTGCAGTAGTACATTATATATTTTCATTTCCATTTGTTCATATTTGGGGATTCGTATGTGGGGATCTGAAATGCTGTGTGCAAACATTGTTTTATCACTTATGTAGTTCACTATATAGGGAAAATTTAGTTGTTTGAGATTCAGCCAGAAACACGTGTGCTGTGTGATGTCAGCATTTTTAAAAAGCCTCACTTTGCCCATAAATACAAGAACGCTGCAAATCTCCACCTTGGAATGCATTTTCGAGTCCTTTTCGTTATTTTTTTAATGTTCTTAGAATGTTCTCTGCTAGCTGGGGTAACATTAAGCTCATTACGTGTGAGCCACGGATGCGAGTGTGGAAGGTTTCAAGCATGGACCAACTTTTCAGAGCCACAAGTTTTTCTTTATATTTGGCTAAATAGTTTTTTCTGGCTTTATATCTCGCGTTATACTCTTCAATATGCGACGTAACCATTCATGCTCACACATGTACGACTTAAAGATATGGCAGGACTCAGATACACAAAGTCATACACATATTGTTTGCTTAATAACTTACCTTATTATCCTTAAAAACGATCCAAGAGTTGAAATGAACCACACGGTTTCTGTGCCTTTTCTCTTCTTCGACTCCGTTGCTGTGGCCGCCAGTCCTGTCTGGAGAGCGGGTGACTGAACACAGCTACTGCGCATGCTCACAATGCATCCTTTGATACTACTTAACAGTGTTAAGTTATATTCACTCAAAAACAATAATTAAAGTGTTTTTTCCCCCTGTGAGTAATTAAAACTTAATAACAACGAGTAAGAATAGCATTTTGTTGCTAATTGAGTAAAGTTTACTAAGTTAATTTAAGTCAAGACAGCTATTATAATTTACAGTGCATAATGATACTGGGCAACTAAAATGTTTAATAGAAATAAATCAGATTTAAATCATGTATCCAGTGTGACTTAGATGACTTAAAAAGATAAGCATTAATGCTATTTTCTGTGTCGAGGATGAGTAATGAACTTCCAGCTGTTCAAATTGCCGAGCCTCTTGCTGTCTTCAATGACTCCAAACCCACCTTTTTATTCATTTCCTAAAAATAAAGTTCTGGTTCCCTGGTTAAGACAGTCGGTAAATGTCAATCACATGCAATGGCATTTGCAGTCACCAGAATGCTACTCACAAAAATAACTAGGGGATGTTTTGTACTGATGTGCTGGACAAATCAACACCATTAGAATACGAGTAGATGTAATATCTTCTCGAAAAATCATGCTCCATTTCTTAAGTACAGTTGTAGAGACTTGTAGATTGTATAGAAATAGCATTAAAGCTGTTCTGATCTGTTGTGGACCTACAGTTCAGCAATACCCAAATTAGTGCACTATAACATTACAATATACACTGATCAGCCATAACATTAAAACCACCTCCTTGTTTCTACACTCACTGTCCATTTTATCAGCTCCACTTACCATATAGAAGCACCTTGTAGTTCTACAATTACTGACTGTAGTCCATCTGTTTCTCTGCATGCTTTGTTAGCCCCCTTTCATGCTGTTCTTCAATGGTCAGGACTCTCACAGGACCACTACAGAGTAGGTATTATTTGGGTAGTGGATCATTCTCAGCACTGCAGTGACACTGACATGGTGGTGGTGTGTTAGTGTGTGTTCTGCTGGTATGAGTGGATCAGACACAGCAATGCTGCTGGAGTTTTTAAACACCTCACCGTCACTGCTGGACTGAAAATAGTCCACCAACCAAAAATATTCAGCCAACAGCGCCCCGTGGGCAACGTCCTATGACCACTGATGAAGGTCTAGAAGATGACCAACTCAAACAGCAGCAATAGATGAGCGATCGTCTCTGACTTTACATCTACAAGGTGGACCAACTAGCTAGGAGTGTCTAAGAGTGGACAGTGAGTGGACATGGTATTTAAAAACTCCAGCAGCGCTGCTGTGTCTGATCCACTCATACCAGCACAACACACACTAACACACCACCACCATGTCAGTGTCACTGCAGTGCTGAGAATGATCCACCACCTAAATAATACCTGCTCTGTGGTGGTCCTGTGGGGGTCCTGACCATTAAAGAACAGAGTAAAAGCAGGCTAAAAAAGATATGTAGAGAAACAGATGGACTACAGTCAGTAATTGTAGAACTACAAAGTGCTTCTATATGGTATGCTATATGGAGCTAATAAAATGCACAGTGAGTGTAGAAACAAGGAGGTGGTTTTAATGTTATGGCTGATCAGTGTATATACCTTGTAACTAGATGTCCCCTAAACTTGAAACTCAACGCCCTTGGTCGAGAAATTTGCACGCTTTGTTTACATTTATGCTGTCCGTTTTACTTCAAATATATGTGCATAAAAAAAATCAATATTTAATAATGCTTTGCTATCATTTCAAAATGAAAGCGCATGGTAAACAGCATCACCGCTTCCCAGATCAACCACACAGCAGCATAAAATCATAACCGCTGCTTACCTGAGTTCAATTAGGGATATAATCCACTTGTTTTTTTCTTGGTGGCCATTTTGTATGTTTCCAGAATCTTCCCAGAATCTTTCCAGAAAATATAAATCCATATTCCACTTTGTTTGTCCACCTAACTAACGAAAACCGTCTTCATCTTTTGTGGTAAAAAGCTAAAACTAGTCATTCGTTAACTAAGTCGTCACGTATACTTAATTCAAGCAATGAGTTTTTTTTATTGCCAGCTCACTCAGACGACAGGAATTTGAGAAATCAAAAGAAAAATGAGCATAATATGCAATATCAATATGCATTGCAATACAAAATAATTTCATAGTAGAATGCATCCAATTGCTACTATTGCTGCGGGCTTAACTTTGAATGTTCTTCATCGTCTACAGATGTTACTGCTCTTTTCAAACTGAAATGATTAACATTTTAAATGTAGCAAACAATCTAGTACCTTATAAATGAATAAAAAATACATTATTATTAATTATAATAATAAACTTTATTTACTGCTAGCTAGGCTTCTGCTGCCAAAATCTGCTCTACTGAAGATTTAAACTGGTGGTTTGTGGTGTGATGCCAGCTTGACCTGCATGAATGTAATGCTGTACAGGAAGTCCAGTGCTTGCCACCAATAAGACTAATTGGTCTATTTTTCTCCCAAGCAGCTTAAATTGGAACTATTTAGTTGCTACAGTTTAATCTAGCATATTAATTGCAGTCTTTAGTTTCAGAAAGAAAGGCTTTTATCTAAAGCGACTTACACTGATCAGCCATAACATTAAAACCACCTCCTTGTTTCTACACTCACTGTCCATTTTATCAGCTCCACTTACCATATAGAAGCACTTTGTAGTTCTACAATTACTAACTGTAGTCCATCTGTTTCTCTAAATACCTTTTTAACCTGCTTTCACCCTGTTCTTAAAAGGTCAGGACTACCACAGAGTAGGTATTATTTAGGTGGTAAATCATTCTCAGCACTGCAGTGACACTGACATGGTGGTGGTGTGTTAGTGTGTGTTGTGCTGGTATGAGTGGACTATTCTCAGTCCAGCAGTGACGGTGAGGTGTTTAAAAACTCCAGCAGCGCTGCTGTGTCTGATCCACTCATACCAACACACACTAACACACCACCACCATGTCAGTGTCACTGCAGTGCTGAGAATGATTTACCACCCAAATAATACCTGCTCTGTGGTGGTCCTGGGAGAGTCCTGACCCTTGAAGAACAGGGTGAAAGTGTGCTAACAAAGCATGCAGAGAAACAGTTGGACTACAGTCAAAAATTGTAGAACTACAAAGTGCTCCTATGTGGTAGGTAGAGCTGATAAAATGGACAGTGAGTGTAGAAACAAGGAGGTGGTTTTAATGTTATGGCTAATCAGTGTACAGTACTGTGACAGTATTTTATCTAAGCAATTGAGGATTAAGGGCCTTGCTCAAGGACCCAACAGTGACAACCTGGCAGTATTTGGGCTTAAACAAGTGAACTTTTGATTACTAGTCTAGTACCCTAACCGCTAGACTACACCTGCCCTCAACCACATCTGCTGTTCACAAACCAGTACTATAAAACCATGTCAAATTTAAACCAACAACAGACCAGTAACTAGCATCAGACACTTGCTAATGCTGGAGCTGTTTTTGCAGGGTGGGTAACTGTAGATACGTTGGGTATGTGTTGCCTTGGAGAGAAATGGATTAAAGAAAGTGTTTGGAGTTGAGTTGGAGTGGGCTGGATGTGTGGTGGTCTGGAGTTAAAGAGGGAAGTGGCTTGGTGACATTTAGTGTGCTCAAGCTATTTACTGTGACATTTTCACTCTTCAGCTAATGCCACTGAAGCAAGCATCATGACAGCTAATGTCACTGCGATATGGCCTCTCCTCCATTTGTCACCTGTCACCGTAAGTTAATTAGTGTACGGCGTATTCCAGTCACTTGTACTCAATTGGTTAGTGCCTCAGTCACAACTGTGACAGAGTAGTATGCAGCATGGCTGGTTTCTACTTAACCAAACTTTCACTGCCTTCCTACAGCGATCTCCCTCCAAGACGTTGTCTACATATTTACACACAATCCTTTGACACTTGACATGGTTAAAACAGCTGACAAATGAATTAGCATCAATTTGCTTAGATAAAATTATAATTTTATAGCATAACACAGTAAAGCAGCAACTTGATATCTGAAAGTCACGTCCCAAATCGCAAGCATTATTATAGATTTGGTTTCTACTTTGCCACTACAACTGTGGGTCTGCCTAAAAATCTAGTGAGCTGCCTTGCTGCCTACCTAGGCAGCTGCCTAAGTAGAGAGGATTCTAATAAGACATCAAACTTATGAAGCAGATTTTTTAGATGCACTACTTAGGCAGTGATTACACCTTCGACTGTACCCACAGTTTTAGCTTATTAAGCTGACACAGTTAGCCCTAGGCCATTCAAACCAATGGGCTGAGGCAACACAACCTACTAGGATGCCAGCTAACATCAAATTGTCACTGACAAGCCATAATTTGCAAATGCTAGGATGGGATGGCCTTCACCGCTGAGAAAGCACAATAAGCTCCCTCATTATTCAGTCAGAATATCGCTCAGGATAAGGCACCTTAGTAGGCAGCATTTTAAGGCACTGCCCATGTAGAGAGGTTTTCAGACAGACCCAGTGTCTGGTAAGGAATTCCACTAGACTTTCCACTAAAAGTTGATGGATGGGATTAAAGTCAGGAGTCTAAGCAGTCTAGTCAGGTTGTTTTACACCAAACTGGATAAATCATTTTTATGCACCTGTCCTTGTGCACAGGAGCAGAAAAAATCTGTCTAAAACTGTTGATACTAGTATGGAAGAACATAATTCTCTACAACAGGGCTTCTTGGACCATTTGCGGCTGTAATACATGGCAGTGTGGCTTGATTAATACATACACTGATCAGCTATAACATTAAAACCACCTCCTTGTTTCTACACTCACTGTTTATTTTATCAGCTCCACTTACCATATAGAAGCACTTTGTAGTTCTACAATTACTGACTGTAGTCTATCTGTTTCTCTACATACTTTTTTAACCTGCTTTTACTCCACCACAGAGCAGGTATTATTTAGGTAGTGGATCATTCTCAGCACTGCAGTGACACTGACATGGTGGTGGTGTGTTAGTGTGTGCTGTGCTGGTATGAGTGGATGAGACACAGCAGCACCGCTGGAGTTTTTAAATACAGTGTCCACTCACTGTCCACTCTATTAGACACTCCTACCAAGTTGGTCCACCTTGTAGATGTAAAGTCAGAGACGATCTCTCATCTATTGCTGCTGTTTGAGTTGGTCATCTTTGGACTATTCTCAGTCCAGCAGTGACAGTGAGGTGTTTAAAAACGCCATCAGCATTGTTGTGTCTGATCCACTCATACCAGCACAACACATGCTAACACACCACCACCATGTCAGTGTCACTGCAGTGCTGAGAATGATCCACCACCTAAATAATTCCTACTCTGTAGTGGTCCTGGGAGAGTCCTGACCATTAAAGAACAGCATAAAAGGGGGCTAACAAAGCATGCAGAGAAACAGATGGGCTACAGTCAGTAATTGCAGAATTACAAAATGCTTCTATATGGTAAGTGGGGCTGATCAAATGGACAGTGAGTGTAGAAACAAGGAGGTGGTTTTAATGTTATGGCTGATCGGTGTATATAGAGGATGTATGGCACCCAGATGGTGCAGTAGTAAATTATACTAGCACAAATACTACTGAGACCTTAGCCACAATCATTTAAACTCAGTTTTTTTATAGTTCCTGACATTTAATCCTAGTTCACATTCTTTTTCTTAGGTCAGTTAGGATCACTAGTATTATATTTATAAGAATGTGAAATGTCAGAATAATACTAGACCTGGGTCAGACGTTTTCGGTAGCCTTCCACAAGCCTCCCACAATAAGTTGCTGTAATTTTCGTCCATTCCTCTTGATAGAGCTGGTGTAACTGAGTCAGGTTTATTGGCTTCCTTGTTCACACACACTTTTTCAGTTTTACCCATAAATGTTGTATGAAATGGAGGTCAGGGCTTTTGTATTGGCCACTCTATTACTTTTATTGTGTTGTCCTTAAGCCATTTTGCCACAACTTTTGAAGAATGCTTGAGGTCACTGTCTATGTGGAACAGCGATTTGTGCCCAAGCTTTACCTTCCTGGCTGATGTTTAGGCATGTTGCTTTGCAGTTGATTGGTGCCTTGTCCAGGGCATTACAGCAAATAAAAAACTAAATAAATAAAAGCAATTTTTATAAGTAAACATAATTTTGACGTTTTTTTTAGTCTTGTTCTTTTATCAAATGTTCATGTGCCTTATTATTTAACCCCCAGCCTCAGTACTTGGTGGAACATCCTTTTGCCTTGATAATCTTTAATAATTTTGGCAGGTGCTAACAAGCTTCTAACACCTCTCTTGTATCTATCTATCTATCTATCTATCTATCTATCTATCTATCTATCTATCTATCTATCTATCTATCTATCTATCTATCTATCTATCTGTCTATCTGTCTATCTATCTATCTATCTATCTATCTATCTATCTATCTATCTATCTATCTATCTATCTATCTGTCTATCTATCTATCCCTCTCCCTCCCTCCATCCATCCATCTATCCCTCTCCATCCATCCATCCATCCATCCATCCATCTATCTATTCCTCTTCATCCATCCATCCATCCATCTACCCCTCTCCCTCCATCATCCATCCATCCATCTATCTATCCCTCTCCATCCATCCATCCATTCATCTATCTATCTATCCCTCTCCATCCATCCATCCATCCATCCATCCATCTATCTATCTATTCCTCTTCATCCATCCATCCATCCATCCATCCATCTATCTATCTATCCCTTTCCCTACATCATCCATCCATCCATCCATCCATCTATCTATCCCTCTCCATCCATCCATCCATCTATCTATCCCTCTCCATCCATCCATCCATCCACCCATCCATCATCTATCCCTCTCCCTCCCTCCATCCATCCATCCATCTATCCCTCCCTCTTTCCATCCATCTATTTATCTATCTTTTCCTCAGGTCAAAAGCATTGCCTTTTTGCACCAGACCAACTGCTAATCCATATGGCCAGACAGTTCCAGTTTTTGTTCACTCTATAGAACTGTGTCCTAGAACTCTGCAGGTCTATTTAATTTCTTCTGATGATTCCAGTCAACCATTCCTGTGAATTGTCCAGCCCCAAAGTCCCCTTTTTGTTAAGTGGTCTTGTTATGGTTGCCACTGACACATTTGTCCCTGCCTTTATCAGGTCATCTCGTAAGTCTTTTGCAGTAACAACGGGTTTTTTGTTGTTGTCATGATGAGAATGCTAAGGATTGTAGATGAAAATTTATTTCATGGCCAGGCAGGTTTGCCTTCAGACAATACCCACACTGGTGTCTCTAGGATTTCTTAAAAATGTTCCTATGACCATTGCTTTTTGGTGTAATGAACGTATTTAGTCTCTCAGTTGTCACTTAGCTTTCTTTGGAGGGTGGAAAACATATTTCTGATTGCAGGTGTATGCACCCAGACAAACAGATGCTTTATATGGTTAAAACAATTTTATCTGTCAATTTGATTTTCAGATGCATGGTGAAAATTGCATGGTGGACAAATGAATAGAAGAACTAAAATGTAAGAGAGGCAAAGTCAGAGGGGAACACACCCACGTGGAGCTGTCAAACAGTTGAGTGAGCACAGCAGATGGGACTCCCTATGGTCTGATTGATACAGTAGGAATCATAGTGATGCATGAAATTTCACAATGAAAGCATTAGTCTAATAGTCATTTACAGCTGGAGGAAGAAATACATGTGTATAATTTATTTATTTATGGACCTTTGATAATATCTTTTGGAATATTTGATACACTCCTTAATACAGTCTTATAGGTAAAGGTTCTGGGGTCAGTAGTTACAAAGTACTAAATGTTAGAGCCCCCTCATAGCAATTATACAGGTTTAAATTGTCATAACATGTTTTTTTTGTATTATTTATTTATTTTTCTCCCCAATTTTTCCCCCTAATCTAGTCATGTCCAATAAACCTGATTGCGTCCTCTATACTGATTCGACCCTTTACCGCTGACTGAGGACGCCTTTCAACTGACATACGCCCCCTCCGGCACGTACAGTCAGTACAGACTGCATTTTTCACCCGCACGAGTCGAGTTCATACACTTGACGGGCACTGTGCACAGAGGGCCACACCCATATCAGCATTATTCCTAAGCCCTGTGCAGGCGCCATCAGTCAGTCAGCAGGGGCCGCAGTTGCACCAGTTATGAGGACCTATGATTCGACTTTCTTACCCTCTAACCCTGAACAAGAGCCAATCGCTGTTCATGCAGCCACCCAGCCCAGTCGGAAAGGCAGAGCTGAGATTCGATACGATGTATTCGAAACCCCAACTCTGCTGCGCCACCTGAGTGGCTTCATAACATGTTTTTAGGGGCAGCACGGTGACTAAGTGGGTAGCACTGTCGCCTCATAGCAAGAAGGTCCTGGGTTTGATCCCCAGATGTGGCGGTCCGGTTCCTTTCTTTGTAGAGTTTGCTCTGATTTCCTCCCACAGTCCAAAGACATGCAAGTGACGTGAATTGGAGACACTAAATTTTCCATGACTGTGTTTGATATAACCTTGTGAACTGATGAACCTTGTGTAATGAGTAACTACCGTTCCTGTCATGAATGTAACCAAAGTGTAAAACATGACGTTAAAATCCTAATAAACAAACAAACAAACATGTTTTTAAATACTATTTAAGACAGTTCCAGTTTGTTCTGTTATGAATGTACTGTGATTACTCTGTTCTGTGTTTAATGACATGGTGGTAATGGATTTGCCAATAGTATACAACTAGAAGTCAGATATAGTGAGGCGCATTTGAAGGATTGTGTCTTCAGTGAGTTCTGTCCTGGATTTGGTGCCAGTGTTTGATAATTTTTACATTAAATGTAGCCAGCTTTCTTTCTACAGACCTTAAATTAGCAATTCATTTGTAATAATTCTACGCTGTTATGGCTTAAAGTATATATATATAAGGTAGAAATATAAGGCTTAAAATTGTAAACACTCACTCACTCACTGTCTTAACCGCTTATCCAATTAGGGTTGTGGGGTGGAGGGATGCTGGAGCCTATCCCAGCTTTTCAATGGGCGCAAGGCACACAGTAATACCCTGGACGTGGTGCCAGTCCATCGCAAGGCAGACACAAATACATACAAACACCCATTCACCTATAGGGCAATTCAGTGTCTCCAATAAACCTGACTGCATGTTTTTGGACTGTGGGAGGAAACCGAAGCTCCCTGAGGAAACCCACGGAGACATGGGGAGAACATGCAAACTCGCACAGAAACGACCCGGACCAACCAACCTGGGGATCAAACCCAGGACCACCATGCCGCCGAATGGTAAACAATACATTAAAAACTATATTTTAGGCTTTAGTGAACCTGTAATCAAAATGTATTTTTTATAAACTATGTTGGATTACAAAAAGTTAATATAATGTACCAGAAGCACTTGGGTGTCACAGTGGTTTAATATGTGGTTTAACTGCTGAAAGGTTCAAATCACAGTGGTGCTATCAGCTGGCCGGGGTTATGCACATTGGCTGTGTTGTGAGGGGGTTTTAGAAGCCTTGTAATGGATTGGCTCCCTGGATTGGATTATAATGGATTGGCTTCCTGTCCAGTGTATTTCTACCCTGTGCCCAGTGTTTCCTATGAAGGAGCACCCACCACTACTCTAACCAGTTGATAAAAAGTAAATGAAAAAGTGAAAAAGTAATAATAAAGTGTTAATATATGGTGTGATGCAGTCATGCTTTAACACAACTTTCCACTTCACTGCACCCTAAACAGTGTTCAAAATCTTAATATCTTGAACATACAGACAAAATAATAATGTCTTATTTCATCTTCAAACACTAGTGAAAATAATAAAATGTGGCTAATTTTAGTTATTCAGTTCCACAGGAACTCTTTTATACTGTACACTGTTTTTCAATGGGCTGTAAAAACACAGTAATTAAATACATAAAACAATAACCAAATCATTTAATCTAAATGCTTGGGTATTTTCATTTTTTAATTAGTGTTGGTAAAAAGCACAGTTGGATATTAATTATATTGCTTTGGTTTGTTTTGTGCAAAAAGATGTAAATCATCAGAATGAATATAATAATAATTAATATGTAAATGAACTCAAAAGCATTACATGAAGAGATTTCTTTTTATTAAGGCAAACATTATTATATATTATTATAATATAACATTATTACTATTATTATTATTATTATTATTATTATTGTTATTGTTATTGTTATTATTCATTATTTAATATGTCAATTTCTCCTTAAGGTCCAGTTGTGTACAATTTCCAACACAATATTTTTTGCAGAGGGTAAAAAGACAAATTAGTGCCTCAGTGTTTTAAAAAAAAAAAAAGTATCCAGTATTTATTTAGGGAAATTAATACTGCCACACAACAACAACCACAACAACAACAATAATATTAATAATAACAATAACAAAACAATAATAACAATAATAATAAAAATAATAATAATACTACTAATAATAATAATAACAAAACAATAATAACAAAAATAATAACAATAATAATAACAATGAAAACAATAATAATAACAATATTAATAACAATAAAAATAACAATAATAAAAACAATAATAATAACAATAATAACAATAACAATAATAATAACAATAATAATCATAATAATAACAACAATAATAACAAAAATAATAACAATAATAACAATAATAATCATAATAATAACAATAATAATAAAAACAATAATAATAATAACAATAACAATAATAATTATAATTATAATAATAACAACAATAATAACGATAACAATAATAATAATAATAATAATAATAATAATAATAACAATAATAACAACAACAAAACAATAATAATAATAATAATAACAATAATAATAATAATAATAACAAAACAATAATAATAACAATAATAAAAACAATAATAATAACAATAATAATAATAACAATAATAATAACAATAATAATAATAACAACAATAATAATAATAATAACCACATTCCTGTTTACATTCGACATTACATATAGTTTTTTTTTTTTTTCAACTTTTCTCTAGATGGCTTTTTGTTATGATTAATGACTTACAATATGATTTATTCTCTTCATGTATTATTTTTGTAGAGAACTGTGTGTTTGTAATACAGCGACATGTGCTAAATGTGTTAAATTGGGACGCTCAGGTGGTACAGCAGTAAAATATGCTAGCACACCACAGCTGAAGTCTCAAATACATTGTATCGAATCTCAGCTCTGCCATCCGGCTGGGAAGCCACATGAACAATGATTGGCTGTTGTTTAGGGATGGGAAAGCCGGACCAAAGTTCCTCATAACTAGTGCAATTACGACCTCTGCTGACTGATTGATGGCATCTGCACAGAGTTGGGGAATAATGCTGATTAGGGTGTGGCTCTGTGTGCACAAAGCTGGTCTGCATATGAACTTGCCTTGTGCAGGTGAAAAAAGGCAGTCAGTACTGAGCACGTGTCGTGTGTGTCAGTTGTGAAGCTCCTCAGTCAGCAGTAGAGGGTTGTATCGGTAAAGGTGAAGCGTAACGCAACCAGGGTAATTGGATATGACTAGATTGGGGAGAAAATAGGGGGAAAAAGTGTTAAAAATGTGTTAAATTGAACTTTACTACTGCTACTACTTTTACTACTACTACTTCTACTACTACTACTTGTAATATAACTACTACTAATAATAATAATAATAATAGTAACATTCAGACATCACAGCACCCCAGTTTTAGTTTAGTCTTCTTAATAAGTTCACTGACTTACAATCCAGCAGCACCTCTGGGGAATTCATCTGAGTGTGAAATCAAGGCAATTTCATCCACATGCAGTTTGCCAGGAGAACATTGACAAGCCAGACAAAACCAGTGAAAAAGTGCAGGTAGTGGGTATTGCTGAGGTGGGCTTCTGCAGCAGGAGTGTAAATTAATGTCTGGGGTATTGAAAGCTTGGGTTTTGTTGACATGAAATAGAGCTTTTCTAAGGTCTCTGCCAATGCACAAAGCAGGCTGTGCAATTATATCATACGGACACAACTACAAAGCATACCCACAGACAGCTTTGACTCTCTTCTGGTGTTTTATTGTAAACACTTGCATTAAAACCAGGCAGCGTCTGCTTAATGGTGATTCGTTAATTTCTTTGATGTTTTAGCTGTCTTCAGACAGAAGTGGGCAGCTGCAGATTGTTTTCTGCGATTTTTGCAGACTAAAAACAAATTGCTTAATTATTTAGCTGAAAAGGGTTTGTAATACATGTGCAAATATGTGATACTGGCACAGCGGGAAAGAAATTGGCACGATTGAGAGGTTGCAAATTCAAGCCGAAATAATGCTGCGAGCAATTCATGGCCATGAGTTGAGAGCTAACTGGCCCTGCTTTCTGGATGGAAGCCTTATCAGTCCTAACTTGTGCATCTTTTAGATTATGTTTATGTATAATGCAATCAAATCAGTCTCTCAATTACATCAAACAGTAAAACAGTAAAGTAGCACAGTATAACTTAAATAAATTTAAGTATACTATAAATTATTCAATAAAATTACTGATTATGTTTGATTGGTAGGCTAGATTGCACTATAAAGATAAACCATATTTCTAGATAATTTGAGACATTTTGTAAAATGCAATAAAATAAGAATACGTGATTGGTTAATTCTCTTAAACCTTTATTTAACCTTACTTAACTGAGGAAAATACAAAGAAATGACTTTAAATGTTTTCACTGATCAGCTTGATTGTATTTAAAACAAATTTTGAATTTGATATCAGTCAAAAGAATTTGGGAATGAGACAAAAATAAGAGTTAAAAAGTCCCTGAACTGTCCCTGACCATCCCTGAACCGGGGACGGGGCCTGAGAGTACATTTCTCACCATCTTACAAAGCCATAATAGGAGCTATACCCCAATCATGTGTGAAAGGCACACATGGCCATTGTAATTAATGGTCATTGTGATTTGCATATGGACCTGATCACCGGCTTCATTGTTATGCAATGGTCAGTGATAGGCCGTTATGCATATCGGCTGCACTGCATATAAGGTTGGGGTTATTCACCACCAGCTCAGACTGAAGAAGTCACTTGGATGAGTGACGAAACGTATCTCTACAACGAACTTGTGTCCAGATGAACTGATTCATCTTTGTGGATTTGTGTACCTGGATTATTGAGCATGCATCAAGAGAAGAGTAAAAAGTATATAAAATGTTCATGTTACATTGTTTCGAAAAATTCTACAATAATCAGGGTACATTGGTATCAAGTAGGGTATCATAATTTGGTTAAAAAGGAGGATCATCCAAAGGGATTTGTCATGATATAGGGTGCATCAGTTTCTACAGCATGAATGATTTGGATATTTGGGAAGTTAGCACTGATGCAAAGGCATTTATGAGACAACCCCACCCTTAAATCCATGGTTATTTAAGCAAGACACAGCTTGGCTTTGTAAACACGGAGTGTGAATGCTTGACTGGCCTGCCTGTAGTCCAGATCTGTCCCCTATTCATACAAGTCTTGTATCAAACAAAATAAGCAAAAATTCCAGTAGCCAAAGTTGTAAATAATGGGAAAGGTGGTAATACAGTGATAAACATGCTCATGTCCCAACTTTTTTGAGTGTGTTACATACATCAAAATCTAAATTGTTAAGATATTTTTTAAATACAGTACAGTTGTCAGTAAACACAATGTTAAACCTATTTTTGTATGTTTGTCAGCTAATTAAAAGTTCAAGAAATTTAAAATTTAAAATAAATTAAAATTATAAAATTAAAATTATAAAATTAAAATTATAAAATTAAAATTATAAAATTAAAATTATAAAATTAAAATTATACAATTAAAATTATACTATTAAAATTATACTATTAAAATTATACAATTAAAATTCAATGTTGCTTAGGTGGTGCAGCGGTAAAACACACTAGCACACCAGAGCTGGTATTTGGAATACATCATATCGAATTTCAGCTCTGCCATCTGCCTGGGCTGGGCGGCCACATGAACAACGTTTGGCTGTTGTTTATACAGGGTTAGGGAGCCGGAGAGAGACCTCATAACTGATGCAATTACGACTTGTACTGGCTGGTTGATGGCGTCTGCACAGAGTAGAGGAATAATGCTGATCAGGGTGTGGCTCTCCGTGCACAGGGCTGATTTGCATATGAACTCGGCTGGTGCAGGTGAAAAGATGTAGTCGGATACTGCTCACGTATCGGAGGGGACGTGTGTCAGTCTCACTCTCCTCAATCCGGGGCGGGGGTCAGCACCAGTAGAGAGGAAGCATAATACAATTGGGTAAAAATTGGACACGCTAAGAAAAAGGAAAAAGGAATTCAAATTCTTGTCAATAGATGCAAAATGCCTACCAACGTGTACTTGATTCACATGTACCCAACAGGTTTACATTAATAAAATTAATATGCTTTTTTTATTTATTTATTTCTACCAAACATTTTAGACTGGTCAGAGTTGCAGTTGGTCTGACACCATCTAGAAATATGGGTGCAAGGCATTGAAGAGGCAGTCAGTTCATCTTTGTACAACAAAATTCTTTCTTCGCATATCCCAGATTGTTTGAAAGCTGGGGTCAGAGCGCAGGGTCAGCCATTGTACGGCACCCCTGGAGCAGAGATGGTTGAGGGCCTTGCTCAAGGGCCCAACAGTGGCTACATGGCAGAGCTGGGAGCAGAGCGAACTCTCAACCCTTCAGTTGATAGCCCAAAGCTCTACCCACTAGGCTACCTAAGTTCAACATCATCACACATTAACTTTTACTTACACACTCACATCTATTGTAAATTAGAGAAGCCAATACACCTGCAATACACATGAAAACATGTAAAAACCTTCAAGGAGAGCGATTTAAGACAAGGCCCCAGAATCATGGTGCTGCGTCACCATGTCATTCACATTATAAGAAACAAAGTACATCATATACAAAAATACATTGTTAGAAAATGAACAAAATAATGTACTGTATTATATGATACCAATAACAGATTGTAAGCATTGTAGCTGTGCTATATCTGCAATTCACTGCCCTTTTCCTCCTTACTCTGCATTATCAAACATCTGAATTATCAATCAATATGTCACTTTATCTCTCATGGCTGTCAGGTCATTGTGGAGTCATGCATCATACTTCTGACTCAAATTACAATTGATTCATGAGATACCAGGATTGTATCGATGTCACTGCATGATATGCGTGACTGTGAGTGTACATGCATAAGTGTAGCACCTTATTTTACTGATTTTTTTCCTCTTCTTTCTAAATAATGTGTATCTAATATGATTACAATACCATAAATGCATGAATGCATGGATGGTCATAGACATTATAATCAAATAACAAACATGTAATTACTATGTAACTACAATGAAATAACTACATAGCAGAGTAGTTTCAACTCACTCACTCACTCACTTTCTTAAAAGCTTATCCAACCAGGGTTGCGCGGGGGGGGGGGGGGGGGGGGTGTTCTGGAGCCTATCCTAGCCTTTTAATGGGCGCAAGGCACACAGTAACACCCTGGACGGGGCGCCAGTCCATCGCAGGACAGACACACATACACACACCCATTCACCTATAGGGCAATTCAGTTCAGTGTCAATTCAGGACTGTGGGAGGTAACCGGAGCTCCTGGAGGAAACCCACTCAGACACAGGGAGAACATGCAAACTCTTCACAGAATGGACCAGGACCGCCCCTTCTGGGGATTGAACCCAGGACCTTCTTGCTGTGAGGTGACAGTGCTACCCACTTAGGACAAAATGGAAAAGCAGTATTGTCTTTTTAAATTATTATTGTTAGCTGCTGGTGGTTTTCCCATTAAAACTAAATATTACTTCCAGAATTTAAGTTTGGTACTTTATTCTCCATCAAATTTTGCCAAACTGAATGATTATGACGTGTGTGTGTGTGTGTGTGCGTGTGCATGTGTACACTTTTGGACGCAGCCCATCTCTTCACCACCTGCTGCTGGACATGAATCAGGCCAGTCAGAGTTATGTGTAATTATGCTCCACTCAGAATGAATCTGTAGACATTAATCAGGATATTAACAAATAGGGGCAAAGCAAGGCCTGTGTATTCATATTCCCAATTCCACTTATTTATAGGAACAAATCATATCACCTCAGATAGTGGAAACTGTGATTCAGTCTGAGATTAATTATTTGCATTGTGCACTGGATCAGCCCTAAAAACCATGCAAGTAAAAATGTATACAGAATATAAAGTGGATTATATAATCGTACGTCAAAGTTTTACCAAATTAGTGTTTGGTCATGAGGTCTTTAATAGAGATTCATTTTTATCAGTTCTGAGCCTTTAACCTTTTTAACCAAACTGTTAAATGAAATAGACATGATTAATGTGATTACAATTAACAGTGACATATAGATAGATAGATAGATAGATAGATAGATAGATAGATAGATAGATAGATAGATAGATAGATAGATAGATAGATAGACTTACATTGATTAGACATAACATTATGACCACCTTCTTAATATTGTGTTGATCCCCCTTTTGCTGCCAAAACAGCCCTGACCTGTCGAGGCATGGACTCCACTAGACCCCTGCTACTGTGCTGTGGTATCTGGCACCAAGATGTTAGCAGCAGATCCTTTAACTCCATTTTCGAGGCTCACATGCCCATTGTTGGAGCTTTTGGCGGTGGACAGGGGTCAGCATGGGCACCCTGAATGGTCTGCGGCTGTGATGCACTGTGTATTCTGACACCTTTCTATCAGAACCAGAAACGTCTTCAGCAATTTGAGCTACAGTAGCTCGTTTGTTGGAATGGACCACACGAGCCAGCCTTCGCTTTCCACGTGCATCGATGAGCCTTGGCCGCCCATCACCCTGTCGCCGGTTTACTGGTTTACCACTGTTCCTTCCTTGGACCATTTTTAATAGATACTGACCACTGCAGACCGGGAACACCCCACAAGAGCCCATTTTTCTTGCTTCTAACACATCAACTTTGAGGATAAAATGTTTACTTGCTGCCTAACATATCCCACCCACTAACAGGTGCCACGAGGAAGAGATAATCAGTGTTATTCACTTGTTATGCCTTGGTATATCTAATTTATCATGTATTATTCTTTGTCTTATAGTAATACGAATTTCAGAGTTGCAGCAGATCTAAGGATCATTTTGGAAACATTACTTTTATTTAGGAAGCACTTAATTGCAGGATCTAGATTTACACCTCAAGATAATAAATCAATCATAGCTAATCATGTGTGTGTAGACAGTGGGACCTGACCTCAGCGATGGTGGGCTAACATTATAGATCACTGGAAGCCACACAATACAATTAAAAGATTGCATTTATATAGTTTATTAAAATAATAAGAGATTCTGTCTAACATGAAACACACACACACACACACACTCACACACACACACACACACACACACACACAAAGTTAAGTCTTCCAAAAGCTACACACATGCGTATGTGTGCATCACCGGGAAGCATCATTGTAAATGCCATGCTATAAAGCCTCAGGGCTTCATGAAGCAGCAGGAAAAGTGAGTACAAGCACAACATCCTGCCAGTATGGATGGTTATGGGTGGTTTGGAAAGTGTGGAACATTAAGATAGCAGTTTGAAGTGAGTACTGAGAAACTGAGACATTTACATACCAAAACAAGTTAACAGGAATGCAGTAGAAGTCAGAAAACTTTGTCAAACACAAAGTCTAGCAGCAACAATTTTCAGCTTATGGATTTAACATTCGAGCTATGTGTAGATGTGTAGCGGGCATGAGAGATATTTGCCTAGTTCTATTTTGACTCTGCCATTCATTGTTTTTGTTTACACCGATACACTACAGTAAGAAGCACCAAGTAAATCAACTTGTACAATCAAAATCCTAAACAAAAATACAATGCACGAAGTATTTGTCTGCTCCTATTTTCTTCAATTTGTCACACTAAGTGGTTGCATGTTACATACAGAATGCAAAACAGGAACAAAGGAAAACACAAAACAGAAATTATGTTATCATTTCAGTAAAAAGGTGATTCAACACCGTATATCATTCAGCAGCAACTGCAATCAAATGCTTCCAATAAAAAATAACTTTTAAGGCATAAACTGCTCATTTAAGACAGTCTGCAGTCAGGTCTGAGCTAATTAAAACATAAAACTGAAATGTTGCCGGTTTCAGCTTGCTCTCCAGATGTGTCTCTTCAGCCCTGTCGCCAGTCCCAGCTGGCTCTTTAGCCCTGTCGCCTTTCCCAGACAGTCCTCCAGCCCTGTCGCCGACTGTAGCTGGCTTCCCAGACCTGTCTCTGATTCCATCCGGCTTCCCAGACATGTCACCAGTATCCAGATGTGTCGCCTGTTCCAACTGACTCTCCAGACCTGTCACTGGTTCCTGTTGACTCTCCAGACATGTTCCCAGTCCCAGCCAGTCATTAAGACGGAGCTTCTTTATCAGTGTTGCTCTCTACCCATGGTGGTGCAGTTTTTAACGCTACACATGAATGTTTTCTTGTCATTTCTAGTCTTTGTTTTGTCTATTGTCTATTGGGTTCACCTGCTCCTCATGTTCACCCTGATTAATGTTTGTATAAGTACCCTTCTGTTGTGGTTCATCTTTGTCTTGGATTATTTGATGTTAGGGTTTGCTGTATTGTTCTTAGTCTGCTGTTATGTTATAGTATAATATAGTACAGTATGATTTGATATGGTATTGTATGGTATAGTATATAGTGTATTATAGTATAATATGTTATGGTATGGTATAGTATACAGTATAGTATGGTTAAGTATAGTATAGTGTTGTATGTACCGGTATAGTATAGTATACAGGCACATAAGCGAAAACACCTGCGCTATGCCGAATTAGCTGCTAAAGCCCAAAATCGTGGCTGGAGCACAGAAGTCCGCCCAGTCGAGGTCGGGTGCAGAGGGTTTGTGGGAACATCTACGACCAAACTGCTGAGGGACCTGGGAATCAGGGGCCAAAATCAGCACTTAGCCATCAAAGCAGCTTCCATGGTAGAAGAGAGGAGCAGCCAGTGGCTCTGGATGAAGAGGAAGGATCCCTGCTGGGCCCCAAAATAACATCATAACCTCACTAATTGGGCATGGGATGCAAGCTCAGGGCTGATCACCCTGTAGCTGGCCACCTTTGGTGAGGGTGTATAGTGTGAAAGGCCGAAACACCCCATGAACCAAAGGAACACTACTGATGATGCATCCCAAAATTTTCCAACACGTAGCATCAGTTCATTGTTCACTTAATGATGTTCACTTAATCTTGCATGTGCTTGCACAAAGGATAGTAACATCTTGTCCTGTGTTTTGGAATCTAGTCTAGTATAATATAGTGCAGTATAGTATAGTAAAACATGGTATAGTATAGTATGGTATGGTGTATTTTAGAATGGTATAGTATAGTATAATAAAATATGGTATAGTATAGTATGGTATGGTGTATTATAGAATAGTGTAGTATAGTATAATAAAATATGGTATAGTATAGTATGGTATGGTGTAGTATAGTATAGTATAGAAAAATATGCTATAGTATAGTATGGTATAGTATAGTGTAGTATAGTATATGTTCAGTTCTGTCTCTGTGTTTTTTTGCTTTTTTATATTATTATTATTATATTGTTTCTCTTGTAGACTCCAATAAATGTAAAAATAAAAAGACAGTAATCACATTTTTAAAACTGACCATGTCATTGTTATGACTTGAAATGAAAAACTCTGTATTCAATAAAAAAGCAAGATAGAAGCGTTTTCACTAGTGGTCTCAGACCAAGTATGTAAAATCACCCAGCCACACCTTATTCTGCAGCTATAGCAGTCTTTTTTTAGGAGGGTTTACCACAAATTTGTGAATTGGAAATTTGTGCCCATTCAGAAGACAATAGTCAGTAATGCTGGGCATAAAAGCCTGGTTCACAAGAGACTTTCCAATTCATCACAAGATCTTCAGTTGGGTTAATGTCAGGGCTCTGCAGGGCTGGAGCTCCTCCAAACCAAGCTCCTTAATATGTTTTATGGTTTTTGCTTTTTGTGTTGTCTTTCATTGACATTCTATATACATGTTAGCATTGTGTGTGGCTAAAACATTGGAACTTAATCATTAGAAAAACATTTTGGTCATATAGTGTATAGAGAGTCAGAATAAATCATTTGTATTTCCCCACCTTTGCCCCCATTTTTAGAACCACTAATTCTGTTCGATCCTGCATCCTAGGAAGAAAGGATGTGCACAGCTATTTGACTCAGAAGAAGATGTTACATCAGCTGACAGCGGGGCCTTGGAGCAGAATGAGTCTGGATGTGTGTTCTCAGAGGACCCTTCAGTATTAAGTTCAGGTGTGAGTTGACAGGAACCTTGGAGCAGTGTTTCTAAATGCTGACTGTAGAGTGTGATTAGTCTGGTTCAAACTGCTTGCTAAATGTTTATAAACACCTCCAAGCTACTGTAAGTGTTCACTTCAGATGTCTTATTGTGTATGGTACGATATTGGACGGGATTCAAACTAACAGGTGCAATTGATAATTCTGCCAGAAAATGTCAGAGGAAGTTGGCTGTGTTTATATTTGTTCAGTTCTGCTAACTCTGCAGAGAACTAGAGCATGTCTAAACCACTAAGACTGTAAACAAGACCAGCTTTGTTTGAGTTTGAGTCCTGAATAAGAGTCCAAATGAGCATATGATATAACCACATGGGCAAGGGATTACTTTGGCAAACCTTTGACAGGCACTAAATTATAAGGTTACATTCACAAATGCCACTTGAAACTTTACTGTGCAAGAAAGAAGACTTCTGTTAAACATGTCCATTAGTGGTGTTGAGTTCTCTGGGCTTGGAGGCAACTGGGATAGACCATCACACAGTGGAAACATGTATTGTAGTCAGACAAATCAGTATTCCAGATCTTTTTGGAAGGAATGGATGCTTTGTGCTTTGGACCAAAGATGAAAAGGAAAATCCAGACTGTTATCAGCAACAAGTCCAAAAACAGGGTCTGTCATGGTATGGTTGTGTCAGTGCCCTTGGCAAAGGTAATTTCTGTTAATGGCAACATTAATGCAGGAATGTACATTGAGATGACATTGAGAATACATTGAGAACATATGCTTTCTTTAAGATCGCATCTTTTTTCAAGGATGTCCATGCATTTGCATTTGAATTGCCACATGTCACCATGTTTCTTGTTGCACTTGGCTTTCATCATGCTCCTATAAAGGCAACATTAAGATTGTAAATAGTTTGTGTGCACATGTTTGACAGGGGGTTGTACTTCCCACTACGACACAGCTTCAAGTTTCAACAAGCAGCATTATATATATATATATATACAGTATATATACTGTATATATATATATATATATTTATATATATATATATATATATATATATATATATACACACGTATATATACAGTGGGGGAAATAAGTATTTGATCCCCTGCTGATTTTGTAAGTTTACCCCCTTACAAAGACTTGAACAGTCTATAATTTTTGTGGAAGGTTTATTTTAACAGAGAGAGACAGAATATCAACAAAAAATCCAGAAAAAAAAACATTCAATAAAAGTTATAAATTCATTTGTATTTAATTAAGGGAAATAAGTATTTGATCCCCTACCAACCAGCAAGAATTCTGACCCCCACAGACCGGTTATGTGCCCATGAGGCACACAAATTAGTCCTGTCTCTGTATAAAAGACTCCTGTCACAGAATCAGTTTCTTCCGTTCAAATCTCTCAACCACCATGGGCAAGACCAAAGAGCTATCAAAGGACGTCAGGGACAAGATTGTAGACCTGCACAAAGCTGGAATGGGCTACAAGACCATCAGCAAGAAGCTTGGTGAGAAAGAGACCACTGTTGGTGCGATAATTCGAAAATGGAAGAAATACAAGATCACAGTCAATCACCCTCACTCTGGAGCTCCATGCAAGATCTCACCTGGTGGGGTAAGATTGATTCTGAGAAAGGTGAGGTCAGTCCAGAATTACACGGGAGGAGCTTATCAATGATCTCAAGGGAGCTGGGAGCACAGTCACCAAGAAAACCATTAGTAACACACTTCGCCGTAATGGATTGAGATCCTGCAGTGCCCGCAAAGTCCCTTTGCTCAAGAAGGCTCATGTAGAGGCCCGTCTGAAGTTTGCCAATGAACACCTGAATGATTCAGAGAAAGCTTGGGAGAATGTGATATGGTCAGATGAGACCAAAATTGAGCTCTTTGGCATCAACTCCACTCGCCGTGTTTGGAGGCAGAGAAATGCCCGGTGGGGATGGTGTTCTTGGGGTCATATCCAGCATTTCTCTGCTCCCTGCTCCCTTGAGATCATTGACAAGCTCCTCCCGTGTAATTCTGGACTGACCTCACCTTTCTCAGAATCATTCTTACCCCACCAGGTGAGATCTTGCATGGAGCTCCAGAGTGAGGGTGATTGACTGTGATCTTGTATTTCTTCCATTTTCGAATTATCGCACCAACAGTGGTCTCTTTCTCACCAAGCTTCTTGCTGATGGTCTTGTAGCCCATTCCAGCCTTGTGCAGGTCTACAATCTTGTCCCTGACGTCCTTTGATAGCTCTTTGGTCTTGCCCATGGTGGTTGAGAGATTTGAACGGAAGAAACTGATTCTGTGACAGGAGTCTTTTATAAAGGGACAGGACTAATTTGTGTGCCTCATGGGCACATAACCGGCCTGTGGGGGTCAGAATTCTTGCTGGTTGGTAGGGGATCAAATACTTATTTCCCTTAATTAAATACAAATGAATTTATAACTTTTATTTAATGTTTTTTTTTCTGGATGTTTTGTTGATATTCTGTCTCTCTCTGTTAAAATAAACCTTCCATAAAAATTATAGACTGTTCAAGTCTTTGTAAGGGGGTAAACTTACAAAATCAGCAGGGGATCAATTACTTATTTCCCCCACTGTATATACAGTATATACAGTGTATCACAAAAGTGAGTACACCCCTCACATTTCTGCAGATATTTAAGTATATCTTTTCATGGGACAACACTGACAAAATGACACTTTGACACAATGAAAAGTAGTCTGTGTGCAGCTTATATAACAGTGTAAATTTATTCTTCCCTCAAAATAACTCAATATACAGCCATTAATGTCTAAACCATCGGCAACAAAAGTGAGTACACCCCTAAGAGACTACACCCCTAAATGTCCAAATTGAGCACTGCTTGTCATTTTCCCTCCAAAATGTCATGTGATTTGTTAGTGTTACTAGGTCTCAGGTGTGCATAGGGAGCAGGTGTGTTCAATTTAGTAGTACAGCTCTCACACTCTCTCATACTGGTCACTGAAAGTTCCAACATGGCACCTCATGGCAAAGAACTCTCTGAGGATCTTAAAAGACGAATTGTTGCGCTACATGAAGATGGCCAAGGCTACAAGAAGATTGCCAACACCCTGAAACTGAGCTGCAGCACAGTGGCCAAGATCATCCAGCGTTTTAAAAGAGCAGGGTCCACTCAGAACAGACCTCGTGTTGGTCGTCCAAAGAAGCTGAGTGCACGTGCTCAGCGTCACATCCAGCTGCTGTCTTTGAAAGACAGGCGCAGGAGTGCTGTCAGCATTGCTGCAGAGATTGAAAAGGTGGGGGGTCAGCCTGTCAGTGCTCAGACCATACGCCGCACACTACATCAAATTGGTCTGCATGGCTGTCACCCCAGAAGGAAGCCTCTTCTGAAGTCTCTACACAAGAAAGCTCGCAAACAGTTTGCTGAAGACATGTCAACAAAGGACATGGATTACTGGAACCATGTCTTATGGTCTGATGAGACCAAGATTAATTTGTTTGGTTCAGATGGTCTCAAGCATGTGTGGCGGCAATCAGGTGAGGAGTACAAAGATAAGTGTGTCATGCCTACAGTCAAGCATGGTGGTGGGAATGCCATGGTCTGGGGCTGCATGAGTGCAGCAGGTGTTGGGGAGTTACATTTCATTGAGGGACACATGAACTCCAATATGTACTGTGAAATACTGAGAAGAGCATGATCCCCTCCCTCCGGAAACTGGGTCGCAGGGCAGTGTTCCAGCATGATAATGACCCCAAACACACCTCTAAGACGACCACTGCTTTATTGAAGAGGCTGAGGGTAAAGGTGATGGACTGGCCAAGCATGTTTCCAGACCTAAACCCAATAGAACATCTTTGGGGCATCCTCAAGCGGAAGGTGGAGGAACGCAAAGTCTCGAATATCCGCCGGCTCCGTGATGTCGTCATGGAGGAGTGGAAAAGCATTCCAGTGGCAACCTGTGAAGCTCTGGTAAACTCCATGCCCAGGAGAGTTAAGGCAGTTCTGGGAAATAATGGTGGCCGCACAAAATATTGACACTTCAGGAACTTTCACTAAGGGGTGTACTCACTTTTGTTGCCGGTGGTTTAGACATTAATGGCTGTATATTGAGTTATTTTGAGAGAAGAATAAATTTACACTGTTATATAAGCTGCACACAGACTACTTTTCATTGTGTCAAAGTGTCATTTTGTCAGTGTTGTCCCATGAAAAGATATACTTAAATATCTGCAAAAATGTGAGAGGTGTACTCACTTTTGTGATACACTGTATATATATATATATATTTTGTTCATGCATTTTCTTGCCTCTTTCTCATCCAATTGCCTGATTGCGTCATGCTTCCTCTCCACCAATGCTGATCCCTGCTCTGATTGAGGAGAACAAAGCTAACCCACGCCCCCTCCGCCACATGGGCAGCAGCCGTATGCATTTTGTCACCTACACTTTAAAGAGTGCAATGCAGATCAGCACTGTGTACGGAGAGACACACCCTGACAGCACTCTTCTCCCGTCTTTGTGCAGGCGCCATCAATCAGCCAGCAGAGGTCGTAATTGCATTAATTATGAGAGAGACCCTATCCGGCTTTTAATATCCAACCCCTATCTGAACAACAGTCCAATCATTATTCTTGTGGCCGCTCAGCCCAGACGGCAGGCAGAGCTGAGATTTGATACGATGTTCGAGATCCCAGCTCTGGTGTTCAGCGTGTGTTTTACCGCTGTGCCACCTGAGAGGCAACAAGAAGCATTCTTAAAATGAAAATACCCACCTCAAATATTTCCTAGAATATAAGCAGTCTAAAAAACGTGAATAAAATACATAAAACAAATTTGAGTCTGGGCTTTAGTTCATACATAACAAATAAAAGGGAAAGACAATAAAACAGTAGACAAAGTCCAGGGACTGTATTCATGAAGCTTCTAAGAATCCTTTCAGAGAGTTCCTTACTTAGCTTAAATCTTTAAAACTTTATAACCTGTATGTATTTATATGGGGGGTAGAGCTTTGGGCTATCAACTAAAAGGTTGAGAGTTCGAATCCCAGCTCTGCCATGCAGCCACTATTGGGCCCTTGAGCAAGGCCCTTAACCCTCTCTGCTCCAGGAGCGGTGTTCAATGGCTGACTCTGCGCTCTAACTCCAGCTTTCAAACAAGCTGGGATATGCGAAGAAAGAATTTTGTTGTACTGTATACACCGATCACGCACAACATTATGACCACCTTCCTAATATTATGTTGGTCCCTCCTTTTGCTGCCAAAACAGCCCTGCAACTGCAATGTACTGTGTATTCTGACACCTATCAGAACCAGCATGAACATTTTCAGCAATTTGAGCTTCAGTAGCTCGTCTGTTGGATCAGACCACACGGGCCAGTCTTCGCTCCCCACGTGCATCAATGAGCTTTCGCCGATCATGACCCTGTCGCCAGTTTACCACTGTTCCTTTTTTGGACCTCTTTTGATAGATACTGACCACTGCAGACCAGGAACACCCCACAAGAGCTGCAGTTTTGTAGATGCTCTGACCCAGTCGTCTAGCCATCACAATTTGGCCTTTGTCAAACTTGTCAAATTCTAACACATCAACTTTGAGGATAAAATGTTCACTTGCTGCCTAATATATCCCACCCACTAACAGGTGCCCTGATGAAGGTAATCAGTGTTATTCACTTCACCTTAGAGGTCATAATGTTATGCCTGGTGTATGTGTATATGACAAATAAAGGCATTCTATTCAACATATTATTATTATATTATGCTGGGCTTTTATTTGTGCCATTTTTGCCAGTATCTGTTTGATCTTCTCCCTGGAAACTCTGCTTATGTTTATTTGTTGTTGGAGCACGTCTTAAAATGGGATCCCTCCTGGGAGCAGGAATAATCAGGCATATGGCTGTCCATCTATGTTCTTAAGTCATGGAGTTCCCTGCCTTTGCTCTTTTACTTCCTGAAAACATGGGTTATCACACTGTGGTGGACTGAGTAGCTGTTGCACTGGTAATCCAGTTTTCACCTTTTTTGTTTATTTAACATTTCTTACTTATCTTGATGGTCATGCATTGTGCTGGGGCTATGTTGCCAAGGTGTGATTCGCACAGAAGTGGCCAAAAAGCAAAACAAGCAATAAAATTGTGCTCTACATTTGTATTATTTTATGATGTTAGCTATTTAATAAAATTAAAAAAATGACTGCTTTGTTATAGTTATTCATTTCATACGCATCCCTATTGACCTGAATGTGAACTCTGATTTAATTCTTCTTATGTGCGACTTTCCCTAATAGATTTCTTCTTTTTCACATCATTACAATACACCCCTGTACCACCCTGTACTGCTTGGGTGCTCATGTTCAGTGCAGCGTTAACACACCATAATTGATAATAAAGCCCTTAAGATTTTACTTTATTCATCCAGCACAATGTATCTTTGTCTATTTAATTCACCGCTCCCTCTTGGTTAATTTTATTAGAAACACCTAATAATTCAATGTGCACTCACCAAGCTCTTTATTAGGAAAAACAACTAAATTAAGTGTATGCTCTTCGAGCACTTTATTAGGTATGTTTACTCACTATTTTTTAAGCTACACCTAGATACAGATGGCCTTTGTGGATTTACAGTTACTTAATGTAAATAAAGCAACCTCTGAGTGTGGGAATTTGTGCCCAATAATCCAAAACGTACATTAGAATTATGAACATAATATTTTGAAATATACAGACCCTTGACATAAAAATCAATTCAAATTTGTAAGTAGATCTGCTGTGTATGGGAGGTGGCTCTCATTCTAATGAACAAGGTTGGGTAAAATGAAAACAAAACTAGAAAGGCTATATGCAGGCTTTACAAAGGATTTGCAAGTTAGCAGGTTTTTGAAGTAATTTAAAGTAAGTATGGATTTACATCTGCAGAAACTATGTATTGATAAAAAGGCAGATGTAGTTTATTTCATTTTTTAATAATAAAATGAACAAAATATGCTCTACAACCAAAAAGTATGTGGACACATACCCATGAGCTTGTTCTACATCCTATTTCAAAACCATGGGCTTTAATTTAGATTCACCCTACTGCATTTGTGGGCATAAAGTCCCCAATCTGGGAAGGGATTTTGGATTGTGTTTGTGTTAATTTGTACCTATTTATTTAAAAGAGCATTTGTGTGGTCGGATGAGAAGGCTTGGCTTACGATCGATGTTCTCATTTATTCCAAGGGTAAAGCTCAGGGCTCTGAGTAGTGCACTGCAGTTTCACCACACAATCATTCAGACCATGTCTTTAAGGTTCTTGCTTTGTCTGAGGGGGCACAGTCACAGTCATAAGAACTGGCTTTCTGTAAAATGTTGCCACCAAGTTCGAAAGCATTTGGTGTGGCAATTGGAGTAAAACTTAATAAAAACGTAAAATCTTAATAAAAAGAAAAGATGTCCACAAAGTTTTAGCTATGTTGTGTGTTTAATTTTGGACAAGGAGCTGAAATATTAGCATATATAATATTTTTACATGATGTGTACAGTACAAAGACTATACAGTAGATATGTGTGCAGAGCTGTAGAGTAATCAGCAGGAGATTTACTTTCTTAGTTTGGTAAGCACATATTTACACCAAATAACACACAGTTATTTATTATACATCCACTAATCAGCCATAACATTAAAACCACTTCCTTGTTTTTACACTTAGCTGCACTTACCATATAGGAACACTTTGTAGTTCTACAATTACTGTAGTTCATCTATTTCTCTACATACCTTTTTAGCCTGCTTTCACCCTGTTCTTCAATGGTCAGGATCACCACAGAGCAGGTATTATTTAGGTGGTGGATCATTCTCAGTACTGCAGTGACAATGACATGGTGGTGGTGTGTTAGTGTGTGTTGTGCTGGAACGAGTGGATCAGACACAGCAGTGCTGCTGGAGTTTTTAAATACCGTGTCCACTCACTGTCCACTCTATTAGACACTCCTACCTAGTTGGTCCACCTTGTAGATGTAAAGTCAGAGACGATCGCTCATCTATTGTTGCTGTTCTTCTAGACCTTCATCAGTGGTCACAGGACACTGTCCACGGGGTGCTGTTGGCTGGATATTTTTGGTTGGTGGACTATTCTCAGTCCAGCAGTGACAGTGAGGTGTTTAAGAACTCCAGCAGCGCTGCTGTGTCTTATCCACTCATACCAGCACAACACACACTAACACACTACCACCATGTCAGTGTCACTGCAGTGCTGAGAATGATCCACTACCCAAATAATACCTGCTCTGTGGTGGTCCTGGGAGAGTCCTGACCATTGAGGAACAGCATGAAAGGGGGCTAACAAAGCATGCAAAGAAACATATGGACCACAGTCAGTAACTGTACAACTACAAAGTGCTTCTATATGGTAAGTGGAGCAGATAAAATGGACAGTGAGTGTAGAAACAAGGAAGTGGTTTTAATGTTATGGCTGATCAGTGTATACATAATATTACTAATAAACTATACATAGAATCTTAAAGAGTAATTATGCAGGTATATGTAAGGTAGAAAGTTCTATGTATAGTGTAGATGCAAATGATAATAAATGATTATAAATAATATGTCCAGTGTGTGGTCCAGGGTGTTAGAGGTCTTAATGGTGTAGTGTTGTGTTCAGCAATGTGATAGAGGTGGGAAAGAAACTGTTCTTGAGCTGACCGGTTATGGCCCGGGTGCAACTGTATCTCCTCCCACAGGGCAGAAGGTTATTCAGTGTGTGGTTGGGGTGGTGGGGGTCCCTAATGATGCTATGTGCTCTTTCTTATTAGTAGAAGTATTTGCTAGTTTAATAAAACAACAAGTGTGGATAAGAACGAGGCTTTTTTAAGCCCAGGTAGACCTGGCTTGCTTTCAAATATTGTTTCCTTTCAGATTGAAGTTGATGAGCTGCTCATTGGGATTATTATTTAAAAACTTTCTCATCCACTTTAGTTTCTTAGTGATTCCCTTTGTTTCTGTAAGTCTTGAATGGTCTTGTGTGTTCCACTAAAGATTTTCATTCGACCTAAACATAACCCTTTTACCCGAGCATCTCCTGAGAATCCATCGTCCTCTCTTTGTTTCTTTAGCTTCACATCTTCCTCTTCTATAATCAATACCATCTCCTCCCCTTCGCTTTTCTTTTTAACGTACACAACATAACATCAGTCAGACAGCAGTTACACTGACTTGTAATCCAATCCGAGTGCCTTAATTACAGGTTTGGTTAATTAATCTCGGGCTAATATACCATCACCATTTGCAGTAACTCACCAGTAAATTAGTTTGAGTATAAAATGACCATTAGTGTTGTTCTGCCTTGCATGCAACATCAAGTTTTGTAAATCTGAGCTCTACATCAGCATGAAGTCTATATCTACAACTATTTATGTATAGTCTAAGTCATTTACATTGTCTATTTCTACAGCAGGAAAAAAACTAGGCTAAAATATAGATGATGGTGTTTTTTCTTGACCAGACTTGCTCAGTTTTAATAAAATCATTATTGCTGTGTCTGCATTTCTAGGTGCTGGTGCATCAAAATGTGTCGATAATTTCTGGAAGTGCAGACACAGCGACCCAATTTTATTAAACTGGTGCAACTCTGGTCTGAAGATGTAGTTACAAAGACTGATGCTGTGTTCAACATTTCCCCACAAATTCTCAACATACTGATTTTGTAGCATGTGTACATTTAGCCTGGCTGGAGAATCAAACAGAATCACACACTTAATTGTACTACAACTGTCATGAATCGGGCCTCTGTTCTCCTGGAGTTTGTTTGCGTGCCACGCCCCTCTCTCCAGGAGCACATGGTGGAGGAGTTCAGTGACAAGCCAACGCCCCCTCGTCATGGTTGATCAATGACGCTAATGATCCACAGCTGCTCCTCATTGCAGGTAATGCTAAGGCTACAAGTATTTTGCAATTGTCATGCTTTTTGGTTTGCCTTGGTCATGTCGGTTTGTTCCTAGCTCATGTTGGTTAGGTTAGGTTAGGTTAGGTTAGGTTAGGTTAGGTTAGGTTAGGTTAGGTTAGGTTAGGTTAGGTTAGGTTAGGTTAGGTTAGGTTAGGTTAGGTTAGGTTAGGTTAGGTTAGGTTAGGTTAGGTTAGGTTAGGTTAGGTTAGGTTAGGTTAGGTTAGGTTAGGTTAGGTTAGGTTAGGTTAGGTTAGGTTAGGTTAGGTTAGGTTAGGTTAGGTTAGGTTAGGTTAGGTTAGGTTAGGTTAGGTTAGGTTAGGTTAGGTTAGGTTAGGTTAGGTTAGGTTAGGTTAGGTTAGGTTAGGTTAGGTTAGGTTAGGTTATATTGCTCTTGTAGATTTTGTTTGCTCCTGTCTGTTTGCAAATGTTCATGTTTATAAGTCTTGTTTAAAGTTAGTATTGGTCATGTTTTGTGTTAGTCAGTCAACATTCTTTGTTAGCTTAGCTAAGGGTTTAGGATTCTTAGGTTCTTGTTTCTTGTATTTAGTTTTAGCATTGTTCACGTGTTTAGATTAGTTTTAGCATTAGCATTTAGCTTAGGTAGTGTGTTTGTCTTGCCTTGTGCTACGCTGTCTTGTAAATCATCTCTGCGTGTGTGTCTGCCCCTCTCATGTCTAGTCTAGCTCAATTTGTTACAGAAACCTTTAGTTTAATATACTTACATCGATCAGGCATAACATTATGACTACCTCCTTGTTTCTACACTCACTGTACATTTTATCAGCTCCACTTACCATATAGGAGCACGTTGTAGTCCTACAATTACTGACTGTAGTCCATCTGTTTCTCCACAGAACCACTACAGAACTGGTATTATTTGGGTGGTGGATCATTCTCAGCACTGCAGTGACACTGACATGGTGGTGGTGGTGTGTTAGTGTGTGTTGTGCTGGTATGAGTGGATAAGTTACAGCAGCACTGATGGAGTTTTTAAACACCTCATTGTCACTGCTGGACTGAGAATAGTCCACCAACCAAAAATATCCAGCCAACAGCACTCCATGGGCAGCGTCCTGTTTGAGTAGTTTGACCACTGATGAAGGTCTAGAAGATGACCAACTCAGACAGCAACAATAGATGAGCGATCATCTCTGACTTTACATGTACAAGGTGGACCAACTAGGTAGGAGTGTGTAATAGAATGGACAGTGAGTGGACACTGTATTTAAAAACACCAGCAGTGCTGCTGTGTCTGATCCACTCATACCAGCACAACACACACTAACACACCACCACCATGTCAGTGTCACTGCAGTGCTGAGAATCATCCACCACCTAAATAATACCTGCTCTGTGGTGGTCCTGACTATTGAAGAACAGCATGAAAGGGGGCTAACAAAGCATGCAGAGAAATAGATGGTCTACAGTCAGTAATTGTAGAACTACAAAGTGCTTCTATAGGATAAGTTGAGCTGATGGTAGCTTGGTTTAAATGCCAAATCATGCCCAAATTGCTCACTAAACCAAAATGGTTTACTACTTCCAAATAAAATCTCTCACTCTCAGCCAGACCACGACCAAATGTCTGGTGTGACACAAACACTGAAGTTTTTCAGGTAATGTGGTGGAAAACTTTTACAGGGCAGATCCTCTCAACCTGTGCACTTCAAGAGATCTGTGAGAAAGTAATACTTTCAGAAAAAAAAAGAAATAAAAAGAATGAGCAGAAAAAAGAACAAGAACAACAGTAAAGACAGATAAGCCAATTTAAGTCCAGGCACTTCAAACACCGCGGTGACTGGGGTCAAAGTTTAATGAAAGGGCACTTTGGCGCTGGGATGAAGACATGACAGCGGAATGAAAGAGTGGATTACCCAGCTCTGATATCAAAGAGTCTCTCAGCTTACCGCCACATCATCTCCTCCACTCTACCTACAACCCCAAATCAGAAAATGTTGGGACCACATGGAAAATGCAAATAATAATAATAAAAAAAAACACAGAGTTTCCTACATTTAGTTTGACTTTTATTTGATTGCAGACAGGATGAACCTGAGATATTTCATGTTTTATCTGCTCAACTTCATTTCATTTATTAATAATCATCCATCCCTGCATTTTAGGCCTGCAACACATTCCAAAAAAAGGTTGGTACAGTAAAGCATTTACCACTTTGTAATGTTGCCATTCCTTTTCACCACACTTAAAAGACGTTTTGGCACCGAGGAGACCAAGTGATTTAGTGTTTCAGCTTTTATTTTGTCTCATTCTTCCTGCAAACACGTCTTAAGATGTGCAACAGTACGGGGTCATCATTGTCACATTTTTCCTTTCAAAATTCTCCACACATTCTCTATTGGGGACAGGTCAGGACTGCAGGCAGGCCAGTCCAGTACCCGTACTCTCTTCTTATGCAGCCATGCCTTTGTAATGTGTGCAGCATGTGGTTTTGCATTGTCTTGTTGAAAAATGCATGGACGTCCCTGGAAAAGATGACAATGCCACTTAAAACTTTACTGTGCAAAAAAGTAACCTTATGTTAACCATGTCCAGAAGCGGCATCGACTTCTCTGGCTCGGAGGCATCTAGGATGGACCATCACACAGTGGAAACGTGTATTGTGGTCAGATGAATCAGCATTCCAGGTCTTTTTTGGAAAAAATGGACGCCATTTGCTCCGGACCAAAGACGAAAAGGACTTCTTGAAGGCAGCATATGTTGCTCTAAGATGTCAATGAACTTTTCTGCATTAATGCTGACATCACAGAAGTGTAAATGACCTTTGCCAAGGGCACTGACACACCCCCATACCATGACAGACCCTGGCTTTTGGACCTGTTGCTGATTACAGTCTGGATGGTCCTTTTCGTCTTTGGTCCGGAGCACACAGCTTCCATTTTTTCCAAAAAAGATCTGAAATGCTGATTCATCTGACCACAATACACGATTCCACTGTGTGATGGTCCATCCTAGATGCCTCCGAGCCTAGAGAAGTCGCCGCCGCTTCTGGACATGGTTAACATAAGGCTTCTATTTTGCACAGTAAAGTTTTAAGTGGCGTTTGTGCATGTAACTCTGTATTGTAGTGCTTGACAAAGGTTTGCCAAAGTAATCCCTCACCCATGTGGTTATATCAGCTATTGTTGAGTGGCGGTTCTTGATGCAGTGCCGTCTGAGGGATCGAAAATCACGGGCGTTCAGTTTAAGCTTGTGCCTTTGGCCTTTAACCACTGAAATTTCTCCCGATTCCTTGAATGGTTTAATAATATTATGCACTGTAGAGGGAGAAATATGCAAATCCCTTCCAATCTTTCTTTGAGGTACATTGTTGTAAACATTTCAATAATTTTCTTACACATTTGTTGACAAACTGGAGATCCTCTGATCATCTTTGCTCATCAAAGACTCAGCCTTTCCTGGATGCTGCTTTTGTACCAAACCATGATTACAATCACCTGTTGACATCACCTGTTTAAAATTGCATCATTATTTAGTTTTTTCACCTCATTACTATTCCTAAATTGCCCCCATCCCAACCTTTTTTGGAATGTGTTGCAGGCCTGAAATGCAGGAATGGATGTTTATTAATAAATGAAATTAAGTTGAGCATTGCTGTCTGCAGTGAAATAAAAGTCAAAGTAAATGTAAGGAACACTGCATTTTTATTTTATTTGCATTTTCCATACTGTCCCAACTTTTTCTGATTTGGGGTTGTACAACATCAACTGACAAGACTTGGCATTTTTGAGAAAACAATGATGATGACACTTTAGAAAGAGTGTAGGGTCTTAGGTCTGTGAGCTAAAGCTGAGGCATGATTTGCTTACCTACCTAAACAATGATCTATTTAATTGTAATACTCACCGCATTGTTAAGGCCTTCTTCTCAACATAATTAGTTTCTACCATGTTTGAAACCCTGTTGTTATGACCAGGGGTTTAAGTAAAACATTGTAAAACTTTGTCATCCTGCTAACACATTCCTACTGATGGACTTAATTAGTTTTTCTTTTGAAATTGCCCATGCTGCAATAATGACTGCCATTAAGCTGAAATTGTACTCCATTACCCAGCACTGAAGTTAATGAGCAGCACCATAGGGGCAGCATGGGAAATGCAGTCTCTTAGCTCAGTGTGAACTCCTTACACCTTGCTGCCTTCAGCAGATGTGCTACAAACTCATCGATTTCTAATTAAAAATCACGACTGCCTTCTGTTGCTCTGCACTCCAATAACTGTGGATTACTTAAAAGCACAGTTGGTTCAAATATGCTGTCTGACTAAAATGGGTACAGGGAATCAAGAAATTAACCATATAATAAAATAATAGGCCATATAATAATTACATACCAAGAAGAGCAGAAATAAATTGTCTGCTGTTATATTACAACCCCTGGCAAAAATTATGGAATCACCACTCTTGGAAGATGTTCTGTCAATTGTTTAATTTTGTAGAAAAAAAAAAAATCACAGACATGCCACAAAACTATCATTTTTCAAAATGTCAACCTTCTGGCATTAAGAAACAATAAAAAAAAGAAACAAATATAATAGTTGTGGTCAGTCACAATTGCTTTTTTTAGATCAAGTAGAAGAAAAAAATATGGAATCACTCAAATCTGAGAAAAAAATTATGGAATCACTCTGTAATTTGCAGTTTAAAAACAAAACATCTGCAGCAGATTAGATTTGCTAATTATTCTTCAGTTTAAAAAGAGTGCTTACACCTCGGAGAGCTGTTGCACAAAGCAGATTGTCATGAATCATGGTTCCAACACAAGATATGTCAGTTGAAACAAATGAGAGGATTATAAAACTCCTTCAAGAAGATAAATCATTGTGGAATGTCGCAAAAGATGTTGGTTGTTCCCAGTAAGCTGTGTTTAAAATCTGGACCAAGTACAAACAAAATGGGAAGGTTGTAAAAGGGAAGCATACTGGTAGACCAAGTAAGACATCAAAGCATCAAGATAGAAAACAAAGCAATATGTCTTGAAAACAGAAAATGCACAACAAAACAAATGAGAAACAAGTGGCCGGAAAGTGGAGTCAATGTCTGTGACTGAACTGTAAGAAATCACCTAAAAGAAATGGGATTTACATACAGAAAAGCCAAACAAAAGCCATCATTAACACCTAAAAAGAAAAGAACAAGGTTAAAGTAGGCTAAAGAAAAGCAATCGTGGACTGTGGGTGACTGGATAAAAGTGATCTTCAGTGATGAATCGCGAATCTGCATTGGGCAAGGTGATGATGCTGGAACTTTTGTTTGGTGTCTGTCCAATGAAATTTATGAAGATAACTGCCTAAAGAAAACATGTTAATTTCCACAGTTGTTGATGATATGGGCCTGCATGTCGGGTAAAGGCACAGGGGAGATGGTCTTCAATAAATGCCAAAGTCCACATTGACATTTTGGACGCTTTTCTTATTCCATCAGTTGAAAGGATGTTTGGTGATGATGACTTCATTTTTCAAGATGATAATGCATCTTGCCATAGGGCAAAGGACGTGAAAACTTTCCTTCAAGAAAACATATAATGTCAATGGCATGGCCTGCAAATAGTCCGGATCTCAATCCATTTGAAAATCTCTGGTGGAAATTGAAGAAAATGGTCAATGACAAGGTTCCAACCTGCAAAGCTGATCTGGCAACAGCAAGAGACAGTTGAAGGCAGATTGATGAAGAATACTGTTTGTCATTAGTTAACTCCATGCCTCATAGAGTTTAAACCATTATAAAAGCCAGAGGTGGTGCAACAAAGTAATAATGGTGCAGTGTTTTCTAATGATTCCATAATTTTTTCCTCAGATTTGAGTGATTCCATATTTTTTTCCTCTACTTGATCTAAAAAAAAGCAATTGTGACTGACCACAACTATTATATTTGTTTCTTTTTTTATTGTTTCTTAATGCCAGAAGGTTGACAGTTTGAGAAATGATAGTTTTGTGGCATGTCTGTGATTTCTTTTTTTTCTACAAAATTAAACAATTGAAAGAACATCTTCCAAGAGTGGTGATTCCATAATTTTTGCCAGGGGTTGTAGTCTGTCATATTTAGTATTTATCACATGGCATATTTAAAAAAAAAAAAAAATAATAATAATTTATCCCACTTTTTTCCCCCAATTTCTTCCCCTAATCTAGTCATGTCCAGTTACTCTGACTGAGTCCTCTATACTGATTCGACCCTTCACTGCTGACTGAGGACGCCTCTCAACTGACATACGACCCCTATACAGACTGCATTTTTCACCTGCACGAGTCGAGTTCATACACCGATGGGCACTGTGTACGGAGGGCCACATCCTCATCAGCATTATTCCTCAGCCAGCAGGGGCCGCAGTTGCACCAGTTATGAGGATCTATGATCCAACTTTTTACCCCTAACCCTGAACAACAGCCAATCGTTGTTCATGCAGCCGCCCAGCCCAGTCGGAAGACAGAGCTGAGATTCGATACAATGTATTCGAAACCCCAACTCTGGTGCGCTAGCGTACTTTACCGCTGCGCCACCTGAGCGGCTCCGGCATATTCCACTTCGGTGAGCATGGCTTTCTCCCATGTGATATTTAGGCAATTCAGATCTTCCTTAAATGTAGATCTATAGGTCTTCTATGACCATCTGACCTACTGCAGTACATGCTGGTCTGCTTAGATGTAGTTGTAGGATGCGGCGAGCTAATCGGATGCATCACTGGGCCATGGTCTGTAGATTTATAGAATTGCTTCGCTGGGTCCTTTCTGTATGGAGTTTGCATGTTCTCCCCGTGTCTGCATGGGTTTAATCCGGGAGCTCCGGGTTCCTCCCACAGTCCAAAAACATGCAAGTGAGGTGAACTGGAGATACAAAAATTGTCCATGACTGTGTTTGACATTAAAACTTGTGAAGTGATGAATCTTGTGTAACGAATAAGTACCGTTTCTGTCATGAATGTAACCGAAGTGTGTAAAACATGACGTTAAAATCTTAATAAATAAATAGATAAATAACATCTCTATCAGCGTTGTTCTTGACGGATATAATAATGCCAAGGTAGGTAAACTGGGGTATGTTTTCGAATGGTTGACCATAGGCCTGATTGCTGGAGCCTGTCCCAGCTTTTTAATGGGTGCAAGGCACACAGTAACACCCTGGATGGGGCACCAGTATATTGCAGGGCAGACACACATACATACACACACACACACACACACACCCACACCCATTCACCTATAGGGCAATTCAGTGTCTCCATTTAACCTGACTGCATGTTTTTGGACTGTGGGTGGAAACCGGAGCTCCCGGAGGAAACCCACGCAGACACTGGGAGAACATGCAAACTCCGCACAGAAAGGACCCAGACCTTCTTGCTGTGAGGCGACAGTTCTACCCACTGAGCCACCATGCCGCCCAATTTAACAAATTACAGTAATAAAATTTTTAGTTACAAATGTTTAAAACATATAAAACATATGACAGAGGACAGATACTGTATATATATATATATTCTATCTATGTTCTCTATGTTCTCTTCATAGTGCCTCAGACATATACAAACTGTCCCATAGCGATACTGTAAAACAACATCGAGAATAATAATGCATTATAATTTCATTACTATGCATAATCAACTTAAGAATCAAAACTGTTTTTGTTTGGGGGTATACTGTACATTATTCAGTTTCATTTATAAAATGTCTGGTCGCAGTCAAATTATTAATGTAATACAGCAGAAAAAAGACAATATAATGCTAATTTATACATTTCAGTCTATGTAAAAAATAAATTTCTATTATAGGGCTGTCATTAAGCTGAGGAGGGTGGAGCAATTCCACAGATTTCAAAAAGACAAATGGCATGAAAGCTAAATGTATTCAGAAAAGCGTTTCAGAGGGGGCGGGAAATGAACTTGTTAAGAGACGTAATATTTGTAATTGACTCATTGACAACCATATTTTTTTTTTTATTATATATATATTTTTTTTACCCCTTTTTCTCCCCTTTTAGCGCATCCAATTGTTCAATTAGCATCGTGCTTCCTCTCTGTCTATGCCGAACCCTGCCCTGACGGAGGTGATTGAAGCTAACCCGTATCCCCTCCGAAACACGAGCAGCAGCCAGATGCATCTTTGCCAGCCACACATTGACGAGTTTGGCGCCACCCAGCGTTGCATGCGGAGAGACACACCCTAAGGGCACCCTCTCCCATCTCTGTGTAAGCGCCTCCAATCAGCCGGCAGAGAACGCAATCGCATTCTGACAGAGAGAGACCCACATCCGGTTCTTTGTCCCACCCCCCATATGAGCAACCGGCCAATCGTTGCTCATATAGCCACTCAGCTTCGAACCGGTAAAGCAAGGCTGGATTCGATACCACGTTCTCAGAATCCAGCCCTGGTTGCAGCGCGTTTCTTTTTACCGCTGCACCACCTGAGCGGCTCTGAAAACCATATTTTAAAAGAACAAGGTCATGTTAAATTTCTATAAATACAGGAATGCCAAGTGTGTTTTTGTTAGATTTTGATATTTTAATAATAGTTATGCTTTCTCAATGTCACACTTTAGGATGTGAAGATATTCACTACTGTGATATGTGATAATTGTATGTCTGTTTCCGCACTAGAATTCTTTAGATTAGCTCTGTATGTGCCAAATCCCATTTTACACAAAGGCAGTGATTTGTAAACTGTCTTTTAATAAACTGTTAATAGGTGAATAATATTAAAAAGTTAATATTTAATGTTTGATCTTCTTAACATTGTGTTTTGTAAATATAGAGTCATTTGGAGTTTTTTTTATTGCAAGAACCATTTCTAGATGAAACACCAGTGGTGTAACTAGGAGCTCATGGGCCCCGGTTAAAAAAAAAAGTGAGGTGAGTGTCTGAGTTCATGTCGTGGAGGACCCCAGAATTTTTTCTGTTTGACTGCGCTGGCGGGTCACAAGTAATGCAGTTTAAAACAGAAGATGCGGGCCGTATAAAACCAGAGCCGGTGTGGACAGAACACCCCGGACTTTGTGATCCATTTACCAGCAGTGTTACCAGTTCTGTGTACAGTTCATGCGCTTTACATGCAAATTCCTCTGAAATACAGTTCATTACCTCAGAGACACATATTTACGTGGCACAAACAGCCAAATAAAAAAAATTTGATAAAATTTTTAATCTTGATTAATTTTTTTAATTGCGATTAAAATTTTAACACGTTAATCGCGTTAATTAACGCGTTAAACGACAGCCCTAATATATATATATATCAGTTTTCATTCCATATACAGTATATCGAGTTTCATTTTATATATATCAGTTTTTATTTCATATATATCAGTTTTCATTCCATATATATTGAGTTTCATTCCATATATATCAGTTTCATTCCACATATATTGAGTTTCATTCCATATATATCAGTGTTTGCTATATATTTCCTGTTTGGCTTGCCATTATACATAAGAAAAGACCTTATTCATTATTAGCAGTGATCTAATTAGAGTGTTGACAAATAATTCGCCAGTTTATAATGTTTATCAAAAAGAGATTGCAGGTGCCCAGGTGGTGCAGCGGGATATTCCGCTAGCACACCAACACCCAATTGGCAGTGCCTGCAGCAGACACTAATGGGCCAGACTATGTGTGGGGTGGGTGTTCATATGCTGTGTAAAGACCCTGATTGGCGGAAGAGACATCTGTGCAGAATTCAGGGGCGAGAAGAGGAGGGCTGTGCACGTGTCAGGAGAGGCGTATACAGTGACGTGCTCTCCTCGGATGCATTTGGGTATTCCTCAGCAGTGGAAGACAAATTGAGTGCGAAATCGGGAGGAAAACGTGGAGAAAATGCATTAAAAAATAGATTGCAAGTATTTTAGGTATTTCAACTTATACAGTACAGAATACTAACAAAAGAATGCTGCAAGAGACTGCTGCATTGATAGAAAAACTGAAAAAGCACTACGGAATGCCTGTGATTTTCCATACCTCAGAAATCACTGAACACTTTTGTGATGGACATTACCACATGAGCTCGGAAATACGCAAAATGCAAGTTAAGCCTTCATGGATGCCTTGCATTACAAACATACATAAATGCTGCGACTGTTTTGAGCTCAAGCTTACCTGAGATGGACAGTCGAATACATTTTAGAATGAATGCCTTTATTTGTCATATATACAGTGTATCACAAAAGTGAGTACACCCCTCACATTTCTGCAGATATTTAAGTATATCTTTTCATGGGACAACACTGACAAAATGACACTTTGACACAATGAAAAGTAGTCTGTGTGCAGCTTATATAACAGTGTAAATTTATTCTTCCCTCAAAATAACTCAATATACAGCCATTAATGTCTAAACCACCGGCAACAAAAGTGAGTACACCCCTTAGTGAAAGTTCCTGAAGTGTCAATATTTTGTGTGGCCACCATTATTTCCCAGAACTGCCTTAACTCTCCTGGGCATGGAGTTTACCAGAGCTTCACAGGTTATAATAATAATAATACATTTTATTTATATAGCGCTTTTCAAGATACTCAAAGACGCTTTACATAAGACAAATAATCAAAACAAATACGTACATACACCATACAAATCAAATCATAGTACAAAATCAAAATAGTACATCAACATCAAGAATAATTAAGATAAAAACAAAGAGAGCAGCATAAGACAGTTCATTAAAAATTAGCTAAATTATGAGAGAGAACAACAAATATAGAACAATTTCTTAAAATTAGACAGAAACAGGACAGATTTACATGCAATCAGGAAACTGAAAACTTTACAAGTTTTAGGATCTAGGACTTCACATTTCTGTCGTGATCTAAGTATAAAAACTATTAAAAAGAATAGCAAAAATAAAAGCATTTATTTCGTGTTGTTACAAGTTAAATGCCATATTGAATAGATGAGTTTTGAGAAGTGACTTGAATTTGGACAGGTCAGGACAATCTCGTAGGTGTTTGGGGAGAGCATTCCATAAAGATGGAGCAGCTATGGAAAAGGCCCTGTCACCCCAGGTCCGGTGCTTGGTCCTAGAGGGTATGGACAGTAGGTTAGCCTCAGAAGAGCGAAGGCTACGGGAGGGAATGTGCTGATGGAGCAGGTCGGTGAGGTAGGATGGGGCCTGATTATGGAGAGCTTTGTGAGTGAATAGAAGAATTTTGAATTGAATGCGTTGAGCAACGGGAAGCCAATGAAGTTTTTGTAGAACAGGTGTAATATGATCACGGGAGCGAGTATGAGTAAGGAGGCGAGCAGCTGAATTCTGGATATACTGAAGTTTTTTTAGGATTTTGTTAGATGTACCATAAAGGATGCTATTGCAATAATCAATTCTGGATGTAATAAAAGCATGAATCAAGGTTTCGGCGGCAGAAAAGGAGAGTGATGGACGTAGACGTGCTATGTTTTTTAGATGAAAGAAAGCAGTTTTGGTGATGTGATTTACATGGCGGTCAAAAGAGAGGTTGCTATCAAAAATTACACCAAGATTTCGGATGTTAGAAGACGGAGACAAAGTGTCATTATCAATGGTAATTTGAAAATTTTTTGTGGTTTTTGCCAGGGTTGTAGGACCTACGATGATCATATCTGATTTTTCACAGTTTAATTTGAGGAAATTAGCTTTCATCCACAATTTCATTTCAGTGATGCAATTTGTCAGAGTGGAGTGAAGTTCAGTATTAATGGATTTGGAGGAGATGTAAAGCTGAATATCATCAGCATAGCAGTGGAAATGTAAACCATGCCGACGTATGATGTCACCAAGGGGGAGCATATAAAGAATAAACAAAAGGGGACCTAACACTGAGCCTTGGGGAACGCCTTGGGACAGTGGAGCAATGGCAGAACTACAATTGTTGATATTAACAAACTGTTGTCTGTTTACGAGATATGACCTTAACCACAAAAGGGCAGTACCAGTGATGTTGACAGAGGATTCAAGGCGGGACAGAAGAATGGAGTGATTAATGGTGTCAAAAGCTGCAGTAAGATCAAGGAGGACGAGAATATTAATTTGTCCAGAGTCTGAGGAAAGAAGAAGGTCATTTGTGACTTTGAGGAGGGCTGACTCAGTGCTGTGCTGGGGGCGGAAACCAGACTGAAATGATTCAAATAGATTATTGGAATTTAGGTGATCTTTGAGCTGTGAGGCAACAACACGTTCCAGTATTTTCGACAGAAATGGAAGATTGGAAATGGGCCGAAAGTTACTCATAATGTTAGAGTCAAGTCCAGGTTTTTTAAGTATGGGAGTAACAGCAGCCAATTTGAGTGATTGAGGGACTGAGCCAGAACTAAGAGAGGAATTGATTATCTCTGTGATAAGTGATGAGATAACTGGAAAACAACCCTTAACAAGTTTTGATGGAGCAGGATCCAAAACACAAGTGGAGCTTCGCATCCCTGTTAAGATCTCAGATAGGTCCAAATGAGACACAGGTGAGAACTGAGACAGAGGCTGGGTAATAAATTGAGGTGAGATAGGCGGAGAAACAGAGATGACAGGGGAAACTGTCAGAAAATTGTGGATATTCTCAACTTTTGTTTGAAAAAATGAGAGGTAAGAGTTACACTTGTCAACTGTAAAGGAATTGGTAGTATTGTCAACTGGTTTGAGAAGTTTATTTATTGTGGAAAAGAGAGTCTTAGGATTTGTTGATCCAGCATGTATGAGTTCGGAATAGTAAGTGGATCGGGCTGCCGTAAGAGCGTCTTTGTAATGTTGAAGATAATCAGAATAAATCTGATAATGTACTGTTAGACCGGTTTTCTTATAAAGTCTTTCAAGCTGGCGTTTACGGGATTTCATTTGGTGAAGCTCAATTGTGTACCATGGTGCAGAATGACTAAATGAAACAAATTTGGTTCTCAAAGGAGCCAGCTCATCAAGACATGAGGCGAGTATGTCATTATAGTAATCGACAAGGTCAGATGAATTACTAGACAGTACAGGACAGACAGACATCTTTTTAACAAGAGAATCTGAGAAAGCAGAGGGAGAGATATATTGAAGATTCCTGAAGGATATTTTACGTTTAGCTCTAGTGATGGGCTTAGTGACCTCAATGTCCATGATGATTGTCAAATGATCAGAGACAGTAAGGTCATGGCTGGACGGCTGATGAACTAGGACACCAGTAGAGCAGACAAGGTCAAGAGTATGACCTTTTTTATGAGTTGGAAAATGTATATGTTGTGTGAAATTAAAACACTGTAACAATTCCAAAAATTCCCTGGCAAATTTACAGTTGTTGTCATCAATATGGATGTTAAAATCACCCATAAGCAGTACAGAGGATGAGAGGGCACTAAGCTGGGTTAAAAAATCTGAAAAATCAGAGAGAAAGGAAGCGTTTGGCTTTGGCGGACGATAAACTACAGCAGTGACCAGAGGAGTAGGCCCTGACAACTTGAAAACCAGGTGTTCAAAAGAAAGAGCAGCAGGAAAAGACAAAGTGGTTATTTTAATATCATCCCTATAGACTGCAGCAACACCACCACCTCGCCCTTCCATACGAGGTTCATCAATATACGAGTATCCCATTGGCGTGGTCTGATTTAACGTAAAATAATCCAAGGGTTTATGCCAAGTTTCAGTGAGACAGAAAAAGTCTAGTTCACTGTCAGATATAAATTCACTGAGTACAGTACTTTTTGTGTTGAGTGAACGAACATTAAGCAATGCCATTTTCAAGTGGTATTGTTGTGTAGTTGGCTGTGAGGAACGAGGAAGAGAACGGAGATTTGCTAAGTCCACTCCGCGTTTCCCATCCCACTCCGTGGACAGCGTTGTCATGGAGACTACACCGCTACTGGTGTGCAAGGCAGCAGCGCTCTGATGACGTGTTTGCGGAGCGACAGTGCGCACGGCTGACCAGAAGGATGGAATAGCGTTACCGTTTCGAAGATAAACAAGCTTTCTCCGGGAGCCCCTGTGAATATAACGAGGCCGGCGAAGGAGTCCAAGCTGTTTGATGACTGAAATACACGATGGAGTAGTGCAGTTGTTGAACTTCCTCAGCTGGTCAACGGAATAGTTCAACATCGTGCCGATCCCAGGAAAACTCACCCACCGTTCACCACCGGCCGCAGACGCGATGTACAGTAGAAAGAACAAAAAGTATCAAAAGCACAAATAAAAGTATCAAAAGTAACATAAAAGAAATAGATCCACAAGGTGTGTAAAAAGATGAAAACGAAAAACGATAAAAATACAATAAAATACGGTAAAATACGGTAACGGTAGCGGCAGCCAAATGCGCCAGCGTCCACCAAGCTTTTCCATTCCTCCATGACAACATCACGGAGCTGGCGGATATTCGAGACTTTGCGCTCCTCCACCTTCCGCTTGAGGATGCCCCAAAGATGTTCTATTGGGTTTAGGTCTGGAGACATGCTTGGCCAGTCCATCACCTTTACCCTCAGCCTCTTCAGTAAAGCAGTGGTCGTCTTAGAGGTGTGTTTGGGGTCATTATCATGCTGGAACACTGCCCTGCGACCCAGTTTCCGGAGGGAGGGGATCATGCTCTGCTTCAGTATTTCACAGTACATATTGGAGTTCATGTGTCCTTCAATGAAATGTAACTCCCCAACACCTGCTGCACTCATGCAGCCCCAGACCATGGCATTCCCACCACCATGCTTGACTGTAGGCATGACACACTTATCTTTGTACTCCTCACCTGATTGCCGCCACACATGCTTGAGACCATCTGAACCAAACAAATTAATCTTGGTCTCATCAGACCATAGGACATGGTTCCAGTAATCCATGTCCTTTGTTGACATGTCTTTAGCAAACTGTTTGCGGGCTTTCTTGTGTAGAGACTTCCGAAGAGGCTTCCTTCTGGGGTGAAAGCCATGCAGACCAATTTGATGTAGTGTGCGGCGTATGGTCTGAGCACTGACAGGCTGACCCCCCACCTTTTCAATCTCTGCAGCAATGCTGACAGCACTCCTGCGCCTATCTTTCAAAGACAGCAGTTGGATGTGACGCTGAGCACGTGCACTCAGCTTCTTTGGACGACCAACGTGAGGTCTTTTCTGAGTGGACCCTGCTCTTTTAAAACGCTGGATGATCTTGGCCACTGTGCTGCAGCTCAGTTTCAGGGTGTTGGCAATCTTCTTGTAGCCTTGGCCATCTTCATGTAGCGCAACAATTCGTCTTTTAAGATCCTCAGAGAGTACTTTGCCATGAGGTGCCATGTTGGAACTTTCAGTGACCAGTATGAGAGAGTGTGAGAGCTGTACTACTAAATTGAACACACCTGCTCCCTATGCACACCTGAGACCTAGTAACACTAACGAGTCACATGACATTTTGGAGGGAAAATGACAAGCAGTGCTCAATTTGGACATTTAGGGGTGTAGTCTCTTAGGGGTGTACTCACTTTTGTTGCCGGTGGTTTAGACATTAATGGCTGTATATTGAGTTATTTTGAGGGAAGAATAAATTTACACTGTTATATAAGCTGCACACAGACTACTTTTCATTGTGTCAAAGTGTCATTTTGTCAGTGTTGTCCCATGAAAAGATATACTTAAATATCTGCAGAAATGTGAGGGGTGTACTCACTTTTGTGATACACTGTACATACTGTACATGTGTACTATGAAATTCATTTTCTTGTTTGGAAGCTGGGGTCAAAGCACAGGGTCAGCCATTGTGTAACGCCCCTAAAGCAGACAGGGTTAAAGACCTTGCTCAGGGAACCAACTGCGTTGCAAAGCCTGGATTTGAACCTGCAATCTTCCGACTGATAGGCCAAAGCTCTACCCACTAGGCTACCACTGTCCCTAATGTCCCTATAAACTACTTCCACTGTCCCTAAACAAACAGAACAGATAAACTTTAAATCTGCAAAAGTAGTTTTTAAACCAAGGGTGTGTCATGGTTTTTTAGTGATGTTACACATTGTAAAGGCCCAACAGCAGGATATCTGCCCATTTTGGACTAACATGTGCTGCCTTCTGCCTGTCATAGAGACGTCCACACTTAGTTCAGCATGTCAACATCAAGCTTCATTCTGCAAATCTTAAAAGTCAAGTCAGATTTATTTGTATAGCGCTTTTTACAATAGAAATTGTCTTAAAGCAACTTTACAGAACCCAGGACCAACAGACCACAAACCCCTGTTGAGCAAGCCAAGGGCGACAGTGGCATGGAAAAACTCCCTTACAATTACAGGAAGAAACCTTGAGAGGAACCAGACTCAGCAGGGACCCACATCCTCCTTGGGTGGCCTGTAGAATAATTTCAATGAATAAGATTTATACAAATCATGCATGCACAAAATAAATACTAATAAAGTGAACATGCAATTTGAGTTCTTCATTATTCAGTACAGTCTGTGATAAAGTTCGTAGTTAGTTCTGGACTTTTTCGGTGCAAACACGCCAGGTGTCCGTCATATCTAGCAGGAGCAGCATTGTTGGCACAGCGGTCTCATCTTTTAGGCTTCAACCTCAGGTGGGTAAAGAGGTTTCCATCAGAACCACCTAGGGGTAAACAACAGAAAAATTGGTTAAAATGTGAGATCATTAAGGGTAAAATGTCAGTTTGGCAGAGAGTAGCATGAGTAGCATTAAAACCCCATGCCGTATAATCAGATTATTCAGATGCTAGACTGTCCTGCCTGCATCTGGACCTGTCCAACTCTTTGTACTTTAGGATTAACTTCCTGCCACTACTCTCTGTAAACTGATATTTTGACGATTTCACATTGTAACTACATCTTATGTTCTTTTACCCCAAGGTGGTTCTGACGGAGACCTGTTTACCCTCCCTGACCAACACTTGTAGTCTTGTCTTCCTTAATTACTCTTTAGATTATGAATGTCTTTTTGTATTTACTGTAGGCCTTCTTGTATTTATTGTACTGTTGTCTTCCTGCACTGTGCTGTACTGTCTTGCACTTTTTGTTCTATGTTGCACCTTGGTCCTGGAGGAACGTTGTTTCATTTCTATATGTATTATGTAGTGATTGGTCACTTGGTTCCTTTAGTCCTCAGACAGATATTGGTGTTATTAAAATAGAACTGTATTTCTTAAAAAAAAAAATTAAGGTTGGTGTGCATAGCAAATGACTATAGTAGTATGTGATACAGGTTAACAAAAAATAAATAAATAAGTTTTTCCTAGTGACAGATAGGGAATGATAACGGAAGAGAGCAAGGGGAAGCCACACAAAGAAAGTGAGAACTTGTTCCTTACAACCTTAATTAACTTCAAGGTTGAAAGTGTGAAATTTAATAAAGGCGACTTAAAAGATGTTAATATCCTGCCAATGTGCTGGCATGAATAAATTTGATTAAATTAAATAGTGGAGTCAGGATGAAAATGAGTAGGTTTTTCTGATTATTATATAATATGTGGCTGAAAGTATGTGCACACTCCTTCTAGTTGATGAAATACATTTTTTTTTTCCAGCCACACCCAATGCTAACAGTCCAATGCTAGCCCAATGCTATTCTTTTATTTATGCATTCATTATCTGTTTTACCATCACTTTATCTGATTCTGGGTTGCGGTGGGTACAATTCACTGGGTGAAAGGTAAGAAACACCCCAGACAGGTCGCCAGTCCATACACGGCAAACACACACACAAGCACCTAAGGTAATTTTGGTAGGTTTAATTCACCTGACTGCATGTCTTTGGACTTTGGGAGGAACCTGGACCAATTCTAGCAGATGTATAAAAATGATCTGAAGGGCCTCTCAGGAGGCGCAGCGGGAAAAACACTCACTGGAACCAGAGCTGGGATCACGAATACATCATATCGAATCTCATCACTGCCTGCCGGCTAAGGCTGAGCGGCCACATGAACAATGATTGGCCTGTTGATCGATGGCGCCTGCACAGAGATTAGAAAAAGAGTGCTGTCAGGGTGTATCTCTCCATACACAACGCTGAGCTGCACTGCACTCGTCAAAGTGTAGGTGATAAGATGCATACGGCATGCTGCCCACGTGACGGAGGGGGCGTGGGTTAGCTTAATTCTCCTCAATCAGAGCAGGAATCGGCATTGGTGGAGAGGAAGCATGATGCAATCAGGTAATTGGACGCGCTAAAAAGGGAGAAAAAGGGGAGAAAAAAATATATATATAAAAAAAGTGATCTGAAGTAATAATACTTTTTTTTTATAGATTTATGGCAGAATTAAAAAAAGGCCCCATCCACAAATAAAGGTCCATAAAGATATGGTTTGACAAACTGTATGTTCAGAAAGTCCAGTGTGACCATATAGCAATATGCAGCGTAATGAAGGTTAATCTGCACTATATTGAACTGCACATATAATAATATTGCAGTTGCACTGAATTTAACCATTAAAACTTGACCATCAAGTGACTCTAGTCAATGTTGTTTTGTGCAGCATCTGCAGAAGCATGTTTCTACTCTGAATAAACACATTTTAGCGTAGGATTATGTGCTGATGCTCAGTTTTACGGCACACATGATCCTACTTTAGCTAGGCTATATTACTTTTATTGATCATTAGGCTTCTATGTATACTGTGTGGTCAGGGCAATAATGGACAATCTTTCTTGGCAGGCCTCTGAGGAGTCAGCACCTTTCTGATTACACACCAATCTTACAGAAGATCAGAAACGTTCAACAGCACTAATATTAAAAACTCATACATTTCGGATTTCATGATAGCAGCGGATTCAACACAATCACTCATGCAGTACTCACATGAGGGTGTGTTTAAGAAATTTGAGCTTTTCTGACTGGAGTCCAGAATTACAAAAACACCCTAAATAAAACCTACTACCTTGTGTGTTTAATGTAATGGACTGTGAATGTACAGTACAACCCAAAATGAGGAAAAGTTGGAACAATATGGATTTGCAAATAAAAATACAAATCCAGAGTTTCTTACAATTACTTTAACTTTTATTTCATTGCAGTCAGTATGAACCCAAGACATTTCATGTTTTGTCTGGCCAGTTTCATTTCATTTGCCAATATACATCCATTCTTGCATTTCAAGCCTGCAACACATTGCAAGTTCCAAGTTGTGATGGGGAAAATTAGATCTAATAATAAGGTATAAACAGACGTGTAGGAGATCAGTCGAGGGCGAGGCAAGAGAGGCCTGTCATGGACCCAGCTGAGGAGGCATGCACAGAACAGAGTCCGCTGGAGGGATGTAGTTGCGGCCCTTTGCTCCTACAGGCATAATGAATAAGGTATAAAACAAATAATTATGTGATTTCGAACAGGTGATGTCAACAGCTAAATAGATTTGATACAACAGCAGTATCTATGAAAGGCTGAGTCTTGAGAAGCAAAGATGGCCAGAGGATCTTTAGCTAGTCAACAAATGCCTACAGTGCATAATATCATTAAATGAATCAAGGAATCTGCAGAAATGTCAGTGCATAAAGGGCAAGAAAGCCAGCCTAAACTGTACACCTGTGATCTTCGATCCCTCAGACGGCACTGCACCAAGAACCGTTACTCACCAATAGCTGATATAACCACATGGGTAAGGGATTACAAGCACTACAATACGGAGTTACATGCACAAATGCCACTTAAAACTTTACTGTGCAAAAAAGAAGCCTTATGTTAACCATGTCCAGAAGCGGCGTCAACTTCTCTGGGCTCTGAGGCATCTGGGATGGACCATCACACCATGGAAATGTGTATTATAATTAGACAAATCAGTATTCCAGATCATTTTGGAAGAAATGGACGCCATATGATCCGGACCAAAGAAAAAAAGAACCATCCAGACTGTTATCAGCAAAAAGTACAAAAGCCAGGGTGTGTCATGGTATGGGGCTGTGTCAGTGCCCTTGGCAAAGGTCATTTACACTTCTGTGATGGCAGCATTAATGCAGAAAAGTACATTAAGATTTTAGAGCAACATATGCTGCCTTTAAGATGACATCTTTTCTTAGAACGTTCATGCATTTTTCAATGTACATGACAGGTACTGCCTGAAGTCCTGACCTGTCCCTGTTACGTTGGGGGGAAAAAGGAGGACCCAAGATGCAGAGTTAAGTAACAGAAAAGTTTATTAATAAAAGTAAACAAATAATAATCAGGGATATAACGTTAAACATAAGAAAACTTAACCGAGTCGCGAACCCCCATCGCAACTTGCGAGGCCGTCGCGACCGGCATTGCAGGACAGGAGCTTCTCCATAGAGGAAATTAGAGAATAACCCGAACTCGCCGTCGCAATGTCTGGGGACAGGTGGCTCTGTCACTAGTCGCACCATGCTGTCACCAGGCAGAAGCTCACCTATAGGAAACAAGAGAATGATCCGGACCCGCGTCCGCGCAGTCCGAGGAAACCGGTGGCTCTGTCACTAGTCGCACCATGCTGTCACCAGGCAGAAGCTCACCCATAGGAAACAAGAGAATGATCCGGACCTGCGTCAGCGCAGTCCGTGGAAACCGGTGGCTCTGTCACTAGTCGCACCATGCTGTCACCAGGCAGAAGCTCACCTATAGGGAACAAGAGAATGATCCGGACCCGCGTCCGCGCAGTCCGAGGAAACCGGTGGCTCTGTCACTAGTCGCACCATGCTGTCACCAGGCAGAAGCTCACCTATAGGAAACAAGAGAATGATCCGGACCCGCGTCAGCGCAGTCCGAGGAAACCGGTGGCTCTGCCACTAGTCGCACCATGCTGTCACCAGGCAGAAGCTCACCTATAGGAAACAAGAAACACACCAAACTCGCCGTCGCGATGTTCGGGGAAACGGATGGCTTGATCATCAGCCGCAGCTGGAATGCAACCAATCCGTTTAGAGCAAGGAACACACCGAACTCGCCGTCGCGTCGTTCGGAGCGATGGCTGTATTCCCAAAGACCGAGCGGCGGGGGAAAAACAGCCAACCCGGAGCGCTTGCATAACGGGTTCGCAGGCTGAATTCCCAAAGACCGCTTAAGCGGCGGGGGAGAACAGCCAACCCGTATAGTGCAAGGAACACACCCGGAGCGCTTGCATAACGGGCTCGTGGACTGAATTCCCAAAGACCGCATAAGCGGCGGGGGAAAACAGCCAACCCGTATAGTGCAAGGAACACGCCGAACTCGCCGTCGCGATGTTCGGGGAATCGGATGGTTTGTCACCAAGCCAAAGCTGGAATGAAACCAACCCGTATTGTGCAAGGAACACGCCGAACTCGCCGTCGCAAAGTTCGGAGAGCCTGATGGCTAAGTCACCAGCCACACCTTGCTGTGGCTGGGACTGAAAAAACAAAAAGCCGACTTTAACTAAAAGCAAAGCAACCAAACGAAACAGGGCTAAAGGCATGACAACCTGTGGCTGCATGGTGCCTGCTTAAATAAGCAGGTGCAGCTGCAGGTCGTCAGCCTTAATTAGGAGACCTCTAATTTAAGGCCTTTGTTCCAGAGGATCTGTAATTCCTGCAACTCCGGGGACCAAGGTAGGTTAACCCCAGCGCCGCAGGAAACCTTACAGTCCCCAATAGAAACTGTGTGGAAAATGTAAAAACAAAAAATAGGTCAATAAAAAAACCCAGTACTGTTGCACACATTAAGACTGTAACAAAATAACTCTTGAAAAACTTAATTGTTTGATATCCTCAGGGCCAACATTTATTTTATGTGTTGTGAGAAGCAATGGCAACATTACAAAGTGGTAAATGCTTTACTGTACCAACTTTGTTTGGAGTGTGTTGCAGGCCTAAAATGCAGGAATGGATAGATATTAACAAATAAAATTACGCTGACCAGACAAACATGACATATTTGGGGTTAATACAGTAAATGTAGAAAACACTGCAGTGAGGTGAGGGTGGCACGAGATCCTGGGTTCGATTCTCAGTCCTTTCTGTGTGGAGTTTCCTCTGGGAGCTCTGGTTTCCTCCCACAGTCCAAAGACATGCAAGTGAGGTGAATTGGAGATACAAAATTGTCCATGACTGTGTTTGACATTAAACTTAAACTGATGAATCTTGTGTAACGAGTAACTACAGTTTTTGTCATGATTGTAAACAAAGTGTGTAAAACATGACATTAAAATCCTAAATTAATACATTTGGAGTGGTGCATTGATAGAAGATAGAGTTTTTAATCAGTAAAAATAAAGTCTGTGTTTACTTTGATACAGACACAATGTCAATTCATGAAAAAAAGAAAATCATTAAGAAAAATTTGCAAACATTTGTTTTTGCTCATTTCAAATCCACAATCCTTTGCCGAGGCTTGTAAAGTTTGCACATGATTTATGCACACATGCCCTGGATAAACAGGGAGAGAGAGTCCTATTGCAGCTTGGAGAAACATTGGCTTTCCTGCTTAGTTCTGCACACAGCGTCGTATATCCTCGATACTCATTTAATGAAGACTAATATGTTGTCTGTGTCAACTGGCAGCTGACCTTGCTGTTTGCATAGTCGTGTTTGGATAAATTAAATGCACCTTTGTGTGAGTAGGTCAGAGATGTTTGTTACAAAAGGCAATACATTTTTGTTTTTCCTTCTTTCTTTAGTCGCAAAAGTGCATGAAAGCAACACTTGAAGCAAACAGCCACTGTCCTTCATCTAATCTAGTAATTTCTGGAACAATGGTCTGATACACTCTATGACTAAGCATATGTGGACACACTTTCTAATTATTGAGTTCTGGTGTTTGAGCAAGACATTGCTCTTATTTGGTGTGTAAAATCAATTCAATAAAACAAATTATGTGCTTCTAGCACTGTTCTGAAAGATTGGGGAAGACTATTTTCTCTTTAAGCATCTCTGTGCACCAAGCAAGGTACAACCCCAAATCAGAAAAAGTTGGGACATGGAAAATGCAAATAAAAAAAAAATGCAGTGTTCCTTACATTTACTTTGACTTTAATTTCATTGCAGACAGGATGAACCTGAGATATTTCATGTTTTGTCTGCTCAACTTTATTTCATTTGTTAATATACCTCCATTCCTGCATTTCAGGCCTGCAACACATTCCAAATAATGATGTGATTCCAAACAGGTGATGTCAACAGGTGATTGTAATCATGGTTTAATACAAAAGCAGCATCCAGGAAAGGCTGAGTCTTCGATGAGCAAAGATGATCAGAGGATCTCCAGTTTGTCAACAAATGTGTGAGAAAATGCTTAAAAACAATGTACCTCAAAGAAAGATTGGAAGGGATTTGCATATTTCTCCCTCTACAGTGCATAATATTATTAAACGATTCAAGGAATCAGGAGAAATTTCAGCGCGTAAGAACCAAGGGTGGAAGCTTAATCTGAACGCCCGTGATCTTCGATCCCTCAGACGGCACTGCATCAAGAACCGCTACTCAACAATAGCTGATATAACCACATGGATGAGGGATTACTTTGGCAAACCTTTGTCGAGCACTACAATACAGAGTTACAAGCACAAATGCCACTTAAAACTTTACTGTGCAAAAAAGAAGCCTTATGATAACCATGTCCAGAAGCGGCGTCGATTTCTCTGCACTCGGAGGTATCTAGGATGGACCATCACACAGTGAAAACGTGTATTGTGGTCAGATGAATCAGCATTCCAGGTCTTTTTTGGAAAAAATGGACGCCATGTGCTCCGGACCAAAGACGAAAAGGACCATCCAGACTGTTATCAGCAACAAGTCCAAAAGCCAGGGTCTGTCATGGTATGTGGCTGTGTCAGTGCCCTTGGCAAAGGTCATTCACACTTCTGTGATGGCAGCATTAATGCAGAAAAGTACACTGAGATCTTAGAGCAACATATGCTGCCTTCAAGACGTCATCTTTTCCAGGGACGTTCATGCATTTTCAACAAGACAATGCAAAACAACATGCTGCACACATTACAAAGGCATGGCAAAAGAAGAGCACATGGGTACTGGACTGGCCTGCCTGCAGTCCTGACTGGTCCCCAATAGAGAATGTGTGGAGAATTTTGAAAGGAAAAATGCGACAACAACGATCCCGTACTGTTGCACATCTTAAGACGTGTTTGCAGGCCTGAAATGCAGGGATGGATGTTTATTAATAAATAAAATGAAGTTGAGCAGATAAAACATGAAATATCTCAGGTTCATCCTGTCTGCAATCAAATAAAAGTCAAAGTAAATGTAAGAAACTCTGTGTGTTTTTATTATTGGCATTTTTCCATGCTGTCCCAACTTTTTCTGATTTGGGGTTGTACAAAAGGTTCAATAAATTTGCTGTTAAGAAGCTTTAGTGCCCTGCCCAGAACCTGACCTTAACTTCACTGAACACCTTTGGGACGGATTATACTGTCAATTGGGAGACAGGACTTTATCCAACGTAAGTGCCTGACCTTACCGTTCTGAGTGAATTGGCACAAATTCCCAAAGGTCCAATTCAAAATGTTGTAAAAGGCTGTCATAGCTGAAAATGTTGGGTCAACATACAGTATCAGTGTGCATGGTTTTCCAACAACCTTATGGTCAAGCACCCTTATACACTGATCAGCCATAACATTAAAACCACCTCCTTGTTTCTGCACTCACTCTACAATTTATCAGCTTCACTTACCATATAGAAGCACTTTGAAGTTCTACAATTACTGACTGTAGTCCATCTGTTTCTCTGCATGCTTTGTTAGCCCCCTTTCATGCTGTTCTTCAATGGTCAGGACCCCCACAGGACCACTACAGAGTAGGTATTATTTGGGTGGTGGATCATTCTTAGCACTGCAGTGACACTGACATGGTGGTGGTGTGTTAGTGTGTGTTGTGCTGGTATGAGTGGTTAAGACACAGCAGCGCTGCTGGAGTTTTTAAATACCTCACTGTCCCTGCTGGACTGAGAATAGTCCACCAACCTAAAATATCCAGCCAACAGCGCCCTGTGGGCAGCGTCCTGTGACCTAGAAGATGACCAAGGTCTAGAAGATGACCAACTCAAACAGCAGCAATAGATGAGCAATCATCTCTGACTTTATGTCTACAAGGTGGACCAACTAGGTAAAAGTATCTAATAGAGTGGACAGTGAGTGGACACAGTATTTAACTCCATCAGCAACAATCACTAACACACCACCACCATGTCAGTGTCACTGCAGTGCTGAGAATGATCCACCACCTAAATTATACCTGCTCTGTGGTGGTCCTGTGGGGGTCCTGACCATTGAAGAACAGGGTGAAAGCAGGTTAAAAAGGTATGTAGAGAATCAGATGGACTTCAGTCAGTAATTGTAGAACTACAAAGTGCTTCTATATGGTAAGTGGAGCTGATAAAATGGACAGTGAGGTGATTTTAATGTTATGGCTGATCAATGTAGTTTTGGCCATATCATCGCTAGCTTGTGTGTAATTGCGGTGAAACAAATATGAAATAAAAGTACAGAATCACCAGCCATGTTAGCTAGAATAGCCACATGGGACTTATTTGTACTACACGTCAGCAGTAATTGAAAGCTCTAAAATTGAACATAAAATCTGTTTAAGTACAGCCCAGGTTGTTACTGTCTCTAAACTGACATTAAGACACGCTCAGTCAATCAATAGTCCAATCAGCTGTGGGTGGATCTATACAGAGCCGATCTATAACACTCAGACACAGTGGATGAGCAAAGAATGATTAACACATGGTTGGATCAAATAGACACAGAGAGCTCAACCGAGGCAGATTTAGATTATATTCAGGGGAGAGGCATGGACGAACAACATCCAAAACCAAAAAATGCAGTCTGTCAGTCACTAAAACGCCTTTAACACAATAAACCTGTGTAAATACCAGGATTACCTTTACTGGTAATGATACAGCTTTGATTCACACAGCAATTTATCAGGTTGTCCCCTTTTACAGCATGTACACACAATGTAATAAACAATCCCACAATTTTTTAGCGCGTCCAATTGCCTGATTGCGTCATGCTTCCTCTCCACCAATGCCAATCCCTGCTCTGATTGAGGAGAACGAAGCTAACCCACGCCCCCTCCGACACGTGGGCAGCATGCTGTATGCATCTTATGACCTACACTTTGACGAGTGCAGTGCAGCTTAGCACTGGGTACAGAGAGACACACCCTGAGAGCACTCTTTTCCCGTCTCTGTGCAGGCACCATCAGCCAGCAGAGGTCGTAACTGCATTAGTTACCCTATTCGGCTTAATCCCACCCATATCTGAAGAACAGGCCAATCGTTGTTCATGTGGCCGCTCAGCCTAGCAGGCAGACAGAGCTGAGATTCGATACAATGTATTTGAGATCCCAGCTCTGGTTCCAGCGTGTGTTTTTACCGCTGCGCCACCTGAGCGGCCTAAAACAAGCTTATTTTTTGCCTCACAACTCATTAAACCATATGACAGTTTACCTCAGTGTAAACAAGTTCTTTGTGCAGTTGTTAACAAGCATCTAGTCCAGACAGCTCCGTTTTAAATGCGTATGACATAGTTATTTTTATAAAATGTTTCTAATTAACTGTTTTTATAGATATAAAATGTACACAGAAATGTCAGAAATGTAGATAAAATCTCTTTTGTTGTCATTGCTGTAGTAATGCAATATAAAATGACAGTCTTACATTAATATAACTGTTATAAATATTTTTATAACTCTTTAAATCTTTATATAACTGTTGTAGCCTAGTGGTTAAGGTACTGGTCCAGTAAGTAGAAGGTTGCTGGTTCAAGGCCTCACCACTGCCAGGTTGCCACTGTTGGGCCCTTGAGCAAGGTCCTTAACCCTCAATTGCTTAGATTGTATACTGTCACAACTTTGGATAAAAGCGTCTGCTAAATGCCTGAAATGTAAATGTAAGAAGGTCCTGGGTTTGATTCCCAGGTGGAGCAGTCTGTGTCATTTCTGTGTGGAGTTTGCATTTTCATCTCATGTCTGTGTGGGTTTCCTCCCACAGTCCAAAGACATGCAGTCAGGTTGAATAGAGATACTAATAGTATGTGTGTGTGTGTGTGTTTGTGTGTGTTTTGCCCTGTGATGGACTAGTGACCTGTCCTAACCCTTTCACCTGACCCACCACGGCCCTGAATAGGATAAAGCAGTGGTAAAACAGACAATAAATGAATGAATACATTTTTATACTAAATGCCTGATCCTGATTAAAACCATGGTGGATCCAGCCCCACCATAAAAAACTAAATACAGAGCAAGAAAAAACTCTGCTTATAGCACCAATTTATTTCAGCATAACACTCTTACATTAGGAGGCATTTCTTACCAATAAAAAGGATTATTTATATTGTTACAGGGTCTGTTATGGTATGAGGTAGAGCTGGGCGGTTCCTGAATCACCCGGGTTAATGATTCGAATCTTTGTACTGAATCAGGAATCACGAGTCCGAAATCTCAATTAACCCGGATCCTCTGAGTCCTCTGACTGGCTGCTGCTAAGTACACAAGGCGAGTGAGCAGACTCACCGGAAACACCGCGGACTCAGATGATTTGGCTGAACCGGCTTCACTCCAGTCCGTGAATCTAAGTAATAAGTTAAATATTCCAATAAACAAGTGGTTAAATACACTGGTGTTTGTTGTGTGGCTGATTGTATGCACATGCTATTATTATTATCAGTAGTCGAGGTATAGATTAGTAATGCAGCATATTTTTTTGTTATTATATTATTATTATATTATTATTAAAACACAAATGCTTACAGGCTACTTTAGTACTGTACCACTTAAGGAGTATCATAGCCCCCATGGTAATTTATTAACTGTTTGTTTAGGTTCCACTGTGGCTGCCTGAATGGGTAAAGTTACCATGGCAATTTGTTGTTGACCATCCCCCTTGAACCCTTGACCCATTAATATACCCATCTGATTGGTAGGTGAGTCCACCCCCCTCTCCCGCATGATCAAGATTCCACTTAGAAAAAAGTGCCAACTTGTCACTAACAAGAGAAGTGTGAGGTGCCAAGAGAATTAAGAGAGGATTTATTTACAGAAGATGAGTGCACGGAAGACAAGTGATATTTGGATGCATTTTCATGCAGTAAATCAATCGCAATCAAGATGTCAGTACAAGTGACTCAAGTGAACCGGATCACATTACTGAGTGATTCAGATTAACCAGAGTCCATAAAATGAACCGAATTTACCACCACTACTAGTATGAGGGTGTATTTGTACACATGGGATTGCAACTTTGCACCTCTGTGACAGCCCCATTAACACTGAATGATATGTACACATTTTGGAGCACCATATGTTTCTTTCTAGATAACATCTTTTGAGAGACATCCATTCTTGTTTCAACATGACAACACCAAGCCACATTCTGCACATCTTCCAACAGCATGGCTGCTTAAATCACAGATGCAGGTGCTAGACTTGCCAGCCTGCAGTCTCGACCTGTCGCTTATGACAGATGTGGAGTTTTAAGCGCAACATACCACAACATACCACCATGTCAGTGTCACTGCAGTGCTGAGAATGATCCACCACCTAAATTATACCTGCTCTGTGTTGGTCCTGTGGGGGTCCTGACCATTGAAGTGCAGGGTGAAAGCAGGCTAAAAAAAGTATGTAGAGAAACAGATGGACTACAGTCAGTGATTGTAGAACTACAAAGTGCTTCTATATGGTAAGTGGACTTATAAAATGGACAGTGAGTGTAGAAACAAGACAATTCAGTGTTAAGGGCCTTGCTCAAGGGGTCAACAGTGGCGGGGTTTGAACCAGCAACTCTCTGCTTACTTGTCCAGTACTTAACCGGTAGGCTACAACTGCCACATGTTTACGTATACAGTGTATCACAAAAGTGAGTACACCCCTCACATTTCTGCAAATATTTTATTATATCTTTTCATGGGACAACACTATAGAAATGAAACTTGGATATAACTTAGAGTAGTCAGTGTACAACTTGTATAGCAGTGTAGATTTACTGTCTTCTGAAAATAACTCAACACACAGCCATTAATGTGTAAATAGCTGGCAACATAAGTGAGTACACCCCACAGTGAACATGTCCAAATTGTGCCCAAAGTGTCAATATTTTGTGTGACCACCATTATTATCCAGCACTGCCTTAACCCTCCTGGGCATGGAATTCACCAGAGCTGCACAGGTTGCTACTGGAATCCTCTTCCACTCCTCCATGATGACATCACGGAGCTGGTGGATGTTAGACACCTTGAACTCCTCCACCTTTTACTTGAGGATGTGCCACAGGTGCTCAATTGGGTTTAGTCCATCACCTTTACCTTCAGCTTCCTCAGCAAGGCAGTTGTCATCTTGGAGGTTGTGTTTGGGGTCGTTATCCTGTTGGAAAACTGCCATGAGGCCCAGTTTTTGAAGGGAGGGGATCATGCTCTGTTTCAGAATGTCACAGTACATGTTGGAATTCATGTTTCCCTCAATGAACCGCAGCTCCCCAGTGCCAGCAACACTCATGCAGCCCAAGACCATGATGCTACCACCACCATGCTTGACTGTAGGCAAGATACAGTTGTCTTGGTACTTCTCACCAGGGCGCCGCCACACATGCTGGACACCATCTGAGCCAAACAGGTTTATCTTGGTCTCGTCAGACCACAGGGCATTCCAGTAATCCATGTTCTTGGACTGCTTGTTTTCAGCAAACTGTTTGCTGGCTTTCTTGTGCGTCAGCTTCCTTCTGGGATGACGACCATGCAGACCGAGTTGATGCAGTGAGCGGCGTATGGTCTGAGCACTGACAGGCTGACCTCCCACGTCTTCAACCTCTGCAGCAATGCTGGCAGCACTCATGTGTCTATTTTTTAAAGCCAACCTCTGGATATGACGCCGAACACGTGGACTCAACTTCTTTGGTCGACCCTGGCGAAGCCTGTTCCGAGTGGAACCTGTCCTGGAAAACCGCTGTATGACCTTGGCCACCATGCTGTAGCTCAGTTTCAGGGTGTTAGCAATCTTCTTATAGCCCAGGCCATCTTTGTGGAGAGCAACAATTCTATTTCTCACATACTCAGAGAGTTCTTTGCCATGAGGTGCCATGTTGAATATCCAGTGGCCAGTATGAGAGAATTGTACCCAAAACACCAAATTTAACAGCCCTGCTCCCCATTTACACCTGGGACCTTGACACATGACACCAGGGAGGGACAACGACACATTTGGGCACAATTTGGACATGTTCACTGTGGGGTGTACTCACTTATGTTGCCAGCCATTTAGACATTAATGGCTGTGTGTTGAGTTATTTTCAGAAGACAGTAAATCTACACTGCTATACAAGTTGTACACTGACTACTCTAAGTTATATCCAAGTTTCATGTCTTTAGTGTTGTCCCATGAAAAGATATAATGAAATATTTGCAGAAATGTGAGGGGTGTACTCACTTTTGTGATACACTGTATGTATTGACTGACCCCAACCCAGTACCCTCGCTCTGCTCACTGTCTGATTGAGCTGATAACAGAAATGTCTCATTAGCAACCTCCAGATTACTGAGGGGACAGTACCTGGATACGAGAGATCTCCACATTAAAACACTGTCTCACTGCATTACGCTTCATCTGTCCGGCTGCATCCCTCTCCAGCCTGACTGACTGTGTTAGTGCAGGCCTGTCTCACCGCATTAAATCAGCCTGTCACGCCATCAAAGCGGCCTGTCTCACGTCCTCTTGTGGTTCCTCTCTCCTGACGGCCAGATTAAACACCCGGTGCAGAAATTACACAGCGAACGCCGCTATCTTCCGTTCCGATCAGAGCTTTGTGTCTTCAGTGAGTGGACCAACACGCACATGCTGACAGGATTGAGGCTGGATGATTCGCTGTGTGATGCTATCAGAAAAATGACAGGGATTAGTGGCACATGTCTGATTATGCTCAGAAGTGCTCGAGAGAAGACAGCAGGAGCTTCGCAGTACAGGTTTCAACAGCAAACTGTTCAAGCACTGAGAAAACATCTGTAGAAACGACACACAGGACATGTTAGAATGGGTTTTCACTGGGTCCAAATACACCTGTAATAGAGTAGAACAGGGTGCAAAACCAGTGGGCACATTCACATTAGAAGCGGTGCTGCTCGAAAATTGGCTCTCAATCGCTATGTGTGAACTTTTCAACAACTCGATCCGAGCAGTTTGCCAACCGCTCACAGACTCAAGAAAAATATCTAGCATGCTAAATATCTGGACCTGTCAGCGACTCAAAATCATGTAGTGTGAAAGGTGTTGCGATCATGTTGTGATTGTTGTGAACGCAAGATACGAGGTGAGGGGAAACCCAGGGGGAGGAGTTGTAAATTGCCATTCACAAGCTTTACAGTATTTGTGTCCATGCCAAACCATAATACCAACAATGCATTGCAAAAATTTTTATTTGACTTTCAACTCTCTCTGCAGAACAGACAATCCCTGCTGGCCGCATAGCCAAACCCACTCTTTCACCCAGATTCATGTATTTTTCCTACTTGCTTTTATGCTACACATCAGCACACAAACAACTCTGATCTCTTGCTTCTTGTTGACGTGCATTTTTGGACATGGTATCATTAAACCCCTCGTCACTTCTCGCATGTGTTTTCGTGACAAAACGTAGTTTGGGAGACCAGACAGACTAGTCTGAAATTCCTCATGGTGATAGATTGTGTAGTGTGTGACCCCCTATCACCGATCAGTCATGTAGTGTAAAAACCACAATGACTTAAATGACTCCCGATTACAAGACATCCAGTGAACTTTGCATTGTCGCATTGGGCTCGCGATTTCTGCGCTTGCCGCCCCGCTTAAAGTTCACCTGATTGAACTTGGACCCAGTTTGCTGCTGACCTTTTCAAAGTGCCTCCAATCTGACAAACTGTTTGATAGTAGTAGTAGTAGTAGTAAAAGTGACTTGGGCTGTATGTATTAAAACAACAAGTGAGGAATTCCATTAGTGGAGAGACCTTATGACTAGTAACAATTAGGAGAGGTTTAGTTTTCCTATGTCGTTCTTTTGGTACATTAAAGGCTTTTTAGGCTTTTTTTAAAAACAGTAATCATTTTAGAATCTCTGGAAAAGCTGATTCTTACTATTTCTCAGCACCCCGAGCGATAACAGAAGTTTAAAAGTGAAACACAGATACATGTGGATGCTTTCAGAGAGGATTTGACGATTATTCCACACAAATGCAGATTCGTCTCATATTCGCACTTTGATGACATTTTACCGCACCTTTCAAGCCAAGCGCTGAACAAAGCAGCGGTTTGCGCTGAGGCTCATGGTGAGCGAGTGAATGTGCCCCTACAGGTCAGTCTCCTATATTTATTTCCTTACTCACACCTAGGGGCAATTAAATACACCCCTAAGTCTTTACACAAAGTGAATGAAGGCCAAGATTGTTGCTGTGTGGCTCACACTCTACCAGTTGTGCCATTGAGTCGTCAATTTTAAAAGTGGATGTCACGGTGGCTTGGTGGGTAGCACTGTCGCCTCACAGCAAGAAGGTCCTGGGTTCATTTTTCAGCTGGAGCAGTCTGTGTCCTTTCTGTGTGGAGTTTGCATGTTCTCCCATGTCTGTGTGGGTTTCCTTCCACAGTCCAAAGACATACAGTCAGGTTAATTGGAGATACTAAAGTCCCCTTAGGTATAAGCATGTGTGAATGTGGGTGTGTTTTCCCTGTGATGAACTGGCGACCAGTGCGGGGTGTTTCCTGCCTTTTGCCCAGTGCATCAGACCCACCACAACCCTGAACTGGATAAAGTGATGGTAAAACAAGCAGTTTAATTAGTGTATTTCTCTGTTTTCCTAATTTTTACATCAGAAAGTAAAGTCAATGTTTGAAGGCAGCTTGTTGAGGGCAGTGAATAACACGTACCCTGAATAATTCAGTAGCTAATTAACAGGTGCTACAAATCAATAAGAGTTTGTCTTATAAACACATTAGTGACAGAAGGTAAGTTATACTTTTCTGTACTTTTATTTCTCTTGTTCACCAGCTGTCTCTTGTGTTTTAATGATTACCCCATGTATAAGTCACCCTTGTTCTGTGTGTTGTATTTAAGAGTCATTAGGTTGAAGTAGTATATGTTTGTCTAGTCTTAGTCTAGTGGGTAGAGCTTTGGGCTATCAACTGAAAGGTTGAGAGTTCGAATCCCAGCTGTTTGAATCTGTCATGCAGCCACTGTTGGGCCCTTGAGCAAGGCCCTTAATGCTGTCTGCTCCAGGGGTGCTGTACAATGCCTGACCCTGCGCTCTAACCCCAGCTTTTAAACAAGAGAAAGAGAAAGAATTTTATTGTACTGTTCACCTGTAGGGCGGCACAGTGGCTTAGTGGGTAGCACTGTCGCCTCACAGCAAGAAGGTCCTGGGTTCGATTCCCAGGCGGGGCGGTCCGGGTCCTTTCTGTTGCATGTTCTCCCCGTGTCTGCGTGGGTTTCCTCCGGGAGTTCCGGTTTCCTCCCACAGTCCAAAAACATGCAGTCAGGTTAATTGACACTGAATTGCCATATAAGTGAATGGCAATGTGTGTATGTGTGTCTGCCCTGCGATGGACTGGCGTCCCGTCCAGGGTGTTACTGTGTGCCTTGCGCCCATTTAAACGCTCCAACACCCATGGTATCATTAAACCCCTCGCCACTTCTTGCGTGTGTTTTCGTGACAAAATGTAGTTTGGGAGACCAGACAGACTAGTCTGAGATTCCTCATGGTGATACATTGTGTAGTGTGTGACCCCCTATCGTCGATCAGTCATGTAGTGTAAAAACCACAACGACTTAAAAGACTCCCGATTACAAGAGATCAAGTTGTGTAGTGTGAACTGTACTGATCTGAACACCTTGAAAGTCACATAGTGTGAACTTAGCGTTAGGTTGGTGCTGTTTCTCACAATTACTCAGCACCTCGATCTATAACACAAGTTTAAAAGTGAAACAGGAGAAAAATACAGCTAAACACAGATACTTGTGGAGCTTTCAGAGAGGATTTGATGATTATTCCACACAAATGCAGATTCGTCTTATCTTCGCACTTTGATGACGTTTTACCGCACTGCTCGAGCCAAGCGCTGAACAAAGCGGCGGTTTGCGCTGAGGCTCATGGTGAGCAAGTGAATGCACCCTTACAGGTCAGTCTCCACGACCCTAATTGGATAAGCGAATAAGAAAATGAATGAACGAATGAAGAAAATGAATGTTCACCTGTATATGTATATATCACAAATAGAGGCGTTCTTCTTCTAAAACCTTGCTAAATTTATGATAGCGTACACGTTGCTGAAAGTTCATCATCTGCGGTTAGCGCGCGACTCCGATGCTGACGTGTGGCGTGTTGCAGGCAGCCAGATGCACATACGCTGATATGCACATGTGATGAGGTGAGCAGGGAAGATGACAAAAGAGCGAGGGCAATGGGGACAAGTCTCCATGGTAACAGGAGACAAGATGATGAGCAGCTCTTCTTCCTCTCCACCACATGCCAAAACCGTCTGACTCCGTGTCCCTGCTCATTAACCTCTGAGCTCTTGTTCTCTCTTTCTGTCTCTTTATCACAGTCTGCAGCCCTGTCCTCCCACACCTGTGACCCGCTGCTAATGCTTTCTCTTAGATTATCTATGTCACCGCTTCGGCCAAAATGAGACTAAATTACACTTCGGCTAAAAGTATGTGGACACCCCTCTTAAATGAGGTCAGGTGTTTCAGTCAAACAAGGTGTTTATAATTAATTCTATAAAATAAATGATATGCTCCCAACTTTAAGACCACAGTTTAGGCCCTTACCTGTAAAGGCCCTTACCTGTTCCAGCATGCGTGTACCTGTGCACACAGTAGGGTCTGTAAAGCAAATTAATTAAATATCAGGTGTTTAAGAGCTGTAGGGGTGGAATATATAGGATTAACACTGTTTAACCCTTTAATGGTCCCACCAAGAAAATAATGTTTAAAAATTATTTCTTTGCAATTTTTAGTTTATTGGGACTTTACCAACAACAAACACACACTAGTGCACACTTTTACTAGTGCACACAGCATTTTTAATGAGACTCTACCATCCATTTTTCCATACATCCATACATCCATCTATCCATTCTTTCTTTCATCCATCCATCCATCCATTCTTCCGTCCATCTATCCGTCCACTCATTTATAGATCCTTCCATCCATCCGTCCATCCATCCATTCTTTCATCCATCCATCCATCCATCCAAATTGGAATGACACAAGGATGGAAACATAAAACACAGCAACACAGAACATAATGAGAGAGAAAAATAAAAACAGTGGAAATGGTTTAAGAAGAAATATAAGGTGCAACTGGTTCCAACAAAACCACCACCCGATCCACCAGCAAGTTTCAACCCAAAAGCAAACCATTCTTTCATCCATCCATCCCTCCATACTTCCATCTATCCATCCATCCATCCATTTATCCATCCATCCATACTTCCACCTTTCCATCCATCAATCCTTCCATCCATCCATCCATAGACCCTTTCATCCATCCATCTACTCATTCTTCCATCCATCCACCCATTCTTTCATCCATCCACCCATCCATCCACCCATCCACCCATTCTTTCATCCATTCTTCCATCCACATAATAAGAGATAAAAACAAAAACAGTGGAAACATTTTAAGAAAGAATATAAGTTGCAATCGGTTACAGCATAACCACCACCCGATCTACCAGCAAGTTTTGACCCAAATGCTTTGCTAGAAAGAAACAGAGAAATCGTCTTTTTAAAAGAAAATGAAAACAGATGGCAGCAAGATATAGCTTAAGAAGTTGCCACAGCAACTATAGAACATTTTAAAAAATGATGCCACTTCAACTGAAAAAAGTTCAAACCAGGATTGTTAACTGGCTGGATCTGAAGAAGGAAAGAAAGAAAAAGTGGACAGAGTCGTGGGATAAGTTATTGGTACATGAGATGGTCTCATTAACCTGCATTTGCATGGTATTAAAATGAGATGTAATATACTGTATATTAGTTTCAAACTAAATGTAACATGCTGTGTTGTGGATTTGATTTTGAATAGATATAACTGACATATTTACCCACCAATTTACACTTATAACCAAAAGTACTCAGACCCTTGTATCCTGTTTGCTTTAATTATTTTTGAAATTAGTCTAGAATTATATTGCACTTTTTGCAATGGGCCTTTTATTGTTTGGAAGGTCACCCATGAGTCTGCACTATTATACTGCATTTTTAGCAAACCAAAAAGCAAACCATACATTTTAAGGAGCTGTCTGTTGACCTCTGCAATCAAATTGTAGACAGGGCACAGGTCAGAGCAACATTATACAATGATATCTAAGGCTTTTAGTGTTCCCCGGACCACAGTAGCTTCATAAATTTTAAAATGGAAGAAGCTTGGTACAACGTTAAATCTTGCTAGAGTTGGTCATCCAGCAAAATGTGGCATTCAGACAAAGGCAAGGGTGAAGAGCTACAAAAAAGCTACAACAGCAGAAATATATCGGATGGACAACCATTTCTGCATCATTCCATATATCAGACCTTAATGGCTGGATGGGTGGGATAGACCCTGTCATATCACAACATCCAGTTCTCATGGGTTTTATTTTCTTTCTTGCAGGTGTGTGAGGATCCCATCTTGTTCTCTCTGTCTAGCAAGGCGAGTCCAGCCCAGTTACAAATCTGTTTATATAAATGGGTAGACAATTTGATATTTTGTATGGTAAAAAGTTTTTATACATTTATTTATACACCACTAGATGATTTGTAGCCTTGAGCATTTGGCATTTATAAGTTGCTTTGAATAAAAGCGTCTGCTAAATGGCAAAAAGGCAAATGTTGGATATGGATGTTATAAATGAATAACAGTATGTAAATAAATAAATATTGCAGTTTAAATTGCAGACCCATTAAATCACATCATTTTATAGAAAAATGCCTTAAAAGAATAATTGCCTTGTGCAAAATGCTTCATATCTACAAAATTTCTACTTCATCAATAAACTGCAATTTTATTATTATTATTATTTTATAATACTCTTATTCATATTTGAAGGTTTCAATCATGTTTTTCCAATGCCATCTGCACTATTTACTGAGAAAATGAATTCACTGAAATGTTTTCCTCATTGTCCTTATAGTTGCTACAGTGAGGATTTAGTACAAACACAGTTCTACAAAAAGATGAGACAGTAAGGTAAATGCAAATAGCAACAGAAAGCAGTGATTTGTCTTTTCTATATATTTGAATAAAAAGAACAGACACATTTTATCTTATCATTTTTATTAATTCTTCTAAATAATGTCATCTGCTCTATTTCCTGAGAAAATGATTTCACTGAAATGTTTTTCACATTCTTATACAGTAGGTCCTCGACTTACGTCGGAGATCCGTTCCTACGGACGTGACGCAACGCGATATTCGTCCGCTCCTCTCGCCAACTAGTTCCCGCACGAACTTTGTTTTTATGTCGCAAACGCCGTACATCGGAATGACGGAACAAGACTTTCTTAATAAATGTATGGGAGATGGCGACGTAACCACGAAACGCCGTGTGTCGAGTCCGCCGTAACCTGAGGACTTACTGTATTTGTGAGGCAGTGAGGATTTAGTACAAACACAGTTCTACAAAAAGATGAGATACCTGAGGTAAATGCAAATAGCAACAGATGGAGGTGCTCCTGGAGCTCAGGTTGATGTGCCACGCCCCTCTCTCCACTAGCACATTTTGGAGTGTTGGTGTTCTGTCTCAAGCCAACGCCCCTCATTATTATTGATCTCCTGCTAATTGTCCACAGCTGCACCTTGTTTAGGTGTAATAATGCTCAGAGTATTTAAGAAGGCAGCTGCGGATCATTTGGTAGAGACTATTTTGGAGCTGTGCTGAAGTAATGCTGCTGTGCTGAAGTAATGCTGCTGTGCTGAAGTAATGCTGCTGTGCTGAAGTAATGCTGCTGTGCTGATGTAATGGTGCTGTGCTGATGTAATGGTTTTTCAGGTTTTTGACTTAGTCATGGTTCTTGCTCATTTTCCTGCTAAGAAGTTTTGTTTAGTGTTTAGTCTTGTTCGTGTTTAGCAATAGAATAGATTTCAGGTTTAGCTTTAGCATTGTTCATGTGTGTTTAGATTAGCCTTAGCATTTTGATTAGCTTAGGGTTTAGGTTCATGTTTCATGTGTTTAACATTTAGCTTAGGTCATGTGTTAGTGTGTCTTCTTGTGCAATCTGTCTTGTTGTTAAACACTTTGTTAAACCTCTCTGTGTGTGTGTGCCTGCCTCCTTAGCTCATCTAGCCCATTCATTACAACAGAAAGTGATTTGTCTTTTCTATATACTTAAATAAAAAAAACACAATAGATACTTTATCTAAATACACTAATAAATGATTTAATGTGTGCAATTGGGAAGTTTGTAAAATTATCAAAAACATCAAGTTGGAACTTTCACAGGTAAACAAATGAATGCTATGCAGCTAATATTATTACTGATATTAAATTTTTTCTCCTCTTTTCTCTCACTTCTTAGCGCATCCAGTTTCTGCCCGTCAATCATCCTCTCACTAATGCTGGTCCCTGCTCCTGATTGGGGAGGACGAGGCTGCTCCACACCCCCTCCGACACGTGCACAGCAATCGAACATCTTATCACCTACACTTGACGAGTGCAGTGCAGTACAGCGCTGTGTACGGAGAGCCACACCCTCTACTGCACTCCTTTCCCATCTCCGTGCAGGCGCCACCAACCAGCCAGCAGAGGTCATAATCGCACTAGTCTGAGAGAGAGTCCCCATTCGGCTTAATCCCGCCCCTTATCTGAACAACAGGCCAATCGTTGTTCATGTGGCCGCTCAGCCTCAACCGGCAAGGCAGAGCCGAGATTCGATACGATGTATTCGAGATCTCAGCTCTGGTGAACAGTGTGTGTTTTTTTACCGCTGCGCCACCTGAGCGGCATATTTCATTTATTTATTTATTTTTTTGGTTTCTGTATTATGTCCTGGTATCAACTCGAAGACAATCAAGCTGTATTGTCTTTTATTGTAAAGGTCATTTATTTTAGTTAAAATTTTGCATGTCTACTGACTAACCAGGATAAAAGGTAACGAATGAATGAATGAATTATTCTGTGATTCTATGTAATAAGTAATAAACTGCTGCCCACTATATTAATGACCAGGATAAAGCTGTAGATGAATGAATAAACTAATGTATTTTTATTGTTGAAATAAGCAGCTGCATAGGGCTGTTTGGGTGGCAGGATCCAGGGTTTGAATCCCCTAGCTGTGCTATTGGCTGATTGGACATTTACATAGTCATGAGGCCCTGTGATGGATTGGCACCCTGTCCAGGGTGTGTTAGAGCATTGCACCTAGTGATTGGGGGGAAATGGGGGTGACCCTGTCCAGGATAAAGCTGTGGTTGAAAATGAAGTGCAAAAATGAAATCACACGCATTTAAAAACTCATTTAAGAACATAAAAGTTTTGTTAAACAATACAATTCAATAAATAGATACATAGAGTGTAGATACATATACACAAATTTTTATATACACTCACAGCATTGCTATGTCTCATGTTTCTTGAGATATCTGACTTTAAATTAATGGACACCAAAAATACATAGCACTAAAGGGTTAAAAATCCCCATATTCCACCCTACCACTCTGTATTTGAGGGTTGATTTTCCTTTATTATAATCAGATTCAGGCTTCCTTTGAACTACTGGCTAGTGATGCCAATTACAAGATTTGCACTGATACATTCTGTAGATGTTAGAAAAGTGCACATTATTGACATTAACATGAATGAGCAAGTGCATGACACAAATCTTTACTCATTTGTGCTGGTTGGAGAGAGATGAGATATAAACAGAACCATGTCCTATTATTTCCGAGCATCTCCCAGGCTGTAAATAGCTAAATAATAATAGCTGGTGCTGCAGAATTACAAGAACTCTCAGCAAGCAGGAACTTTGATCTTGTTCTTGTCATTTTTGATGAGAGAAAGCAGCTGCAGCCTTGTTTATGCCCCCGTGTTTCAGAAAGGCCAAACATATACTGAAACCATAAGTATCAATATGATGTTCTGTCTGTCTGAAAACTTAGTGAGCTGCCTTGCTGGCCACTGCCTACCTCAAGCAGCTGCCTATGTAGAGAAGGTTCTAATAAGACATTAAACTTATAAGGCAGATTATTTAGATGCAGTGCTTAGACAGCGATTACATCATCAGCTGTACCCACAGTTTTAGCTTATTAAGCCAACCAATGGGCTGAGGAGACACAACCAGCTAGCATGCCGGCTATCATGTCCCTCTGTGTACAGAAAATTGTTACACTGTCACTGACAAGGCCTAATTTGATGCTCCCTCATTATTCAGTCAGAATATCGCTCAGAATAAGGCATCTTAGTAGGCAGCATTTTAAGGCATCTAAGAATTTAGACAGCTTTCTTCTCGGAAGTTCACATAGGATGACGTAAAACAATGTCCATGTAGAGAGCTCACTAGGTTTTAGGTCTATCTATCTAATCTACATCCATTAAAAACAAAGGTCTGATGTGTTTAGTGTGGAGGAAGTCCAATAACCTGCATAGACCCCTCATCCTAATCCCATTACACATTTTTGGGATTCATCAGAATGTCAATGGACTCCACAGGTCTGTCTGAAAACCTAGTGAGCTCTCTACATAAACAGCATTGTACGTCATCCTACACGCGTTCTCATAAAGAAGACTGTATAAAGGCCGGTCAGGTGGCGCAGCGGTAAAAACACACGCTGGAACCAGAGCTGGGATCTCGAATACATCGTATCGAATCTCAGCTCTGCCTGCCGGCTAAAGCTGAGCGGCCACATGAACAACGATTGGCCTGTTCTTCAGATAGGGGTGGGATTAAGCCGGATAGGGTCTCTCTCTCTCATAACTGATGCAATTACGACCTCTGCTGGCTGATTGATGGCACCTGCACAGAGATGAGAAAAGAGTGCTCTCAGGGTGTGTCTCTCCGTACACAGTGCTGAGCTGCACTGCACTCGTCAAAGTGTAGGTGATAAGATGCATACGACATGCTGCCCACGTGTCGGAGAGGAAGCATGATGCAATCGGGCAATTGGATGTGGTAAAAGGGAGAAAATGCATAAACAAAAAAATATAAAAGAAGACTATAAATTCTTAGATGCTTTAAAATGCTGCCTACTGAGGTGCCTTAATTCTAAGCAATAATCTGACTGAATAACAAGTGAGCATTCAGTGCGGCACAACTTTTCTTACAAAAAATGACAGATATGGCGGACGTATGCTGAGGGACGAGCTGAGTTCTTTTTAAATGTAAGTTTCATTGAATTTTAATTTGTATAAAGGTGTACACATGTTATTTATTTTAAAATTTGGGTTTGTCAGTGACAATTGAACTGTTTTCGGTACACAGAGGGAGATGTTAGCTGGCATGCTAGTCTTTTAGGCCGCCTCAGCCCTTTGGAATGGCTGTTTAAGTAGTGTGTCTAAATAGTCTACCTTATGAGTTTGATGTCCTATTAGAATCATCTCTACTTACGCAGCTCACTAGGTTTTCAGACAGACCCCATAATTATACTTTTATAGATTTTAGAATGGAATGTAAAACTCAAAATCATGATCAGATGTCCACAAACTTATGACTATATAGTTTATGTGTTCCATACAAGTCCCACCAGTGATTTAGAGTAATATGATGATCTGGCCTGTGGATTTGTGCTGATATAGTAAGCACATGCTGAGCTGCCCATGCTGCTGGGCCAATGCCGTGCTGTCGGCTCGGCTTAATTCTTTCATTTCACATTTTGAAATAAGTCTTTCCTATACTGACAAATAGGCCGTACGAACTGTCACCAAAGATAAAACTCAATCCAAATGCTTGTCAGGCCACCCAAGTTATGATGCGTTTGTCTGAAAGAGCTGAGTTGTTGATTGTTGATCTTAGATTTGTATGAATTTGAAGTGTTCCTTTAGGTCGACTGTTTTAAACCACTGTGAGTTCATCTGATGGATGCAGAAACACACACTGCTAATTCTACAAAGAGGTTAAATATTTGGTAAGTAGCTGGTATAAGTAAATATATTTGAATATGGATTTGGGGTGGAGAGTGGCTCTGTGGGTAGCACTACTTTGTTTACTCAGGGCCTGGATGCAATAAACAATGAATCAACTTACATTTTTAAACAAATACATTATTAATATTGACATGAACTTTCTAAATCTAAATTCTAAATCTCATTCTACCACTTGGGTGCCAGTACATAGAAAAGCCTTGATGCTTGTTTTCCTCGAGTCCTGGGTGGAGAATCAAGTCGAGTAAGACTACTGGCTTGGAGGTTGCGTGGTACAGAGCGGGTTTTGATTAGACCTCGAAGGTAGTTTGGAGCTGGTCCATTTTTGGCTTTGTGGGCAAGCATAAGTGTTTTAAACTGAATGCATGCAGCTACAGGTAGCCAGTGAAGAGAACGCAGCAGTGGGGTGATGTGGCAGTGTTTGGGCTGGTTAAAAACCAGGCAAGCAGCTGTGTTTTGAATGAGCTGCAAGGGTTTAATAGTGGACATTGGAGCACCTGCCAGGAGGGAGTTGCAGTAGTCCAGCCGTGAGACTACACAAAGATTTGTTGAAATAATATGTTGCTGACTATTATATGCACAATTTTCATAAAAAAAGGCATAGCTGTGTACATTTTTGAAGTATTATCCAATATTTTGGGTTCATAACTGTGAACACAAACATCTCAAATTGGCCCGACACCACATGGATGTTTGACAATGCTGAAAAAACAAACAAACAAAAAAAAACACAGTATGCAAAGTAGGGCGAGGGAGCATCATTGTCTGGGACTTCTTGACTCAGGGCCTGGATGCAATAAACAATAAATCAAGTAATATTTTCAAGCAAATAAACTATCAATATTGACAAGAATCTGAATTAATTCCAAATATGGGGGAGTGAGGAAGTGTACAAGCAGTGTAAAGCAAAGACGCTCCCTGCCAGAGGAAGTTTAATTCTTTCAGATTGCTTTCCCATCGTCAGTCCTCAGCTTCAGGGCAAACGCTGCTACTCCGCCCGCACCGTGCATGATGTATGAGCTCCTCCAAAGAGAGTTACAACAGCTTAGAACAATGATAGATAATGAAGCATGGAACACTTGCTAATGTTAATATATAGCTAACGAAGAAAAATGGACTTGAATAATAAAGAAAGAGGATCTGTAAATCAATTTTAATACTTATTAAAATTAAGGCACAGTGAAGTACCAGGTCGTAAGGTTAATCTGCAAATTTCAAGCAACAGCACTTTTAGAAGTTATTAATGATTTGTATTTAATTTTATCGAAGCTTAGATGTCTAAAACTTGATATAAAAAATCAAGTGGCCTAATAGGCAAACTCGCTTGAACCCGGGTCTCAGAAGAGCAGTTGTAGCTTTGTGGTTAAGGTATTGGACTGGTAATCTGAAGGTTGCCGGTTCTAGCCACTGTTGGGCCCTTAAGCAAGGCCCTCAACCCTCAATTGCTTAGATATGGATAAAAGCTCTTCTAAATGCTGAAAATGAAATGAAAGTATACCAGCCTGGTTAAGTGTTCTACATACACAGTTGGCTGTAGTTGTGGAGAAAAAGGCAGGAATACACCATGGACAGAGCACACAATTGTTGCAGGACATTAAATACTGACACATTTACTCACTGGCTTACACCTGAGGGAAATTTAGAGCAGTCACTTAATCGTCTGCTTGTTTTGGGACTGGAGTACCAATAGGAAACCTATGTGAACACAGAAAACAAGCACACATTCTCATAGGCAACAAACACTTTCACAACACCACACAACCTTTAGTGTGCTTTTATATAATTATAAAGCACCACCATTGTTTAAAATAACTACCTTTAAAAAAAAAAATGTGCCTAGTAGAATGCATCTTGGGTTGGCATAAGCTTCTAGCTTTAATTCAAACTTTCTTTCATTTTCCAATTAGTTTATTAATATAATCATGTAATAATTATAAAGCAATACAGTATTTGATTTTATTTGTTTAAAGAGAAATAATAAAAGGAAACTTTGTCATAATTTGTCTTCAATTTCATTTTGTTTAATAAATCGGGAAAAAATCGTATAGTGAACCCAGTATCGTGAATCGCATCGCATCATGGGTAGAGTGTATCGTTACATCCCTATTTGCATGTCTAACAAACTCACTTGCACAAAATAACATTTGAAATGTTTGGGTTTACAACGAACAAGTTTATAGCTGCAGGTCTCGTCATCCAACTGGAATATCCAACTAGCACTGAGCCAACTATCAGCGCCCGATGGGAACAGCACACTGATTGCAAATGTCAGCTGGGAAAGCTTTGGGTCTTTGCCCATTTATAAAGGGGATACATTCCAGACAAGTCAGTAATAAAGGGACGCCTTTATCGCCGCCGTTTCTGCTCACTTATCTATAATTCAGAGAGCGGCCCTGACTTTTAGAGCGCAGGCTTATTAAAGCTCGTATCTCAGGCACGTCATGAACATCCTGCTGGGTGAAAGAGGCGGGGTCTTTCAGCAGCTGTAACTCATGTTCTTGTTGGCCGTGCTTGTGATATGTAAATCAGGCTTAACGGCGCTAGATAAACCTGCCATCATGGCTGCATTCATAAAGACTCCCTTTACAGCAATCATCGGATTATTAGATTAGAGCTGATAATAAGGTGCTCTGTGAGCCAAGGAGAGAAACTGATCACACTAGAGCTGAACAAACAGGAATTTAACACTTTAATGAACAGAATAAACAAAAAGTTTGTAAACTGGTAGATTTTTGTAAAATTAATCATACAATGTGGTCTGATATTAAGTAATAACACACACACACACACACACACAATATAAGTCTAAAAACCTTGTGAGATCTCTACATAGACAGCATTTTACGTAATCCTATACACAGTCCTGAGAAGAAGACGCAGCGGTGGAACCAGAGCTGGGATCTCGAATACATCGCATCGAATCTCAGCTTTGCCAGCCGGCTAAGGCTGAGCGGCCACATAAACAACAATTGGCCTGTTGTTCAGATGGGCGGGACTAAGCCGGATGGGGTGTCTCTCTCATGACTGGTGCAATTACTCTGCTGGCTGATTGATGGCGTCTGCACAGAGATGAGAAAAGAGTTCTCTCAGGGTGTGTGTCTCTGTACACAATGCTGAGCTGCACTGCACTCATCAAAGTGTAGGTGATAAGATGCATACGGAATGCTGCCCACGTGTCGGAGGGGGCGTGGGTTAGCTTCGGTCTCCTCAATCAGAGCAGGAATCGGCATTGTTGGAAAGGAAGCATGATGCAATCGGGCATATGGACGCACTAAAAAGGGAGAAAAGGGGGAGAAAATGCATAAAGAAAATATATTTTAAAAAATGCTGCCTCCTAAAGTTCCTTAATTATGAACACCAGAGCTGACATTTCGAGCTCGTCAGTTTGAAACTCAGCTCTGCCATCTGGCTGGGCTAGGCGGCTACATGAACAACGATTGGCTGTTGTTCATACAGGGTGGGGAGCCGGATAGGGACCTTATAACTGATGCAATTACGATCTCTGCTGGCTGATTGATGGCGCCTGCATAAAGTAGGGGAAAAATGCATTGATCAGGATGTGGCTCTACATACACAAAGCTGATCCGCATATGAACTCGCCTAGTGCAGTTGAAAAGATGATTGGGAGGAAAATTGGGAAAAACTTAGACTGGTGTACCCATTTTTCTGGCACTTCAGTGTACAATTCTGGCTTAAAGAAGGATCTAGAACTGGCAACTTCTCTGAACTTCAAGTATTGAAATAAATAAGATCATTTGGCGTGTTGTAAAGTTGCCTTGCTCTGAAGAAGGAACACAATGTTCGTGTACACACTAAAATGTTTATTTTTGTGAATCACAAGTTAAATACAGATTTGTACAGAGCTAGACTGAAAACAATTTTAAAGATACAGAAGCTCATTCAAAACTCAGTCCTGTGGCTTTATTTGTCATGTCAACATTAAACACAATTCGCAATGTCTTCAACACCTTGTGGATTAAGGTAAAGGGGGTTCAAAAATGACTTCCACCCATCATTAGTATGATGTTTCTCTTATGCCAACAACATAGTAAACAAAATACACACAGTATTTAATGTTTTGGCATTGCCTTTTTATGCCTTGTTAGTGATGATGATTTGCTACAGCTGTTTATAGAAGCCCGTCTAATTTAACTGCACCTAATAAACATTTTATTTATTTATTCATTGTCTGTTTTATCACCGCTTTATTATATTCACGGTCAAGGTGGGTTCATTTCACTGGGCAAAAGGTAGGAAACACCCCAGATGAGGCACACAAACACACATTTACACCTAGGGCAATTTTAATAGATCCAATGAACCTGAGTGTAAGGATTTGTAGGAAACTCCGCACCGAAAGGACCCGGACCGCTCCACCTGGGAATCAAACCCAGGACCTTCTTGCTGTAAAGCGATAATGCTAACCAACATTCCACCATCTGTTAAACATATGCATAATATTTGTCCCCTAATACTATCCCCTTTTCTCCCAATTTAGTGCAGTCAATACGTCTTCCGCTTCTGGAGACTCTGATTGTGTCCAAGGAGGGTAATTTTTGCCTGCCTTACACTCTCTCCGACGCGAGCACAGTCCACGACCCCTTCTTATTTTCCCACACATTTGGTGAATTTGCGCGGGAGGCCAGTATTCGCGCAGAGATCCATGGACTGATCTCCGTGATCCTCCACTTTCTGTACAGGCGCCTCGGGCTACTAACCAAGGTACTTACACAGCGTCAAAGACCCCACCCATTTTCAGTCCGGTCTTTTTCCCACCCGGCAGACTTTAATGGCCAATTTTGTCTGCTGTAGGCACTGCCAATTATGCCCACTGGAGGGCACCCAGTCGACCGGTAGCAGAGCTGAGGTTCGAACTGGGGAGTTCAGAATCCCAGCGCTGGTGCCACCTGGGTGCTTAATTAACTGATCTCAATTTTGCATGAATTAGAAAGTTCTAGAACATGGATAACAATGTCCACAGTAAAGTAAAATTGCATTACTTAATGTTTAGAGGTGTAGTAACATACAGTGATCATCCATAACATTAAAACCACATCCCTGTTTCTACACACACTGTCCATTTTATCAGCTGACCATTGAAGAACAGCATGAAAGGGGGCTAACAAAGCATGAAGAGAAACAGATGGACTACAGGTAGGTGGAGCTGATTAAATGGACAGTGTGTGTACAAACATGGAGATGGTCATAAGTCTTTGTTCTTTCCTGTTCTGCTTTGCCTGTTTATCCTAGTTATTATATGCCTTGTCTGTGTAAGAGTTTTGTTAGGTGTTAAATCATTAGCGTACAAGTTTATAGCACAGGAAACAGTCGGCTAAGCCTCAACGTCATGCTGTTGTGTGCCAATCATTTCATTTGACCACATTTTATTTCATGTTTGACCCAAAAATGAGATTCAATCTGTCCCACACATTTATTATAATACAAACACAATCAATCACATTACAGCCAAGCAGCGCATTGATTTCCATCCAGAATATATTGATGTCTGACAGGCAGAGACGGCGTGAGGTGAGAGACGTATTAGTCTGCTCGGGGTACTATTCGCACAGAGCATTTAAGCTGTACAAACGCACTTCATTTAGCCATTACTGTACCAGCTTCCAATCAGACGTTTAATTACTATTACCACAAGTCAAACACAAATCAAATCCCTCAGCCTTCATTAAACGTTACAGGTAATTTCCATCTGCCAACATGCATTGGCTTTATGGTTTAGATCTCACTCTGCTGTTTCAAAATTAATATGAACTCATTTTGCATGCCAGGCTTTCTGTTCACACGTTCGCTTTCAAATTTATTTTAATGTTGCCAAACATTAGTCATCATTTCACCCCCTTGCCATACCTAAAGTCCTAATCAAATACGAAAGCATCTCAACCCACATAAGCATGTTGTAATTCATGAAATTAAATCTGCAAAGCTATTTTATTCAGTATATACTTCATGTTTTTATATATTTTCTAACGTTGCACTGCAGATGACGAATTATTCATTCCTTTCAATATGAGAGTAATTGAAAGGAAATAAATGATTCCACTCACTTGGGAATGTGCTGCATAGAAGTACTAAAATGTTAGCTCCATTAGGAAGACAAGAAGGGCTCGCTTTTTAATAACGTTTAAATAGAATTAAGCTTGTTTCATAAAAAAGTGCAGTTATAATAAAGTAACATTTGCTGTTGCAACAAACAATAACTTTTATTAGATCTCCCTAAATTACTTGGCTCCTCTCATAGCTTTGTGATATGTACACATACACATATTGCAACCAGACACCCCAGTATTGGGATTTACTTATTTAAAAAAAAAACTTGACCGATAAAGACAATTCTGTCTTAGAAAGAAAAGCTGACTTAAGACTTTTAAGTCAGTACTTAGAAACTTTAAAGGCATGTTGTTTATGCAGTAAAATACACAACAGGCATTGAGTGATGTGAAGCATGATGAAAATCATTTAAAATCATAACTTGCAACAATTCTTGCAACACTACCTTAATATCTTAATATATGAGAGACAGTGAGTGCATTTCCACACAGTACTACAGATTAATAATCTAAAATTGTCTGATTGTTTGAGGTTAACTGATTATTCAAGTGCTCTCACACCCTATCAATACTGAGATCAGGGCTTTGTGCAGGCCACTTGAGTTCCTCTATAATAAACTCATCAAGCCATGTCTTTAAAGACCTCGCGTTGTGCACAGGGACACTGTCATGCTGAAACACAAAATGTTGTCACACTATTGAAAGCATATATCACATCGGTACTAAATAATTAGGACTGGTGTCTATCCTAACCAGAGAAATTATAACAGAATATGTAATGAGGCACCCATACAATATCCTCTCTGTTTTCTGTACAATACATTTCACTGCCTTTAATTGTATATATTTTATATACGACCTTCTTAAGTGCAATAATGTCTTAACTGTGACTGTACACACAAACCTAGGGCAATATATAACTGTACACTGTGCAATATATAACTGTATACACCTTGTGCAATATATAACTGTACACTGTGCAATATATAACTGTATACACCTTGTGCAATATATAACTGTACACTGTGCAATATATAACTGTACACTGTGCAATATATAACTGTACACTGTGCAATATGTAATTGTAACTGTGACTGTACACATACAATGAAATATATAACTATAACTGTACACACACAGGCAATATAAAATATACATTGTGCAATATATAACTGTACACTGTGCGATATATAACTATAACTGAACACACAGTGCAATATATAACTGTACACACAGTGCAATATATAAATATACACTGTACAATATATAACTGTACAATGTGCAGTGTATAACTGTAACTGTGACTGTACACATACACAGTGCAATATATAACTGTAACTGTGCAATATATATTTGTAACTGTGACTGTACACACACACACAGTGCAATATATAACTGTATGCACACACACACACACACACACACACACACACACACATACACACACACAGTGCAATATACGTATAACTGTTCTGTGCAATTTCTCTACATTGCTCCTGGCACCAGACACTTTACTATTCTAATGGACATTTTATTTGTATTTTCTTGTTATTTTGCTGGATCATTTTAGCTTAAGTATTGTACTTTTTACACAGTATAATTACCTTAATTAAGCATAAGTGCTAAAGTGTAGTTTGTTTTACCTTTTATATAATTTACCTTATTTAAGCATCTACAGTTTTGCTTCAAACAACATCTCATTGTACTTGTACAGTGACAATAAAGGTATCTTATTTCTTATCTCATATACATAAGGTAAAGTTTTGCAGTATTGTCTAGACAGAACAAAGCTGTTAAAAGCTTATTACAGCTCGACCTGAGTGTTTGTGTACATTTCAGTATGTCTTATTGTAAAAGTGAGTGAGTGTCCACTCTCAAGTAACTACTGATCTATAGTTTTAATCAAACCTCACAACAGCTCTAGGTTATAACCTCAATAACAAGTTAATTTAGTCTTTAGTGAGGGATTGTTTCTCATTATAAGGGTTGCATTTGACTGTGTGTATATGACTATGTGTTTTTTGTGCTATATTGACATTGCAACGCTCCTGTTACTGGCATTGTACTGGCCTTGTAATTTCACATGATATAGTTCATACATGAGAGAAACACACACACACAATGTAAATTGTTACATAATTACTTAAAAAATTAAGCCATGTATATGAACAGCATTGATTCCTATTCAGAACGACTAACATACTGTTAGTGCTTTGTTTTCATTTAGGAACCCCATTCAGCTATTCTCTTTTTTCCTTTGCAATATATAATCCTTGCAAGGTTCAAGCTCACTTAAGTCCTTAGTGAAGAGATGGATCCTCAGTTGTTCTTTGAAGACAGCAAGAGACTCAGCCAGGGGAGGTTTATTCCACCACCCAGGTGCCAGTACAGAGATGCACATCTTCCTTAAGTCCTGAGGGGCAGATAAGTCAAGTCTGACATGTAGCTCAAAGGATCTAAGGTGCTGTCAGGTAGGTGGGGGTTGGTCCACATTAAGCTTTGTAGGCAAGCATGATCTGTTGGGGTCAGCTACAGGAAGCCAACTGAAGAAATCCAGCGGGGCTGTGGGGTAGGAATTATTATTTATGTTAAAACTAGATGTTTTGCTGCATTTTACTTTTTACATTTCACTTTTATTGGTCTTGTGGTGTTTATTTAAAGACATGCAGTAGTCCAGAATTAAGATGATAGAAGACTAAATAATAATAGCAATAATAAGAAGTCCATGCAGGTTAGCAATATCTGCCGTGAATGATAGGTTGTTATTAAATATTCTAAACATTCCTACATTTTCCAGATGATGTTATCTGAGAGTTCTCCAGGGTAACTGTAAGATTCTGACATGGAATCATATCCCCAGATGTAGATGTACTTCAGTAGTTTAGTAGTAAGTAGATCAGTCATGACATTAAAACTACCTCCTTGTTTCTACACTTACCATATAGAAGCACTTTGTAGTTCTACAATTACTGACTGTAGTCCATCTGTTTCTCTGCATACTTTGTTAGCCCCCTTTCATGCTGTTCTTCAATGGTCAAGACTCTCCCAGGACCACTACAGAGCAGGTATTATTTGGATGGTGGATCATTCTAAGCACTGCAGTGACACTGACATGGTGGTGGTATGAGTGGATGAGACAGCAATGCAGATGGAGTTTTTAAACACATCACTGTCACTGCTGGACAGAGATTAGTCCACCAACCAAAAATATCCAGCCAACAGCGACCCGTGGGCAGCATCCTGTGACCACTGATGAAGGTCTAGAAGATGACCAACTCAAACAGCAGCAATAGATGAGCGATCGACTCTGAGTTTACATCTACAGGGTGGACCAACTAGGTAGGACTGTCTAATAGAGTGGACAGTGAGTGGACACAGTATTTAAAAACTCCAGCAGCGCAACACACACTAACACACCACCACCATGTCATTGTCACTGCAGTGCTGAGAATCATCCACCACCTAAATAATACCTGCTCTGTAGTGGTCCTGTAGTGGTCCTGACCATTGAAGAACAGAGTAAAAGGAGGTTAAAAAAAGTATGTAGAGAAACAGATGGTCAGTAATTGTAGAGCTACAAAGTGCTTCTACAGTATATGGTAAGTGGAGCTGAAAAAACAGACTGCGAGTGTAGAAACAAGGAGGTGGTTTTAATCTTATGGCTGATCAGTGTAGCTATGTTGAGTGACATCATGGTTGTCTTTTTGCTTCTCCACTCTTACAATGCACAGCATGCTGAGGGTTTCTAACAGTGGCTGCATAGCAGAGGCTGGATTTGAGCCGACAATCTTCCAATCGATAGCCCAAAGCTCTACCCGTTCAGTCCACCAACAGCTACTAGTCTCTCCAAAAATCAGAATTTCTAAATATGTTTTTACTAGAAGTTGTAGTTCACCAGTTCTAATAAAAGCAGTTGTTGCTTGGTAGGACAGAAGCACCAAACTCCTGAGATGATGGATTCTGCAATGACCATTAGCACCTCATGGCATCCAGGGCTTCAGGGTTTTACATTTAAAACACAAAGGGCATGCTGTCACTTGACTGTTTATATATGGTATTTGACCTCCTTAAGTGCAATAACATCTTAACTGTGACTGTAAGATCTTAAAGAACAAACAAACTGTGATTTATTTACCCATCAACACACACACTTAGTGCAATATATATTTATTTATTCTACCAGCCTCAAGCTTAATAACTGCTCTGTGTAATATCCCTCCAACATGGCACCAGACACTATTATATTCTCATGGACACTTTATTCTTATTCTTATTCATTATTTTGCTAGAGTTTTACTTCTTATCTTATTTACCTTCATTATGCATCTACAGTCTCCAAACATCTTATTGTGCTTGTACTGTGACAATAAAGATATCTTCTCTTGTCTTATCTTATTCTATTTATATATAAAGACAACAAACAGCATATATAAGCTATAAAAAGACATTTTATAATTAGCACTTTTAGTTGTAAGATTTAAAAGTCAAGACACACAGAGTTCTACACTCTACAAAAAAACATGCTGATGACTCTTGTGGTGGAAAAACCCTTAATGAAATACCTATGAGACTGGATTATGAGTAGAAAAGAGGCTTATTTTTGTCTGCAAAGAAGGACAGCACTGACAAAGTCTCATGCCATAAGATGAAAAGAAAATAATCACCCTTTATACTCCCATCAGTGACCTTGTAAGACCAAGGAAGATTCCACAGTTAACAGATTCTGAGCTAGAACATGGGACTTGGTCTAAACCAGCTAAAACTGTGTTTTGGAGATGATACAATGTAATTGACAATGTAATTGAAATCACATACACCTCTTCTCAGTAACATTACATTGTAGCAGTATTCCTGAAATATTGGAATATGAATACTGGCAAGCATGCCCTAAATACACCGATCAAACATAACATTTAAACCACCTCCTTGTTTCTACACTCACTGTCCATTTTATCAGCTCCACTTACCATATAGAAGCACTTTGTAGTTCTACAATTACTGACTGCAGTCCATCTGTTTCTTTGCATTCTTTGTTAGCCCCCTTTCATGCTGTTCTTCAATGGTCACGACTCTCCCAGGACCACTACAGAGCAGGTATTATTTAGGTGGTGGATCATTCTAAGCACTGCAGTGACACTGACATGGTGGTGGTGTGTTAGTGTGTGTTGTACCGGTATGAGTGGATCAGACACAGCAGCACTGATGGAGTTGTTAAACACCTCACTGTCACTGCGGGACTGAGAATAGTCCACCAACCAAAAATATATCCAGCCAACAGCGCCCCATGGGCAGCGTCCTGTGACCACTGATGAAGGTCTAAAAGATGACCAACTCAAAAAGCAGCAGTGAGTGAGTGGACACGGTATTTAAAAACTCCATTGGCACTGCTGTGTCTGATCTACTTATACCAGCACAACACACACTAACACACCACCACCATGTCATTGTGACTGCAGTGCTGAGAATGATCCACCACCTAAATAATACCTGCTTTGTGGTGGTCCTGTGAGGGTCCTGACCATTGAAGAACAGGGTCAAAACAGGCTAAAAGGTATGCAGACAAACAGATGGACTACAGTCAGTAATTGTAGAACTACAAAGTGCTTCTATATGGTAAGTGGAGCTGATAACATGGACAGTTAGTGTAGAAACAAGGAGGTGGTTTCACTGTTATGGCTGATCAGTGTATACAGTGGGGTCAAAAAGTATTTAGTCAGCCACTGATTGTGCAGGTTCTCCTACTTAGAAAGATGAGAGAGGTCTGTAATTTTCATCATAGGTACACTTCAACTATGAAAGACAAAATGAGGAAAAAAAATCCAGGAAATCACATTGTAGGATTTTTAAAGAATTTATTTGTAAATTATGGTGGAAAATAAGTATTTGGTCAATAACAAAAGTTCAACTCAATACTTTGTAACATAACCTTTGTTGGCAATGACAGAGGTCAAACGTTTCCTGTAAGTCTTCACCAGGTTTGCAAACACTGTAGCTGGTATTTTGGCCCATTCCTCCATGCAGATCTCCTCTAGAGCAGTGATGTTTTGGGGCTGTCGCTGGGCAACACGGACTCCACAAATTTTCTATGGGGTTGAGGTCTGAGACTGGCTAGGCCACTCCAGGTCCTTGAAATGCTTTTTACGGAGCCACTCCTTCGTTGCCCGAGCTGTGTGTTTGGGATCATTGTCATGCTGGAAGACCCAGCCACGTTCCATCTTCAATGCTCTCACTGATGGAAGGAGGTTTTGGCTTAAAATCTCACGATACATGGCCCCGTTCATTCTTTCCTTAACACGGATCAGTCGTTCTGTCCCCTTTGCAGAAAAACAGCCCCAAAGCATGATGTTTCCACCCCCATGCTTCACAGTAGGTATGGTGTGCAACTCAGCATTCTTCTTCCTCCAAACACGACGAGTTGAGTTTTTACCAAAAAGTTCCATTTTGGTTTCATCTGACCACATGATATTCTCCCAATCCTCTTCTGGATCATCCATATGCTCTCTGGCAAACTTCAGACGGGCCTGGACATGTACTGGCTTAAGCAGGGGGACACGCCTGGCACTGCAGGATTTGAGTCCCTCTCGGCGTAGTGTGTATACTGATGGTAGCCTTTGTTACTTTGGTCCCAGCTCTCTGCAGGTCATTCATCAGGTCCCTCCGTGTAGTTCTGGGATTTTTGCTCACCGTTCTCATGATCATTTTGACCCCACGGGATGAGATCTTGACCCCAAGGGAGATTATCAATGGTCTTGTATGTCTTCCATTTTCTTACAATTGCTCCCACAGTTGATTTATTCACACCAACCTGCTTGCCTATTGTAGATTTACTCTTCCCAGCCTGGTGCAGGTCTACAATTTTCTTCCTGGTGTCCTTCGACAGCTCTTTGGTCTTGGCCATGGTTGAGTTTGGAGTCTGACTGTTTGAGGCTGTGGACAGGTGTCTTTTATACAGATAACGAGGTCAAACAGGTGCCATTAATACAGGTAACGAGTGGAGGACAGAAGAGCTTCTTAAAGAAGAAGTTACAGGTCTGTGAGAGCCAGAAATCTTGCTTGTTTGTTATTGACCAAATACTTATTTTCCACCATAATTTACAAATAAATTCTTTAAAAATCCTACAATGTGATTTCCTGGATTTTTTTTTTCTCATTTTGTCTCTCATAGTTGAAGTGTACCTATGATGAAAATTACAGACCTCTCTCATCTTTCTAAGTAGGAGAACCTGCACAATCAGTGGCTGACTAAATACTTTTTGACCCCACTGTACAGTATATACACATTCTAAGTATCAATAATACTTCTGGTATTATTATTACAACTGCCCTACTTATAGGGTAGTTGTAGCCTAGTGGTTAAGGTACTGGACTAGTAATCAGAATGTTGCTGGTTCAAGACCCTTCAAGGTCAGGTTGCCACTGTTGGACCCTTGAGCAAGACCCTTAACCCTCAATTGCTTAGATTGTATACTGTCACAAATGTCACTTTGGATAAAAGCACCTGCTAAATGCCTAAAATGTAAATGTAAATACTTCTAGTGTAAATGAACATTTTTCTCCCACACACTACACTGCTCCACAGAGAAAAGAACCTTTTCAGAAAAAAACTAAACAAATAGCATGTGAGAGATCTCACAAAATCACAAAATCAAGTAATGAAACTGACAATTCAGTTATAATTTTCTTTATATTTTGCTGATTAAAGTAATTTTTTTACATTTATTATAGTTGTATGTATTGTAAGGCACCCGTATACGTTATCAAAAATTACTATGTAACACACCGTACTCCTTAAAGCTGTAAATATTCAAATAAAACCTACAAGAATAGTAATATTGTATTATATTTCTAAACTATTTTACCTTTACTGTAGTATCTTTAACACAGGTCCCATTTTCATTCCACCATCTGATTCAATCATCTAACCTGCTGCGGCACTGTGGGCTCAAAGCACCGCTTTGTGTAACCGTGATTCCAGGGGAAAATCACTCTGCACAGAGACATGATTCATGTAGCTTTTTTGTTGGGATTGCTGGCTACTAAATCATTGATGAATGCGAGAGTGACGGCTTTGTGTGGAAATGGCTCTGCAGTAATGTGGCCGTGTTAACAGCATTCTGTTTCTGTAAGAATGATTGCTGCTAACAGGCCATGACTGACAGCAATGTTTCACCCTTTCATCGTGGATAATTACTCTTCTATCCCCACATTACCCAATTTCACCCTCTCTGCAGCACTTAGGAGTTTACATGCTAATGAGTGTGGATTAACCAAAGGAGATATCATTGCAAACGTGCTTTTTCACTCCTGTACTTTGTCCCTTTTAACTTGTTCACCTTGTCGAACTTCATTTTACCAGGTTATTTTACATTCATCTAATTCATCTATTCTTATTAAAAAAACATACATTGGGCCATTCAGGTGGCACAGCGGTAAAAAGTACGCTAGCACACCAGAATTGGGGTTTCAAATACATAATATCGAATCTCAGCTCTGCAATTCCGACTGGCTGGGCGGCTGCATGAACAACGATTGGCTGTTGTTCATAGGGGTAAACAAAAGTCGGAACATAGGCAACTGTGGCTCCTGCTGGCTGACTGATGGCGCCTGCACAGGGCTGAGAAATAATGCTGATGGGGGTGTGGCCCTCCGTACACAGTGCCTGTCGGTGTATGAACTTGACTAGTGCAGGTGAAAAATGCAGTCTGTACCGACTGTACGTGCTGGAGGGGGCATATGTCAGTTGAGAGGCGTCCTTAGTCAGTGGTGAAGGGTTGAATCAGTATAGAGGATGCAATCAGGGTAATTGGACATGACTAGATTAGGGGAAATAAAAAAAAAATACATTAATAAATGTACACAGCAGCTCAGTTTGTCACAATCTACTAACTTACTTTGCCAATCACCAGTGGTTGCTAATAAGGGCTGCAAGAACAAACAAAATACATGGATTTATAAAAACCTACACTAACAATAGTTGCAGTTTAGTGCTGGGCGGTATGACGGTATGCTCGGTATACCGGCTTCAATTATTCGTACGGTATGGATTTTTCATATACCGCCATACCGTGGCATAGTTTATACAGTTGCTGTAGACTTCAAATATAGGCAACATGTGGGCAGCATCTAGGTCAGCGTTTTTGGATTCAAGATTAAAAATCAAATAACAAACAAGCAGAAATAAAAAAACGGATTGTGATGATGTAAGTACTATTGTACTCCGTACACATCACCAAGACTAGATTTAGGTATCCAATGGAAGTAGTGTAAATAAATAAATAAGTACTTACCTGTTGTTGGGAGATGATCCAGGTGCTGGCGGAGGTTGGAGTTGGTCCGGGACTTGTGTGTAAGGTACCTGAAGATACCAGAAAAGAACACAGTAAGGAATAAAGCTAGCTGAATGTTGTATATGCATTATGAATTATGTGGGAAGGTGTACACTGAATGTTATGGCCATAGGACTGTATCTTGTTGTATGTGTTTGAATGTCCGATCTAGTTTCTCCTGCTTGAGGATTGGCTGTCCGGTCCTAGAGGGGAGGGGCAGCAAGTGAACATTTTATCCTCAAAGTTGATGTGTTAGAAGCAGGAAAAATGGACAAGCATAAGGAGTTGAGCCAGTTTGACAAGGGCCAAATTGTGATGGCTAGATGACTGGGTCAGAGCATCTCCAAAACTGCAGCTCTTGTGGGGTGTTCCCGGGCTGCAGTATCTATCAAAGGTGGTCCAAGGAAGGAACAGTGGTAAACTGGTGACAGGGTCATGGGCGGCCAAGGCTCATTGATGCACGTGGGGAGTGAAGGCTGGCCCATGTGGTTTGATCCAACAGATGAGCTACTGTAGGTCAAATTGCTGAAGAAGTTAATGCTGGTTCTGATAGAAAGGTGTCAGAATACACAGTGCATCACAGTTTGTTGCGTACTGGGCAGCAAAAGGGGGACCAACACAATATTAGGGTCATAATGTTATGCCTGATCGGTGTATATTTTACAAGGCAATACATTTCAATATGACTTAAAAAAAAAGAAAAAACTATTGGATTTGAATCTGACTCCTTTAACCTTATGTTTATCTCTTTTTTGATTCGTTTCGACACCTACCTTGCACTCACTATCATCCCTCTGTCCCCCGATTGCACTGTTGTATTTCCCAGCTGTACGGGCTGTAAGTAATGAATACTGCATGTGTTTACCGGTCTTTCTGTGTTCGTACTTTGTTTGACTCTTTTCTCATTGAAATGAAGGACGTGTGTGAGCAGGTGTGCGTTTGAGTTTAATTCTGTCCTGCTGCAGCTGATGATAGTGGATGGGAGGAGAACAGTAGCATCAACATGACTCCGCATGTCTGGTGCTGTTAGTCATATCGCCTCAATGACATTATATGAACACATGCCATATGTTTATATTGCTCCCACCCTCTGGAGGACAGAATGGAAGTATATGCTGAAAATTAAATCAGGATATGTGTATTGAGCTCTTCAAGGTCACAGGGCAGAAGATGTCTTGTGAGTGAGAGTCAGAGTGTGAGTTTAATGTGAATACTCTTGTCCTTGTGAGAGTTTAACCTGGATGGATTTAACCATGGACATGCAGTCCGAAAGGTTAACTGTGTATTAAAGCTTAACAGAGACAGCACTTAAGCCAGTATAACATAGCACAATGCAGCACAAACCAATGTGTACAAGTATATGTGCTGTCAGGATTACAGGCAAAATTTTAATAATTTCAGTTAAATTCACTTTAATTTTAAAGCAAAGATTCAATAATATATTACATCAGTACAACTGAAGAACTAGATGACCACCTAACGCCACAAACATTAGGCAGTTTAGACATAAGTAGCTGTGTCTGAGGGAGGGGTGCTGAATGGGATACCACTTCATTGAATGCCATTGCAATTCATATTAATCAACAATCAAAACTGATTCATATTAATTAACAAAACAACAACAATAATGCTAATTAAACTACTACTATTACTACTACTACTACTACTACTACTACTACTACTACTACTAATAATAATAATAATAATAATAATAATAATAATAATAATAACAATAAGAATAACAAGCATTGGGCAGTCTAGACATAAGTAGCTGTGTCTGAGGGAGGGAATGCTGAATGAGATACCACTTCATTGCATGCCATTGCAATTCATATTAATCAACAAAACAACAACAATAATACTAATTAAATTACTACTATCACTACTACTAATAATAACAATAATATTAATAATAATAACAATAAGAATAAGAACAGGTGCCCAGTTGGCGCAGCGGGATATTCCGCTAGCACACCAGCACAGAGTTTCTGAACTCCTCGGTTCGAAACTCGGTGTTGCCACCGGTCGGCTGGGCGCCATGTGGCGGGAATTATTGGCAGTGCATGCAGCAGATACTAATTGGCCACCATATTGGGGGCCGGACTATGTGTGGGTTGGTGGGTCTTCATACGCTGTGCAAGGACTCCGATTGGCGGAAGAGACGCCTGTGCAGAATGCAGGGGTAAGAAGAGGAGGGCTGTACACGTGTCGGAAAAGGCGTGTACAGCGACGTGCTCTCCTTGGATGCAATCTGGTATCTCTCAGCAGTGGAAGACAAAATTGAGTGTTTCGGGAGAAAAATGGGGAGAAAATGTATTAAAAAAAAAGAAGAAGAAGAAGAAGAAGAAGAACTATAAGAATAATAAAATTTATAATAATCACTTTTCATTATTTGTTTACTAAATGACGTGAATGAGTTGTGGATAATGCTTAGATACTCTAAATCTACTACATTTTGTAAAACACAATAAAAGAAAAATCTTTTATTTGTAAATTCTTTTGAATCTTTATTTATCTGGTAAAAGTAGAGAAATAGTTGTTTTAATTAATTACATTTTGTATTAATTTGATTAAAATTGTATTTATTAGTTTTTTACACAAAAATTATAAGTTTTATGTTTTTGTTTCTAAAATTTTGTGTAACTGTCACGATTCCAGCCTCCCAGTGTTCCTGGGCTCCCAGAGACTGTAGACTGTGTTTATGTGCCACGCCCACCTCTCTGGGAGCACTCTTACTGAGCCCTGAGCTACGCCCCCTTTTTCATTGGTTCTCTTGGCCAATTAGCTCCAGCTGTCCCTCATTTGAGGGCGTATAAGAGTGGAGCTAGGAGAAGGCTAAGTGGAGGTATTTTTGCTTTGGTTTTGGTGACTCTGTGGGTTCGGTTGGATTTGTTCTGTGCGCCTTGTTAGCACAGTTAGCCTTGTTTACCCTGTTTAGCCTAGTTTAGTCTTGTTAGCATAGTTAGCCTTGTTTAGTCTTGTTAGCCTTGTTTAACCTTGTTTAGCTGTGTTTAGCCTTGTTTAGTTTAGTTAGTCTTGTTGGCCTTGTTTAGCTGTGTTTAGCCTTGTTAGCCTAATTAGCCTTGTTTAGCTGTGTTTCACCTTGTTTAGTCCTGTTTGCTCTTTGTCCTGTCTTATTATTAAATCTTAGTTTATTACATCTTTGCGTGTGTGTCTGCTCACTTTGTCTAGTCCCAGCCCCCTTGTTACAGTAACAATAATGTGTAATAATAATTTATTGTAACAAATGAAGTCAATGTAAAAACAATTGCCAGAAAATCCAAGCAAAGTTTAATTTTTTAATGTGTTATAATATGGGCAGGTGCCTATAGAAATCCAAATCCATACCCCATTCAAATGACCAATGAATGACTACAATATAGTGCACACGTTGTGCTAACAGTTCAGAGCGTGTGCATGGGACACGGTGTGGAATGAGTAATGCATTACTGGTGAGTTTTGGGTGTAATTCTGTGCCGTTTTGTTAAACAATCATGCAAAACACCAAGTTCAGATCAATTCCGTAATTGGGACGTAAGCACTGTTGTGCTGTTTTGATGAGATCCGTCCAGTTAATAAGGAACATACCTTAGTGTACTCATGAATTTTAACCGAATTATCCTGGGTGTAATCAGGTTAGTTGGGGTAAGTATAGCTTTACCTCAGCTTATTCCTTCTTTCTCTTGCTTCATAACGTTCAGTATGAGAAATGGCTGAATATGAAATAAGCGGCTCATCCGAAGTGAGCTGTATTCAAAATATTTATTATTAAACCCTGCTTTATGAGACACTCGAAACACTGCCCTTTCCTTCTGCATTACTGAAGCTCTCCATTATGCTGCATTATGAACAGAACTGAATGACTCATTCATTTATCAAGTACTGTGTTTCATGCACATGCTAGACATTACTTTTTTCTTTCTTTTTTTACTTTATTGAATGTAAAGCAGATTGGAAAGACAGGTTCATAAATCTCCTATCTAAGACACATGGAGATAAAAAAAAACTATATTGTATTTGTATTTACCACCACGGGAAAACAATACTTTGTGAAAGCGAGTATTTACGCTGCATTTCAGCTGAATATCTTTTCCTCCACTTATTATTTTTAAATACAATTCACAAAAGCAGTTTGACTGATGGGCTGAGCTGACAGTGGCCCTGCTAGTTCTGCTATTCTTGTACCAGAGTCACTTACGATCAGTGTTCTGCACTACAGGAACCAGCTCCTTTCTGACTGTTTGAGTCCAACCCTGGTACAACTAGTGGTGGTAAACTTGGTTCATTTTATGGACTCAGGTTAATCTCACTCGGTAATCTGATCCGGTTCACTTGAGTCACTTGTACTGACATCTTGATTGCGATTGATTTACTGCATGAAAATGCATCCAAATATCACTTGTCTTCTGTGCACTCATCTTCAGTAAATAAATCCTCTCTTAATTCTCTTGGCACCTCACACTTCTCTTGTTAGTGACAAGTTGACCCTTTTTTATAAGTGGAATCTTGATCATGGGGGATAGGGACAAGGAGGGGGAAGAGGGGGGTGGACTCACCTACCAATCAGATGGGTATATTAATGGGTCAAGGGTTCAATGGGTCAACAACAAATTGCCATGTTAACTTGACCCAGTCAGGCATCCACAGTGGCACCAAAACAGTCAGTAAATTACCATGGGGAAAGGGCTATGATATTCTTTAAGTGGTTCAGTCCTAAAGTAGCCTGTAAGCATTTGCATTTACATTTTCAGCATTTTGCAGACGCTTTTATCCAAAGCGACTTACACAGTGAGCGGAACACAATGAGCAATTGAGGGTTAAGGGCCTTGCTCAGGGACCCAACAGTGGCAACTTGGTGGTGGCGGGGCTTGAACCGGCAACCTTCTGTTTACTAGTCCAGTACCTTAACCACTGAGCTACCACTGGCCAGCATTTTAATAATAATATAAATATATTTTTTTGTTGTTTTGCTTACAAGAAAACATGCTGCATTACTAATCTATACCACTACTACTGATAATAATAATAATAATAGCATGTGCATAGAATCAGTCACATAACGAACATCAGTGTGTTTAACCGCTTGTTTATTGAAATATTTAACTTGTTACTTAGATTCACAGACTGAAGTGAAGCCGGTTCAGCCAAATCATCTGAGTCCGTGGTGTTTCCAGCGAGTCTGCTCACTCGCCTTGTGTACTTAGCAGCAGCCAGTCAGAGGGCTTATAGGATCCGGGTTAATTGAGATCTCGGACTCGTGATTCCTGATTCAGTATGAGTTCGAATCATTAACTCGGGTGATTCAGGAACCGCCCAGCTCTAGGTACAACAGCCCTGTGGTATTGTTTGTTTAGGCAGGGGAGACTGAAGTACTTATGCTTGGATGTAGACCTTAACTGCCAGTCTGAGACTTGTTATCAGACTGTCAGTACTCAAAGTGAGCATGTGTTACTCTTTGGTGCATCTAGTCTCTGAACCCAGCACATTCTTAACCAATATGAAAAGGTTACTAAAGATTTATGCATTATGGACTCTGGTTAGTTTTTCTGTACTGTACATGTTTGTACTGCATCAGCATGGGACATTTATTTGGAAACACTCCTGGTAGTTACAAGTTGTAAAAAATAAAGACTGTCCTTCATTTTTAATAGGTGAAGGAGTGGCTGCTCCTCTACTTTTACCAACGTAAACCTGTTTACCCACCTGAGGTTGAAGCCTGCAAGACTGCTGTGCCAACAGTGCTGCTCCTGCTAGATATGATGGAAGCCTGGTGTGTTTGCACTGAAAATGTCTAGAACTCACTACAGACTTTATCACAAACTGGACTGAATCTATTGCTGCTGTTTGAGTTGGTCATCTTCTAGACCTTCATCAGTGGTCACAAGACACTGCCCATGGGGTGCTGTTGGCTGGATATTTTAGGTTAGTGGACTATTCTCAGTCCAGCAGTGACAGTGAGGTGTTTAAAAACTCCATCAGCGCTGCTGTGTTTTATCCACTCATACCAGCACAACACACACTAACACACCACCACCATGTCAGTGTCACTGCAGTGCTGAGAATGATCCACCACCCAAATAATACCTGCTCTGTGGTGGTCCTGGGAGAGTCCTGACCATTGAAGAACAGCATGAAAGGGGGCTAACAAAGCATGCAGAGAAACAGATGGACTACAGTCAGTAATTGTAGAACTATAAAGTGCTTCTATATGGTAAGTGGAGCTGATAAGAAAAAACTTACAAATAGTGACCAGGAAGCAAGGATTGGTCCCAGGTCCCCAGAACCAAAATACTGTAAAGCATCCTACCGATGTGGTAGCTGCTATTTTTCATTTGAAATCCCACAGTCATTTCTGATGGGCTTGTCCACACACACTACGTGTTTGTTGGTTGACATTGCATTACATGATTGTGTGCAAATGGGTGTGTGCTGTACTGCCACTGTGCAGACACCGAGTGCAAGTGTCAGTACTGTATGAATATTAATTGACATCGTGAATGCGCTAGCAACATGCTGGGTGTACGAATGTGTGTGTGTTCTCAGGGTCATCCTGTCACATCACACTTTCAGTCCTCAACTGTGTTGTAATTAATGACTGCTTCCCTTATTCTTTTTTTCACTCAAGGACGAGTGCCTTCCTGAATGACAATCACTCCTCCTGAGCAGGAATCTGTTCTGGTATTAGAATATGGAGTAGTCAAGCAACAATCAAAATGCATGGCACATGCTGCAGGATTTTGGCTGTGGTGGCAACCCTGCACGTACAATTCTAGTTTGTTGGAACTGAGTCATAGCAGGTGGGATTTGTTTTATGATGTAATATGATGGTATATATGCAATCATACATGTTATACTCCACCTACCTCTTTACTGAAATAAACAGCCTTTTTTTATGCATTTATTCAATGTATTCATTTATTTGGGTCAGGATTTTGGCTGTTTTACTTAATTATTTATTATGGATAGATCTGGATTATGCATGGGTTTGTTTCTGGTACTTTAGTTCCATTACACCTCAAATGTGGCTCAGGATTTTGGCTGTGGTGGCAACCCGGCACCTAAAATTGCGTCACGGACCGTGTAATGAGCCGTCTCCCGTGTAATATGCGATTTGCTGTAAAAGTCAAAATTATTGGTTTGTGTTCAGTGATTCATTCAGTGGTTCATTTACATGTTATATTGTACCTACCTCTTAACTGAAGTAAATTTATTAATTTAATTGTTTATTTACTCAATTATTTATTGTGGATAGATATACAGTAGATTATGCTTGGGTTTTGTTTCTGGTACTGTAGTTTCCTTACACCTCAAATTTGGATCAGGATTTTGACTGTGGTGGCAACCCGGCGCCTGAAATTGCAGTTCATTTGAATAGGGAATCATAAGAGACGGGATTTGTTTTATGATGGAAAATAAGAAACAGTGCATTTTATTATATACAGTGTATCACAAAAGTGAGTACACCCCTCACATTTCTGCAAATATTTTATTATATCTTTTCATGGGACAACACTATAGAACTAAAACTTGGATATAACTTAGAGTAGTCAGTGTACAACTTGTATAGCAGTGTAGATTTACTGTCTTCTGAAAATAACTCAACACACAGTCATTAATGTCTAAATGGCTGGCAACATAAGTGAGTACACCCCACAGTGAACATGTCCAAATTGTGCCCAAAGTGTCAATATTTTGTGTGACCACCATTATTAACCAGCACTGCCTTAACCCTCCTGGGCATGGAATTCACCAGAGCTGCACAGGTTGCTACTGGAATCCTCTTCCACTCCTCCATGATGACATCACGGAGCTGGTGGATGTTAGACACCTTGAACTCCTCCACCTTCCACTTGAGGATGCGCCACAGGTGCTCAATTGGGTTTAGTCCATCACCTTTACCTTCAGCTTCCTCAGCAAGTCAGTTGTCATCTTGGAGGTTGTGTTTGGGGTCGTTATCCTGTTGGAAAACTGCCATGAGGCCCAGTTTTCGAAGGGAGGGGATCATGCTCTGTTTCAGAATGTCACAGTACATGTTGGAATTCATGTTTCCCTCAATGAACCGCAGCTCCCCAGTGCCAGCAACACTCATGCAGCCCAAGACCATGATGCTACCACCACCATGCTTGACTGTAGGCAAGATACAGTTGTCTTGGTACTTCTCACCAGGGCGCCGCCACACATGCTGGACACCATCTGAGCCAAACAAGTTTATCTTGGTCTCGTCAGACCACAGGACATTCCAGTAATCCATGTTCTTGGACTGCTTGTCTTCAGCAAACTGTTTGCGGGCTTTCTTGTGCGTCAGCTTCCTTCTGGGATGACGACCATGCAGACCGAGTTGATGCAGTGTGCGGCGTATGGTCTGAGCACTGACAGGCTGACCTCCCACGTCTTCAACCTCTGCAGCAATGCTGGCAGCACTCATGTTTCTATTTTTTAAAGCCAACCTCTGGATATGACGCCGAACACGTGGACTCAACTTCTTTGGTCGACCCTGGCGAAGAATTTTCCGAGTGGAACCTGTCCTGGAAAACCGCTGTATGACCTTGGCCACCATGCTGTAGCTCAGTTTCAGGGTGTTAGCAATCTTCTTATAACCCAGGCCATCTTTGTGGAGAGCAACAATTCTATTTCTCACATCCTCAGAGAGTTCTTTGCCATGAGGTGCCATGTTGAATATCCAGTGGCCAGTATGAGAGAATTGTACCCAAAACACCAAATTTAACAGCCATGCTCCCCATTTACACCTGGGACCTTGACACATGACACCAGGGAGGGACAACAACACATTTGGGCACAATTTGGACATGTTCACTGTGGGGTGTACTCACTTATGTTGCCAGCTATTTAGACATTAATGGCTGTGTGTTGAGTTATTTTCAGAAGACAGTAAATCTACACTGCTATACAAGTTGTACACTGACTACTCTAAGTTATATCCAAGTTTCATGTCTATAGTGTTGTCCCATGAAAATATATAATGAAATATTTGCAAAAATGTGAGGGGTGTACTCACTTTTGTGATACACTGTATATATATATATATATCTATATATATATATATATATATATAAATATCTATATCTAAGTAAGTAAATATATATATATATATATATATATATATATATATATATATATATATATATATATATATATATATATATTTACTTACTTAGATATAGATATTTATATACTTAGTTTCTGGTGTTTTATGATGTAAAATGAGAAATAATTAATTTTATAATATTTGCAATCATACATATTTTATTGTACCTACCGCTTAACTGAAATAAATTGGTTTGTTTATTTATTTACTTATTTATTTATTGCAGATATACAGTGTATCACAAAAGTGAGTACACCCCTCACATTTCTGCAGATATTTAAGTATATCTTTTCATGGGACAACACTGACAGAATGACACTTTGACACAATGAAAAGTAGTCTGTGTGCAGCTTATATAACAGTGTAAATTTATTCTTCCCTCAAAATAACTCGATATACAGCCATTAATGTCTAAACCACCGGCAACAAAAGTGAGTACACCCCTTAGTGAAAGTTCCTGAAGTGTCAATATTTTGTGTGGCCACCATTATTTCCCAGAACTGCCTTAACTCTCCTGGGCATGGAGTTTACCAGAGCTTCACAGGTTGCCACTGGAATGCTTTTCCACTCCTCCATGACGACATCACGGAGCTGGCGGATATTCGAGACTTTGCGCTCCTCCACCTTCCGCTTGAGGATGCCCCAAAGATGTTCTATTGGGTTTAGGTCTGGAGACATGCTTGGCCAGTCCATCACCTTTACCCTCAGCCTCTTCAATAAAGCAGTGGTCGTCTTAGAGGTGTGTTTGGGGTCATTATCATGCTGGAACACTGCCCTGCGACCCAGTTTCCGGAGGGAGGGGATCATGCTCTGCTTCAGTATTTCACAGTACATATTGGAGTTCATGTGTCCCTCAATGAAATGTAACTCCCCAACACCTGCTGCACTCATGCAGCCCCAGACCATGGCATTCCCACCACCATGCTTGACTGTAGGCATGACACACTTATCTTTGTACTCCTCACCTGATTGCCGCCACACATGCTTGAGACCATCTGAACCAAACAAATTAATCTTGGTCTCATCAGACCATAGGACATGGTTCCAGTAATCCATGTCCTTTGTTGACATGTCTTCAGCAAACTGTTTGCGGGCTTTCTTGTGTAGAGACTTCAGAAGAGGCTTCCTTCTGGGGTGACAGCCATGCAGACCAATTTGATGTAGTGTGCGGCGTATGGTCTGAGCACTGACAGGCTGACCCCCCACCTTTTCAATCTCTGCAGCAATGCTGACAGCACTCCTGCGCCTATCTTTCAAAGACAGCAGTTGGATGTGACGCTGAGCACGTGCACTCAGCTTCTTTGGACGACCAACGTGAGGTCTGTTCTGAGTGGACCCTGCTCTTTTAAAACGCTGGATGATCTTGGCCACTGTGCTGCAGCTCAGTTTCAGGGTGTTGGCAATCTTCTTGTAGCCTTGGCCATCTTCATGTAGCGCAACAATTCGTCTTTTAAGATCCTCAGAGAGTTCTTTGCCATGAGGTGCCATGTTGGAACTTTCAGTGACCAGTATGAGAGAGTGTGAGAGCTGTACTACTAAATTGAACACACCTGCTCCCTATGCACACCTGAGACCTAGTAACACTAACGAGTCACATGACATTTTGGAGGGAAAATGACAAGCAGTGCTCAATTTGGACATTTAGGGGTGTAGTCTCTTAGGGGTGTACTCACTTTTGTTGCCGGTGGTTTAGACATTAATGGCTGTATATTGAGTTATTTTGAGGGAAGAATAAATTTACACTGTTATATAAGCTGCACACAGACTACTTTTCATTGTGTCAAAGTGTCATTCTGTCAGTGTTGTCCCATGAAAAAATATACTTAAATATCTGCAGAAATGTGAGGGGTGTACTCACTTTTGTGATACACTGTATATGGGTTATGCTTGGGTTTGTTTCTGGTAATTCAGTGTTCTGACAGCTCAAATTTGGCTCTGGATTTCAGCTGTTGTGGCAACCCGGCACCTAAAATTCTAGTTTGTTAGAATTGTGTCATAGCAGGTGAGAGATATGGGTTATAAATTTAGGATTCATTCTGGCTTCTAGTCACTGTATGTGAGGAGCTTTTCATGTTTTATTCATGTCTGCTTGGGTTTATTTCTTGTACTGTAGTTTCCTTACACCTTAAATGTGGCTCAGATTTTGGCTGTGGTGGCAACCCGGTGCCTAAAATTGCAGTTCATTTGAATAGGGAATCATAGCGTATGGGATTTGTTTTATGATTGGAAAATAAGAAAAAGTGCATTTTATTATATATATTATACAATAAATTGGTTTATTTATTTATTTACTTAGATATTACTTAACTTTTTTATTGTGGAAAGATATGGATTATGCTTGGGTTTGTTTTTGGTGTTTTATGGTGTAAAATGAGACAATTAATTTTATTATATTTGCAGTCATTGTTTATTTACTCAATTATTTATTGTGGAGATATATGGATTATGCTTGGGTTTGTTTCTGGTACTTTAGTTTCCGGCTTAGGATTTTGGCTGTAGTGGCAACCCGGCACCTAAAATTCTAATTTGTTAGAATTGTGTCATAGCAGGTGAGAGATATGGGTTATACAATTGGAATTCATTCTGGCTTCTAGTCACTGTATGTGAGGAGCTTTTCATGTTTCATTTATGTCTGCTTCAGTTTATTTCTGGTACTGTAGTTTCCTTACACCTCAAAAGTGTCGCTTAGGATTTTGGCTGTGGTGGCCACACGGCACCCAAAATTGCAGTTCATTTGAATCGAGTCACAGCAGATGGGATTATATATGCAGTCATACATGTTATATTTTACCTACCTCTTAACTAAAATAAATTGGTTTAATTATTTACTTAATTATTTATTGTGTATAGATTACTCCTAAAATTTGGGTAAGGATTTTGGCTGTTGGGGCAACCCGGCACCTAAAATTCTAGTTTGTTTGAATTTACTCATAGCAGGTGGGATTTATTTTATAATGTAATATGATATCTGCAGTTAATTTGAATAGGGAGTCATAGCAGATGTGATTTTTTTAACCTACCACTGAACTGAAGTAAATTGATTTATTTATTTAAATGTTTATTTACACATACATGTTATTTTACCTACCTCTCAATTCAAATACATGGGTTTATACTTTATTAATAGATTTATGTATATTTATTAAGTTTATTTCTGGTACTTTAGTTCCATTACACCTCAAATTTGGGTAAGGAATTTGGCTGTGGTGGCAACCGGGCACCTAAAATTGCAGTTGGTTTGAATTGAGTCATAGCAAATGGGATTTGTTTTGCGATGTAATATGAGACATTAGTATTATATATGCAATCATACATGTTATATTGTACCTACCGCTTAATTGAAATAAATTGGTTTGTTTATTTATTTACTTAATTATTTGTTGTGGATATACTGGTACTTTAGTTTCCTTATGGCTCAGGATTTTGGGTGTTGTGGCAACCCGGAACCAAAAATTCTAGTTTGTTAGAATTGTGTCATAGCAGGTTTTGTTTTATGATGTAATATGATAAATAGTTCATTTTATTATATATGCAATCATACATGTTATGTTTATTTATTTTATTTTTATCATCCATTTTATATCACAGTTGGCAATTCATTTGCAGTTTGCCGACCCCCCTTCCCCCCACACTGTGTCATAAAAAATAGTGTCATTGCTTCCTGTAGTTTATGGTACAACTGTGCTATGATCATCCAGTGATATGTATTCATGGTATCTCTCACACACACACTACTGCTGCTGATACTAATATGAGAGGTTTGTCCTTCAGAAGTTTTAAAGACATGCATGCTGCAGCCTAATTCTCAGAATTAAATGCAGGAGATCCAGTCAGGCATAACAGGCTGTAAGTTATAATTCCACTAAGTTTGACAGCTCAGAAAAGAACATCGAGCGCAGCGAATGAGAGAAAATGGGGAGTTCGTTTTCAAGTAAAACTCATTCTAATGTTTCTGACAGGTTTTTCTTTTTAATTTGATTTGGTAGCTGAGGTATGAAGCAGAAGTGTTCCCTGCACCAGCACCAGCACCCTCCTCCCCCTATCAACACTCAGCCATTGCCCTTGGCTTTACTCTTTATTTTCATAGCACTGCTTGTGAATACCAAGTAGATTAATTCTAGATTAAACCAGGAGAATGAAACGTGGCTCTATTGAGACTTTATCAGATGGACAGTAAGATCGACACTTTTTTTTCTACCTTTATGCCTGTATGCCGTGGTGTACTGCACCATATTTACTCACAAACAATTTACAGGATGAAGAGTCCCTGTTCACCCTCTTTACAATTCTGTACTGTAGCAGCTGAGCAGATTTCTGTGCAACACACCCTACTTATGAATTTTTGAATGTGTGTGTTTGTGGGAAATTTTTTACCTCCTCCTGCTTGGTAGTTTTTAAAAGTATTTCTCTGGTGCATTTTAAGCAGGTCACTAATCTCGAGTGTATGAATATTTTATATTAACTAGATTATGTAAAGCAGCAGGGCTTGAGATTGCTCCTGCGGTGTTTAGTTCAATCTCAAATCTACCTGTGCTAGAAGCATGAGTTCCAGGAACAGTGACACAGCTGCTTCAGAGCATCATTCTTTAGGGCCCAATATATTATCTATCTGTCTGTCTGTCTATCTGTTTATCTGTCTGTCTGTCTATCTGTCTGGCTGTCTGTCTGTCTATTTATCTATCTACTTGTCTGTCTGTCTGTCTGTCTGTCTATCTGTTTATCTATCTACTTGTCTGTCTGTCTGTCTATCTGTTTATCTATATATCTATCTGTCTGGCTGGCTGTCTATTTATCTATCTGTCTATTTATCTATCTACTTGTCTGTCTCTATCTGTCTGTCTGTTTATTTACCTGTCTGTCTGTTTATCTATCTAGCTTTTTGTCTGTCTATGTCTATCTGTTATCTGTCTAGCTGTCTGTCTATCTGTCTATCTATCCATGTCTATCTGTCTGTCTGTCTATTTATATATCTGTCTGTCTATCTACCTGCCTATCTGCCTGTCTGTCTGTCTATCTACTTGTCTGTCTATCTGTCTATCTATCCATCTGTCTGTATGTTTGTCTGTCTATCTATCTATCTATCTATCTATCTATCTATCTATCTATCTATCTATCTATCTATCTATCTATCTATCTATCTATCTATCTATCTATCTATCTATATATATCTATCTACCTGCCTATCTATCTATCTATCTATCTATCTATCTATCTATCTATCTATCTATCTATCTATCTATCTATCTATCTATCTATCTATCTATCTATCTATCTATCTGTCTATCTGTCTATCTGTCTATCTATCTATCTATCTATCTATCTATCTATCTATATATATTTTAGTTCCATTAAAGTAGTGACTGTCTGTCTGTCTATCTACTTGTCTGTCTATCTGTTTTTCTATCTAGCTTTCATCCCCAGGTGGGGCGGTCCGGTCCTTTCTGTGTGGCGTTTGCATGTTCTCCCCGTGTCCGCGTGGGTTTACTGCGGGTGCTCCGGTTTCCTCCCACAGTCCAAAGACATGCAAGTGAGGTGAATTGGAGATACTAAATTGTCCATGACTGTGTTCAATATAACCTTGTGAACTGATGAACCTTGTGTAATGAGTAACTACCGTTCCTGTCATGAATGTAACCAAAGTGTAAAACATGACGTTAAAATCCTAATAAACAAACAAACAAACAATCTAGCTTTCTGTCTGTCTATCTGTTTATCTATCTAGCTGTCTATCTGTCTGTCTGTCTGTCTATCTATCTATCTATCTATCTATCTATCTATCTATCTATCTATCTATCTATCTACCAGTCTGTCTGTCTGTCTGTCTGTCTGTCTGTCTGTCTGTCTTGTAGTTCCATTAAAGTAGTGACAGTATGTAAACTGTAACTAGTAATAATAATAAAACAGTAATGCTGCCTAGTGGGTAGATGGAGACTTGTGGGTTCAAATCACAGCTCTGCCATGCAGCCACTGTTAAGCCATTAACCCTCTCGGCTCCAGAGGTGTCTGCCCCTGCGCTCTGACCCCAGCTTCCAAACAAGCTGGGATATGTGGAAAGTAATTTATTGTACTGTACATGTGTATATCTATACATGACAAATAAAAGCATTTCATCTTCATTAGATTATTATTATTATATTTATTTCAATATTTTTTACCTTCCATTTGTAATACATATATGTTTGTTTATTTATTTATTTAAATTTATAATTCAAATATTTATTATAATTAATTATTTATTTATATGTACATTTCAATTTAATGCCTGCAATAAAATAGGAACCAAATGCAAGTTTACCAAATGCAACCAAAAGGTCGACGAGGTATAAAACACACTTCCATGTGCAACTGTGCATCAGTTAAATTCAGAAAACTCGAGCCCAGAGATGACATACAGCTTCTACTGTGCAATGTGTCATTTTTTACAGCCCAGTGTGGCGATAACCATCACAAAAGCATGACAGTTTTGGATGAAGGTCACAGGTCTTTAGTAGTGTTTATTCTTTCGGCCTTGACTTTTTGTGCTTGCCTTTTTTAAATTCACTGCTTTTTGAGCAGTGGGTGCTTTGTAGGGGTCAATTTTCATTGATGGAGGGGTTAGAGGGGGTAAGAAATTGTGAGTTACATAAGGACATAGTAAACATTTCTGTCCTAATTGTAGTGGTTTCTTTTGAGATGACAGTGCCTCTAGGGAACTCTGAAGAGTTTTATATGTGTTAGGTCAAATATCAGGTGTTCATAAACTATTGGTAGCTTGTTCTCCTTCTCTGACCTGTGTTACAACAGATGTGCTCATTTCAGCAATAGTTAACCACAGAACCTGTCCCCCCTCTGAATGTTAAATGTTAAACAACGCCACCACCCCTAACCATTACACTGGTTCTGCCTGTAAATAATTCTCTTTTATCCTGTAAACTAGGCTAGTAAATAAGTTCATATTTTCACATACACCTGTTATCTCCATCTATTTAAACTCACCTCTCCATACAATTAACTGGAAGCTTACTCTGATTGTGTGTGAGTTGTAGGGCTCTTTCTCTTAAACTCATAGCAGCAAATGACACTAGAGTTGAAGATCTGAATGTCAAGATTTGTTTAAGATCTCTAGCTGTTCTAACAACATAAGTCAGGACCCCCACAGGACCACCACAGAGCAGGTATTATTTGGGTGGTGGATCATTCTCAGCACTGCAGTGACACTGACATGGTGGTGGTGTGTTAGTGTGTGTTGTGCTGGTATGAGTGGATCAGGCACAGCAGCGCTGCTGGAGTTTTTAAATACTGTGTCCTCTCACTGTCCACTCTATTACACACTCCTACCTAGTTGGTCCACCTTATAGGAAAATCAGAGACGATCGCTCATCTATTGCTGCTGTTTGAGTTGGTCATCTTCTAGACCTTCATCAGTGGTCACAGGACGCTGCCCACAGGGCGCTGTTGGCTGGATATTTTTGGTTGGTGGACTATTCTCTATCCAGCAGTGACAGTGAGGTATTTAAAAACTCCATCAGCACTGCTGTGACTGATCCACTCATAACAGCACAACACACACCAACACACCACCACCATGTCAGTGTCATTGCAGTGCTGAGAATGATCCACCATCCAAATACTACCTGCCCTGTAGTGGCCCTGGAAGTTCTGACCATTGAAGAATGGCATGAAAGGGGGCTAACAAAGCATGTAGAGAGACAGATGGACTACAGTCAGTAATTGTTGAACTACAAAGTGCTTCTATATGGTAAGTGGAGCAGATAAAATGGACAGTGAGTGTAGAAACAAGGAGGTGGTTTTAATGGTATGGCTGATCGGTGTATATAATGGACCTTGAAATGCTTTTTACGGAGCCACTCCTTCGTTGCCCGAGTGGTGTGTTTGGATCATTGTCATGCTGGAAGACCCAGCCACGTTCCATCTTCAATGCTCTCACTGATGGAAGGAGGTTTTGGCTTAAAATCTCATGATACATGGCCCCGTTCATTCTTCCCTTAACATGGATCAGTCGTCCTGTCCCCTTTGCAGAAAAACAGCCCCAAAGCATGATGTTTCCACCCCCATGCTTCACAGTAGGTATGGTGTTCTTGGGTTTTTCTTCTTCCTCCAAACACGACGAGTTGAGTTTTTACCAAAAGTTCCATTTTGGTTTCATCTGACCACATGATATTCTCCCAATCCTCTTCTGGATCATCCATATGCTCTCTGGCAAACTTCAGACGGGCATGGACATCTACTGGCTTAAGCAGGGGGACACGCCTGGCACTGCAGGATTTGAGTCCCTCTCGGCATAGTGTGTTACTGATGGTAGCCTTTGTACTTTGGTCCCAGCTCTCTGCAGGTCATTCATCAGGTCCCTCCGTGTAGTTCTGAAATTTTTGCTCACCGTTCTCATGATCATTTTGACCCCACGGGATGAGATCTTGACCCCAAGGGAGATTATCAATGGTCTTGTATGTCTTCCATTTTCTTACAATTGCTCCCACAGTTGATTTATTTACACCAACCTGCTTGCCTATTGTAGATTCACTCTTCTCAGCCTGGTGCAGGTCTACAATTTTTTTCCTGGTGTCCTTCGACAGCTCTTTGGTCTTGGCCATGGTTGAGTTTGGAGTCTGACTGTTTGAGGCTGTGGACAGGTGTCTTTTATACAGATAACGAGGTCAAACAAGTGCCATTAATACAGGTAACAAGTGGAGGACAGAAGAGCTTCTTAAAGAAGAAGTTACAGGTCTCTGAGAGCCAGAAATCTTGCTTGTTTGTTATTGACCAAATACTTATTTTCCACCATAATTTACAAATAAATTATTTAAAAATCCTACAATGTGATTTCCTGGATTTTTTTTTCTCATTTTGTCTCTCATAGTTGAAGTGTACCTATGATGAAAATTACAGACCTCTCTCATCTTTCTAAGTAGGAGAACTTGCGCAATCAGTGGCTGACTAAATACTTTTTGACCCCACTGTATATATACTGTATATATATATACAGTGTATCACAAAAGTGAGTACACCCCTCACATTTCTGCAAATATTTCATTATATCTTTTCATGGGACAACACTATAGACATGAAACTTGGATATAACTTAGAGTAGTCAGTGTACAGCTTGTATAGCAGTGTAGATTTACTGTCTTCTGAAAATAACTCAACACACAGCCATTAATGTCTAAATGGCTGGCAACATAAGTGAGTACACCCCACAGTGAACATGTCCAAATTGTGCCCAAAGTGTCAATATTTTGTGTGACCACCATTATTATCCAGCACTGCCTTAACCCTCCTGGGCATGGAGTTCACCAGAGCTGCACAGGTTGCTACTGGAATCCTCTTCCACTCCTCCATGATGACATCACGGAGCTGGTGGATGTTAGACACCTTGAACTCCTCCACCTTCCACTTGAGGATGCGCCACAGGTGCTCAATTGGGTTTAGTCCATCACCTTTACCTTCAGTTTTCGAAGGGAGGGGATCATGCTCTGTTTCAGAATGTCACAGTACATGTTGGAATTCATGTTTCCCTCAATGAACTGCAGCTCCCCAGTGCCAGCAACACTCATGCAGCCCAAGACCATGATGCTACCACCACCATGCTTGACTGTAGGCAAGATACAGTTGTCTTGGTACTTCTCACCAGGGCGCCGCCACACATGCTGGACACCATCTGAGCCAAACAAGTTTATCTTGCTCTCGTCAGACCACAGGGCATTCCAGTAATCCATGTTCTTGGACTGCTTGTCTTCAGCAAACTGTTTGCCGGCTTTCTTGTGCGTCAGCTTCCTTCTGGGATGACGACCATGCAGACCGAGTTGATGCAGTGTGCGGCGTATGGTCTGAGCACTGACAGGCTGACCTCCCACGTCTTCAACCTCTGCAGCAATGCTGGCAGCACTCATGTGTCTATTTTTTAAAGCCAACCTCTGGATATGACGCCGAACACGTGGACTCAACTTCTTTGGTCGACCCTGGCGAAGCCTGTTCAGAGTGGAACCTGTCCTGGAAAACCGCTGTATGACCTTGGCCACCGTGCTGTAGCTCAGTTTCAGGGTGTTAGCAATCTTCTTATAGCCCAGGCCATCTTTGTGGAGAGCAACAATTCTATTTCTCACATCCTCAGAGAGTTCTTTGCCATGAGGTGCCATGTTGAATATCCAGTGGCCAGTATGAGAGAATTGTACCCAAAACACCAAATTTAAAAGCCCTGCTCCCCATTTACACCTGGGACCTTGACACATGACACCAGGGAGGGACAACGACACATTTGGGCACAATTTGGACATGTTCACTGTGGGGTGTACTCACTTATGTTGCCAGCTATTTAGACATTAATGGCTGTGTGTTGAGTTATTTTCAGAAGACAGTAAATCTACACTGCTATACAAGCTGAACACTGACTACTCTAAGTTATATCCAAGTTTCATGTCTATAGTGTTGTCCCATGAAAAGATATAATGAAATATTTGCAGAAATGTGAGGGGTGTACTCACTTTTGTGATACACTGTATATATATATACAGTATATATATATACAGTGTATCACAAAAGTGAGTACACCCCTCACATTTCTGCAGATATTTAAGTATATCTTTTCATGGGACAACACTGACAAAATGACACTTTGACACAATGAAAAGTAGTCTGTGTGCAGCTTATATAACAGCGTAAATTTATTCTTCCCTCAAAATAACTCAATATACAGCCATTAATGTCTAAACAACCGGCAACAAAAGTGAGTACACCCCTAAGAGACTACACCCCTAAATGTCCAAATTGAGCACTGCTTGTCATTTTCCCTCCAAAATGTCATGTGATTTGTTAGTGTTACTAGGTCTCAGGTGTGCATAGGGAGCAGGTGTGTTCAATTTAGTAGTACAGCTCTCACACTCTCTCATACTGGTCACTGAAAGTTCCAACATGGCACCTCATGGCAAAGAACTCTCTGAGGATCTTAAAAGACGAATTGTTGCGCTATATGAAGATGGCCAAGGCTACAAGAAGATTGCCAACACCCTGAAACTGAGCTGCAGCACAGTGGCCAAGATCATCCAGCGTTTTAAAAGAGCAGGGTCCACTCAGAACAGACCTCGCGTTGGTCGTCCAAAGAAGCTGAGTGCACGTGCTCAGCATCACATCCAACTGCTGTCTTTGAAAGATAGGCGCAGGAGTGCTGTCAGCATTGCTGCAGAGATTGAAAAGGTGGGGGGTCAGCCTGTCAGTGCTCAGACCATACGCCGCACACTACATCAAATTGGTCTGCATGGCTGTCACCCCAGAAGGAAGCCTCTTCTGAAGTCTCTACACAAGAAAGCCCGCAAACAGTTTGCTGAAGACATGTCAACAAAGGACATGGATTACTGGAACCATGTCCTATGGTCTGATGAGACCAAGTTTAATTTGTTTGGTTCAGATGGTCTCAAGCATGTGTGGCGGCAATCAGGTGAGGAGTACAAAGATAAGTGTGTCATGCCTACAGTCAAGCATGGTGGTGGGAATGCCATGGTCTGGGGCTGCATGAGTGCAGCAGGTGTGGGGAGTTACATTTCATTGAGGGACACATGAACTCCAATATGTACTGTGAAATACTGAAGCAGAGCATGATCCCCTCCCTCCGGAAACTGGGTCGCAGGGCAGTGTTCCAGCATGATAATGACCCCAAACACACCTCTAAGACGACCACTGCTTTATTGAAGAGGCTGAGGGTAAAGGTGATGGACTGGCCAAGCATGTCTCCAGACCTAAACCCAATAGAACATCTTTGGGGCATCCTCAAGCGGAAGGTGGAGGAGCGCAAAGTCTCGAATATCCGCCAGCTCCGTGATGTCATCATGGAGGAGTGGAAAAGCATTCCAGTGGCAACCTGTGAAGCTCTGGTAAACTCCATGCCCAGGAGAGTTAAGGCAGTTCTGGAAAATAATGGTGGCCACACAAAATATTGACACTTCAGGAACTTTCACTAAGGGGTGTACTCACTTTTGTTGCCGGTGGTTTAGACATTAATGGCTGTATATTGAGTTATTTTGAGGAAAGAATAAATTTACACTGTTATATAAGCTGCACACAGACTACTTTTCATTGTGTCAAAGTGTCATTTTGTCAGTGTTGTCCCATGAAAAGATATACTTAAATATCTGCAGAAATGTGAGGGGTGTACTCACTTTTGTGATACACTGTATATGTACACTCATAACCCCAGCACTTATACTGAGGGCCAGAAATAAACATGTGGGCTGGAGTGCTATCATTCAGGAGTGCTGCAAACACTCTCACCCTCACTCACATCAAGAGAGTGACAGCTAAACCCAAAGGGTGGAGAAGGTACACAAGTGCTACAAACACTAGTCATAAAGTAGTCAATCAAACCAGACATTATGACTAGAGAGCTCACTTACAATAATAAAATGTGCAGTGAAGGGAAATAAATATTTAGCCTTTTTCAAATTATCGTATTTATACAGAACTGTGCCTCACAGCAAGAAGGTCCAGGGTTCGGGTCCTTTCTCTGTGGAGTTTGCATGTTCTCCCCATCTCCCCCACAGTCCAAATACATACAGTCAGATTAATTGGAGATACAAAATTGTCTGTGATTGTGTTTGATATTGATGTATCTAGTGTTATCAGTATCTACCTGTCCTGTCATGAATGTAACCAAAGAGTGTAAAACATGACGTTAAAATCCCAATAAGTAAATAAATAATATGGTGACAAAACATCTCCGACCCACCAAGACTCCACAAGACAGGAACCTATACTCTTTCGTAGACTATCAGAGTGGACAGTGTCTTAGTTCTGCACTACTGTATAACCAGTGGAATGTGGACACCTAGAATTCTGTGGTATCTGGTATATGGTACATCCTGCATACTGGTGCAAAACGGGGTATGTCTAACCAGTCTACTATACAGTAGAGCTGTGCGGTTCCTGAATCAACCGAGTTAATGATTCGAATCTTTGTACTGAATCAGGAATCACAAGTCCGAAATCTCAGTTAACCCTGATTCTATGAGTCCTCTGATTGACTGCTGCTAAGTACACAAGGCAAGTGAGCAGACTAACCGGAAACACCGTGGACTCAGATGATTTGGCTGAACCGGCTTCACTCCAGTCTGTGAATCTGTGAAAGTAATAAGTTAAATATTTCAATAAACAAGCGGTTAAACACACTGGTGTTCATTATGTGGCTGATTTTATGCACATGCTATTATTATTATTATCATCAGTAGCCGAGGTATAGATTAGTAATGCAGCATATTAAGCAAAACAACAACAAAATATAGTTATATTATTATTAAAATGAAAATGCTTACAGGCTACTTTAGTACTGTATCACTTAAGGAGTATCATAGCCCCCATGGTAATTTATTAACTGTTTGTTTTGGTGCCACTGTGGCTGCCTGACTGGGTAAAGTTACCAAGGCAATCTGTTGTTAACCATCCCCTTGGAACCCTTGACCCATTAATATACCCATCTGATTGGTAGATGAGTCCACAGTGATATTTGAAGACAAGTGATATTTGTATGCATTTGTATACAGTAAATCATTTGCAATCAAGATGTCAGTACAAGTGACTCAAGTGAACCGAATCACTTTACTGAGTGACTCAGATTAACCAGAGTCTATAAAATGAACCAAATTTACCACCACTACTATACAGCTAAATTCTAAAATTGTGTGGAAATGTTCCCTAGAAGAGTGGATGCTGTTTTATCTGCCAGCTGGGGGCAACACTCGCATTAACGCTGATACCAATGACATGGTTAGGTGTCCACATACCACTGGTTATACAGTGTAATGCAGAACTGAGACACTGCAACCAGCAAAAATGCATCAACCAGCTTCTAAACCTATCATCCTAATACAGAAGACATTATCTTAGCTGCAACACATTCCAGATGCCTCCTTCATGGATTAGTGATATTGCATACAATGTATTAAATTCTATTCTATTGCTTTTGTCATGGCTTTGGTGTCATGTATACTATTAATGATGTTACTTTTTATTTATATTATTTTGTTTTTATTATTTAAGGTGGTTGGACTGACAGAAAAGGATGTTCAGAACAGGACAGAATGGAGACTAATGATGCTCCGGGGAGATTGCTATTGGGAGCAGCCAAAAGCAGAAGAACCATCCAGTCTTTTGTCCTTCATATGGCCAATTAGGTCTGTGAATCACCTGACCAGGCTGGCGGCATCACTGAGTCTCTTACCCAGGGTCTCAGTAGTGGTACAATCTATACATCAAAGTCCCATTGCAATCAATCAATCATTGATTCATTGTCTGTTTCACCTTTGCTTTATCCTGGTCATGGTCACGGTGGGTCTGATTCATTGGGCGAAAGGCAGGAAACAGGTCGCCAGTCCATCACAGGGCAAACACACACACAAAGCATTTTAGTAGATACAATTGGGCTGACTGCATATCTGGAGATTATTCATTTCTGCCCTAATTGTCGTGGTTTCTTTTAAGATGACAGTGCCTCTATGTACATGACACAATGGAACTCTAAAGAGTTTTACATGTTTTCGTTGATAAAGATATAGTTTGATCTTTAATGATGTAACCAGACCCCTTAATTAAGTTGAACACCTCATTAGACATCAAGTTCCACCACAATCATCAAAGCTCCAATCAAAGTAAGATACTTACTAAGATACTTTGTTCTTCTTCTTCTTTGTTTTATTTAATATACTGTACAATGAAGTGTTTTTCCTTCCTATTGGTATACAAATGGTATGAACCCCATTTTGGTTGCCCAGCTGGCCGAAAGTCCTGCTGGGATTCACAGTGATGGTGGTGGTCTAGCATAATAGACTGTTGCGCCACCACCTGCCTTAATGTGAATAGTGATTCATTTCAGATTTGAACACAATTCATATAAAAACAGTAAAGTGTCCACCCACGTGGTGCAGCACAATAATCCACTAGCACACCTGCTTTGAGTTTGAATCTCAGCTCTGCTACCGGTTGGCTGGGCGCCCCCGAGCAGACATACTTGGCAGTGCCTACAGCAGACAAAATTGACCACCAGTCTGCTGGGTGGGAGAGACTGGACTACTAAGTGGGTGGGGTCTTTGATGCTGTGTAAGGACCCTTGTTGGCATTCTGAGGTGCTTGTACAGAAGTGGAGGGGCATGGAGGTCGGTGCATGACCCTCTTCATGTGCAAATCCACTGACGTAAAGGCTAGGATGCGAATGAGATCCCCAGTAGTGGAAGACTAATTGGCTACACGAAAATCGAGAGAGAAAGCTTAAATACAAATGGAGAAAAAATAGTATATTGTGACTAAATCACATTATTATTATAATACTTGCTATTATACACTGATCAGCCATAACATAAAAACCACCTCCTTGTTTCTACACTCACTGTCCATTTTATCAGCTCCACTTACCATATAGAAGCACTTATTTAAGTGGTGGATGATTCTCAGCACTGCAGTGACACTGACATACATGGTGGAGGTGTGTTAGTGTGTGTGTGTGTGAGTGGATCAGACACAGCAAAGCTGCTGGAGTTTTTAAATACCGTGTCCACTCACTGTCCACTCTATTAGACACTCCTGCCTAGTTGGTCCACCTTATAGATGTAAAGTCAGAGACGATCTCTCATCTATTGCGGCTGTTTGAGTTGGTCATCTTCTAGACCTTCATCAGTGGTCACAGGACGCTGCCCACAGGGCACTCTTGGCTGGATATTTTTGGATGGTGGACTATTCTCAGTCCAGCAGTGACACTGAAGTGCAGAGAAATGGATGGACTACAGTCAGTAATTGTAGAACTACAAAGTGCTTACCCATATGGTAAGTGGAGCTGATAAAATGGACAGTGGTTTTAATGTTATGGCTGATCAGTGTATAATCCAATATTAAGAAAGTATTAAATCTTAGAGCTGGTTGTTAATCAGCTTTGGCTGCCGGGTGGGTGATTTATTCCTAAATAAACCCACAACGGTTGGATTAAATCACTGCTTTCCTCTCATTATAGACTGTGTTTAACTCTGTATTCATGCAGAGCTTTGTGGGTAAGATAATGAATTACATGGCACTCGAGCTTCACAGCCGCACTAAGGTGAGCAGCACAGTGGCCTGATTGAAGCTGCTTATGTTATGACCACTCGGATTCGAGTGGTCATTGTCTCTGGAACAGACTTGTGACCTCGAGCTTTTATTGGCACGGCAGCCGGCAGCCCTGAGTGAGGTGATTTTAATTTGTCAGAACTGTTTACCAACATTTGGCCAAGGTTATTACCTCGCTGTCATAGAGAGGCCACCCGGTAATGAAAAGCAAACAAATACCCAAGAGAAAGAAGGGGCGGGGTAGAAGAAGGAGTCAGAGAGAGGAGGGAAAGGAGTGAGGGAAGGATACCATCCGGGGGGGCAGACAGCATATATCAGTGAATCAAGGAGGCAGTGGGAGGTGTGTCGATTAATAAGGAGAATTAGAGAAAGGAGGAAAGGCAAGGAGAGGCAAGGTGGTGGGCTTTTATTATTCCTTCTATCTCCGAGAATCAATTACCCTCAAATGCAAATTGAGGGGCATTATTTATCTGTCCATTAGCAATGAATTATTTAGCTTTTTTACAGCGGGGAAAGCAGAAGACGTCAAGAAGCGTCTCTGCAAATAGAACTACGTGCAATTTACATCCTTCATTAGGACTGCTTGCATCACATTACTTAGGGCTTTTAAATCGATACCCCACACCCACCTACCTCTCGTCCTCTGTACATTACAGTCAGATGACTGAGTTTGTATGTGTGTGTGTGTGTAAAGGTGAGCAAGCATCAGTTCTTGTTACTTTCACATATACACCGATCAGCCATTACATTAAAACCACCTCCTTGTTTCTACACACATTGTCCATTTTATCGGCTTCACCTACCATATAAAAGCACTTTGGCATTCTACAATTACTGACTGTAGTCCATCTGTTTCTCTGCATGCTTTGTTACCCCCTTTCATGCTGTTCTTCAATAATCAGGACCTTCACAGGACCACCACAGAGCAGGTATTATTTAGGTGGTGGATAATTCTAAGCACTGCAGTCACACTGACATGGTGGTGGTGTGTTGGTGTGTGTTGTGCTGGTATGAGTGGATCAGACACAGCAGCGCTGCTGGAGTTTTTAAATACCGTGTCCACTCACCATCCACTCTATTAGAAACTCCTACGTAGTTGGTCCACTTTGTAGATGTCAAGTCAGAGACCATCGCTCATCTATTGCTGCTGTTTGAGTTGGTCATCTTCTAGACCTTCATCAGAGGTCACAGGACGCTGCCCACGGGGCGCTGTTGGCTGGATATATTTTTGGTTGGTGGACTATTTTCAGTCCAGCAGTGACAGTGAGGTATTTAAAAACTCTATCGGCATTACTGTGTCTTATCCACTCATACCAGCACAACACACACTAACACACCACCACCATGTCAGTGTCACTGCAGTGCTGAGAATGATCCACCACCCAAATAATACCTGCTCTGTAGTGGTCCTGTGGAGGTCCTGACTATTGAAGAACAGCATGAAAAGGGGCTAACAAAGCATGCAGAGAAACTGATGGATAACAGTCAGTAATTGTAGAACTTCAAAGTGCTTCTGTATGGTAAGTGAAGCTGATAAAATGGACAGTGAGTGTAGAAACAAGGAGGTGGTTTTAATGTTATGGCTGAAAGAAATATGAGGTGATATTTGAAAGTCTGGAATCTGAGGGTGGCCTTCATTAAGGTTGATGTGACTGAGAAACAGCCGGAGGAGGAAAAAAAATCATATGTTAGAAAAGAGAGTGTAGGAAAATAGTACTTTACTCTTGATGCATATCAGATGCTTCTTTTTGCCATTTCCTCAAGCTTCATGAGCAATTTATTCTTTTGTTCTGCTTTTTAGACAAAGAGTATTTCAGTTAAATAGAATAGGAATACTTTATAAACATTTTTAGCTATTTCTACCATTAAAAGTGCTTTGGTCAGTATTTAATTGTTCTTAATAAATTAGTTGAAAAAGAAAGCATAATATTTATGTACAACCCCAAATAAGAAAAAGTGGGGACAGTATGGAAAATGCAAATAAAATAAAAATGCAGTGCAATGCAATTCCATACACTGACTTTGACTTTAAATTTACAGTTTAAACCCAAGATATTTCATGTTTTATCTGCTCAACTTCATTTCATTTGTTAATATACCTCCATTCCTGCATTCCAGGTCTGCAACACATTCCAAAAAAAGTTGGGACGGGGGCAATTTAGGGCTAGTAATGAAGTGAAAAAACTAATGATGTGATTCCAAACAGGTGATGTCAACAGGTGAATGTAATCATAGTTTGGTACAAAAGCAGCATCCAGGAAAGAGTCTTTAATGAGCAAAGATGATCAGAGGATCTCCAGTTTGTCAACAAATGTGTGAGAACGTTATTGAAATGTTTAAAACAATGTACCTCAAAGGAAGATTGGAAGGGATTTGCATAATTCTCCCTCTACAGTGCATAATATCATTAAACCATTCAACTAATCAGGAGGAATTTCAGTGCGTAAAGGCCAAATGCGCAAGCTTAAGTTGACGGCACTGCATCAAGAACCATCAATCAACAATAGCTGATATAACCACATGGGTGAGGGATTACTTTGGCAAACCTTTGTCAAGCACTACGTATTGTAGTTCTTTTTTGCACAGTAAAGTTTTAAGTAGCATTTGTGCATGTAACTCCATATTGGAGTTGCATGCACAAATGCTACTTAAAACTTTACTGTGCAAAAAAGAACACTTATGTTAACCATGTCCAGAAGTGGCGTCGACTTCTCGGGGCTCGGAGACATCTAGGATGGACCATCACACAGTGGAAACGTGTATTGTGGTCATATGAATCAGCATTCCAGATCTTTTTTGGAAAAAAATTTACGCCGTGTGCTCCAGACCAAAGATGAAAAGGACCCTCCAGACTGTTATCAGCAACAAGTCCAAAAGCCAGGGTGTGTCATGGTATGGGGCTGTGTCAGTGCCCTTGGCAAAGGTCATTCACACTTCTGTGATGCAGCATTAATGCAGAAAAGTACATTGAGAGCTTAGAGCAACATATGCTGCCTTCAAGACGTCATCTTTTCCAGGGACGTCCATGCATTTTTTAACAAGACAATGCAAAACCACATGCTGCACACATTACAAAGGCATGGCAAAAGAAGAGGACATGGGTACTGGACTGGCCTGCCTGCAGTCCTGACCTGTCCCCAATAGAGAATGTGTGGAGAATTTTGAAAGGAAAAATGCGACAACAACGATCCCGTACTGTTGCACATCTTAAGACGTGTTTGCAGGCCTGAAATGCAGGAATGGATGTTTATTAATAAATAAAATGAAGTTGAGCAGATAAAACATGAAGTATCTCAGGTTCATCCTTTCTGCAATCGAATAAAAGTCAAAATAAATGTAAGAAACTCTGTGTGTTTTTATTATTGGCATTTTTCCATGCTGTCCCAACTTTTTCTGATTTGGGGTTGTACAAAAGGTTCAATAAATTTGCTGTTAAGAAGCTTAAGTGCCCTGCCCAGAACCTGACCTTAACTTTACTGAACACCTTTGGGACGGATTATACTGTCAATTGGGAGACAGGACTTTATCCAACATCTTTTCCAGGGACATTCATGCATTTTTCAACAAGACAATGCAGAACCACATTCTGCACACATTACAAAGGCATGGCTGTGCAAGAAGAGGGTACGGGTACTGGACTGGCCTGCCTGCAGTCCTGACCTGTCCCCAATCGAGAATTTTGAAAGGAAAAATGTGACAAAGACGACCCCGTACTGTTGTACATCTTAAGACGTGTTTGTAGGAAGAATGGGACAAAATAAAACCTGAAACACTAAATCACTTGGTATCCTCGGTGCCAAAACGTCTTTTAAGTGTGGTGAAAAGGAATGGCAACATTACAAAGTGGTGAATGCTTTACCGTCCCAACCTGGATGTTTATTAATAAATAAAATGAAGTAGACCAGAGAAAGCATGAAATATCTCAGGTTCATCCTGTCTGCAATCAAATAAAAGTCAAAGTAAATGTAAGAAGCTTTGTGTTTTTTTTTTTATTATTCGCATTTTCCAGGGTGTCCCAACTTTTTCTGATTTTGGGTTGTATTTATTAGGATTTTAATGTCATGTTTTACACACTTTGGTTACATTCATGACAGAAACGGTCGTTACTTGTTACTTGAACCTCTTAGCCAGCTACTTCTCTTAAAGAGGTGGGAGGGACTGAAGGGTGGATTGAGGTAAGGGGACTTCTTCTTCTGAGAATAAGATACAGCCGTAGATGCAGTGAGCAGCTTTGATAAAGTGGTTGTTTTGGTGCAGGAGGGCTTTAAGGTCAGACACTGTGTAGATTCAGCCATCATGCCTCTACAAGTCAGTCTGAATGATATTCCCCACGCTGCTTGGACACTTTCAGCTCCAATGATGACTGATATCACACATGCTCAGTGACCTAATAAACTCCCATCTGTATGTGCTGCCTTTCTCTACCATTCCTGTCATGGCAGGAATGTAATTGTTTAACATGACGCTGTTTGCAAACATACATTCCAGAAATAATTATCGAAAGGTCAAGATTTCAAGCCCAACAACTGCCTAGCTGCCATGAAAGCCCTTGAAATGTATCCTAAAAGGTTATTCAGTTATTTGCATGCATTTCAGGACTGTGTCTTCTTTTCTAAAATAGGGCAGTGGTAGCTCAGTGGTTAAGGTACTGGACTAGTAATCAGAAGGTTGCCGGATCAAGCCCCACCACTGCCAGGTTGCCACTGTTGGGCCCCTGAGCAAGGCCGTTAACCCTCAATTGCTCAAAAAATTGTGTTCAGTCATATTTGTAAGTCGCTTTGGATAAAAGCATTTGCTAAATGCCGAAAATGTAAATTATTGTGGACAGGCGCTTGGGTGGCACAGCGGTAAAATACATTAGCCCATTAATGCTGAGATCTAGGGTTTAAATCTCAGTGGTGCTATATGGTACTGATAGGGTTCAGTAGCTTTCTTTCTTCAAGTGTTCCTTAGAAATGTTGTCTTTGAGGACTTTAGAAAGCCACTTTACAATGATACATGTTCCAATACTTGATGTTTATTGTTTGCATAATTTTAGGTACAATCCCAAATCAGAAAAAGCTGGGACAGTATAAATAATAACTAAATAATAAGTAATAATAAAATTAAATAAATAAAAAATAAATACTTAAATAAATATAGTAAGAAATTATTATAAATAAATTAACAATTTTTTTATAATTTTGAGTATAATCGCAAATCAGAAAAACTTGGGACAGTATGAATAATAAATAAATAAATGAATTAGTTGATAAATAATAATAAAATTAAATAAATAAATAAAAAATCATTGATAAAACTAACTAACTAATTAAATAAATATGGTAAGAAATTATTATAAACAAATGAGCAATGTTTTTTTATAATTTTGAGTATAATCGCAAATTAGAAAAAGTTGGGACAGTATGAATAGTAAATAAATAAATGACTTAGTTAATAAATAATAATACAATTAAATAAATAAAAAATAAATCATTAATAAAACTAACTAACTAAATAAGTAAATATAGTAAGAAATTATTATAAATAAATTAGCAATGTTTTTTTTATAATTTTGAGTATAATCGCAAATCAGAAACAGTTGGAAAATAATGAAAAATAAATGAATAATAAATAATAAAATAAACTTGACGCTGCTTCTGTTATTATGACCTTTAAAATTCATGTTAGGCTTGCTCCCTTGTCCTTTATGCACTGAAATCCACCAGATTTCTTGAATCATTTAATGATATTATGCCCTTTAAAAAAAGAAATATGCAAATCCTGTCTGATATTTATTAGGGAAATATTGTTTTTAAACATTTCAATACTTTTCTCATGCTTTTTTTTGACAAACTGGAGATTATTGGCCCATCTGTGCTCTTCAGAGACTTAGCTTTTCATGGATACTGCCTTTGTTCCAAACCATGATTATTATTGCCTACATTGGCTTCATCCTAACTTGGAATGCATTTTGGGCCTGAAATGCAGAAATAGGTGTATTAACACACACACACACACACACACACACACACACACACATACATCTTAATGTTTTACTGTGTCTGTATAAATAATATTGGTGCATGGTTAAGCAGAACCAAGCTTGCCTACCTCCTCCTACCTCCAATACTTCAAAGCTTCATGACTTGCTACTGCTTTTAATATGCCAACTGCCTCTTTTCCACCTAATCATATGAATTTTTCATCTGTGTTTTATTCAGATATTGCCAGATAAACAGTTTAATGGTTTTTGGTGTAATATCAGGGCATGTCACTAGCCTGGTGGTTTGTAGAATCAATATCTTCCTAAAATGCTGTCAAAACTTGTGACCCACTGAGACATAAATTTCACAAGAGATTTGAAAGAGTCATGTGGTATCTGGTATCAGGACATGTTTCTTCCACTTACCATATAGAAGCACTTTGTAGTTCTACAATTACTGACTGTAGTCCATCTGTTTCTCTACATACTTTTTTTTTTTTACCCTGCTTTCACCCTGTTCTTCAATGGTCAGGACCCCCACAGGACCACCACAGAGCAGGTATTATTTGGGTGGTGGATCAGCACTGCAGTGACGCTGACGTTGTCCACTCACTGTCCACTCTATTAGACACTCCTACCTAGTTGGTCCACCTTGTAGATGTAAAGTCAGAGACAATCACTCATCTATTGCTGCTGTTTGAGTTGGTCATCTTCTAGAACTTCATCTGTGGTCACAGGACGCTGCCCACGGGGTGCTGTTGGCTGGATAGTTTTGGTTGGTGGACTATTCTCAGTCCAGCAGTGACAGTGATGTGTTTAAAAACTCCAGCAGCGCTGCTGAGTCTTATCCACTAATTCCAGCACAAGCCACACCACCACCATGTCAGTGTCACTGCAGTGCTGAGAATGATCCACCACTCAAATAATACCTGCTCTGTAGTGGTCCTGTGGGGGTCTTGACCATTGAAGAACAGGGTGAAAGTAGGTTAAAAAGGAATGTAGAGAAACATATGGACTACAGTCAGTAATTGTAGAACTACAAAGTGCTTCTATATGGTAAGTGGAGCTGATAAAATGGACAGTGAGTGTAGAAACAAGGAGGTGGTTTTAATGTTATGGCTGATCGGTGTATATTCCTGACTGTGAATTGTACAGATGTTATTAAGGTGGAAGGTGATCTTTGAAAGGTGGTTCTGATGTTCAAGAAAATAAGTGAGCATCAGTTCCTACGATTTGTTTCATTTTCTCAGCACATAATCAATTTGACTGATTGATGAGACATATAAGGGTTATGATTCATGATTCTGCCACTCTTGTTAGACAAATGAGCGTATGAATAGACTAAATGGCTCTCTCAGTTCTAGTACCTATCGTATTGCTTTCTGTCACACTGCATGATTAAAGTCATGGCACAACGACATATAAGTAGTATCTGTTACACCTAAGCATTATACATCATCAAAGACAAGTCTGTATTAGGAAATTGTTCTAAAACATTAAACAGATGGCTGTCGAATTGCATACTGTGATAATGAAACCATGTGTATTAATATCAAGGAGCTTATAAATAATAGTGGCACCAGTGGGTATTATAATGGCATTTTTTGAAAAGTACTCTCTAAATGGTTCTATACAGTCTATAAAAATAAGATAGACTTTATAAAAAAAGATAGAAAGCATCATTTATTTAAATTAAATGTGAATTTATATACTGGAAGCACTGTATATAGCTGAAGACATACGTTTACCTACACCTTTAGCCACATTCATTTAGTACACATTCCCTCTCAGAGTTCACTTAAGGTCATTATTATATTTTAACAAAGTGAAAATGTATTCCCTTATTATTAATTTATTTAAGCTTTTATTTCTTTCGTCACATTCCCATTGATTTAGAAGTTTACATACACATGTAGCATTGTCTGTAAATTATTGAACTATTAAACTATTAATTGCCACTCAGGTGGCGCAGCGGTAAAAACACACGCTGGCACACCAGAGCTGGGACCTCGAATAAATCGTATCGAGTCTCAGCTCTGCCTGCTGGCTGGGCTGAGCGGCTAAGCGTCCACATGAACAACGATTGGCCTGTTGTTCATATAGGGGTAGGGCATTAAGCCGGATAGGTACTCACTCATAAATGATGCAACTACGACCTCTGCTGGCTGGTTGATGGCGCCTGGACAGAGGCGGGGAAAAGAGTGCGGATTAGGGTGTGTCTCTCCGTACACAGAGCTGATCCGTAGCTGATGAAAAATGCAAAAAAAATAAAAATAATAATATATATATATATATATATATATATTTAAATTAATTAATTAATAATAATAAAAATAAATAAATAAATAAAAATACATACTTAAAATTAAATATAAAAACTAAAAATAAATTATTATAATTATAATATTTATAATTGGAAATTATTATAAATAAATTATAATAAATTTGTGTGTCTTACATCTACTTTTATTTCACTTTTATTTGTATGAACCCAATATATTTCATGTTTTGTCTGGTTTACTTAATTTCATTTGTCATTATACAACCTTTTCTGCATTTCAGACCTGCAACACATTTCAAAAAAGTTGGGACTGTAAAGCATTTATCACTTTGTAGTGTCCTTCTCACAACACTTAAAAGACATTTTGGCACCGACAGGTCAAGACCGCAGGCAGGCCAGTCCAGTACCCGTACCCTCTTCTTCCACATCCATGTCTTTGTAATGTGTGCAGCATGTGCTTTTGCATTGTTTTGTTGGAAAATTGCATATTATTGTTGATTTATTTGTATTTCTGGCAAACTGTAATGTTTGTCTTAGTAATTCACAAAAAAATAGTCCCATATGTGTTGTGGAACAACCACGTTTGTCTTTGCAAACTTGTCACGCACACACTTTTTTTCAGAAGCACTTGTTTTTCTCTTTATTTACACCTCAGTGATTTTGGCAGACTTTAGTGTAATCTCTCTTTTTCCTTATGCTCAAATACTTTTTCAGCTTTGCCCTGGGAACATCATTAGGTTACTTGTTATTATGGCCTACAGTAAGACTATAGTGCATAATGACACAGAGCATGGGGTTATGGGTAAACAATGGGCTTAGAAAAGTCAACAAGAGCATTGCTATACTTACCACTTTACATCCATCAAATCTACACTGCTGTTTATGAAATAAAATATTTAATATAGCCACCACTCTTCTATGAGGCTTGACTTGATTATAGAACATGAATGATTTGGCCTGAACATTCCTCAGGTTGGGCACTACAGTATAATGTAGGGCAATAAGTCCTGACTTTGAGTCAGCATTCAGTTTATTCCAGTCATTATGGATATAGAAATGGATGGGGTCAGGACTTTGTGCAGAACAGACCATTTTAACAGTTAACATCACATGACTCTCCATGCACAAGACTGGCCTCATGTGCAAATGCACTGAAGTATGGGTGAATAATATGGGGTCGGTGGACTGCGTACGCATTGGAGAGAGCGTGTGTCAGACAAATACACACTTCTCAGATGCAATTAGGGTCCCCTGATTGCAAGACTAATTGGCTATGCTAAACAGGATGAAAAAGGAAGACAATTCATAAATAGCAAGCATGCCGTTTCATTACAATTTCTGTTCATTGCAACTAACTGGGCCAACCCAAATTATTCATATATTAGACTACTACAGTATGTTAAGCCGTGAAGTACCACCACGGCATGAAGTGTTGGAGTTGGAATACAATCCAAACAACATACATACATAAATACCAACATATATAAATTAATAAATTAAATTCATTATTTAAACACAAACAATACTGTACTACAATCAATAATAATAATAATAATAATAATAATAATAATAATAGTAATAAATACACAAATAAACACAAATGATACTATACTATAATCACTCAAATAAATAAAAAAATATACACACAAACACAAATAATAGTATACTTTAATAATAATAATTATAACAAGAGATACACAACTAAACAAAAATACAACTACAAAATACTTTACTAGTTACTCACTCAAACAAACAAACAAAAATATAAATAAATAAATAAATAAATAAATAAATAAATAAATAAATAAATAAATAAATAAATAAATAAATAAATAAATAAATAAATAAATAAATTGACAAAGATATTGTCTGGCCTGGACAACCCTAAAATCTTACATAGCAGCTTTGTTTTCTTGGACTGAAATGCACTTACATGATAAACAATGCAATTGGGTAATAATAATAATAATAATAATAATAATAATAATAATAAAAAAATGGATAAAATTGACTTGACATAGGATTTGCATAAAAATTGGAATAACTGATTGGATCATAGATTAGCTAAATTGAAATCTCTGACAAGGCTAGCTAAAATTTTCAATAACATATTTTTATCACTTCAAATTACTGAACTTCAGGTAGATTAAAAATAAAACTTGGACTGAACTGCCCTGAATTTTTGAGTGACAGTCATAGTCAGTCAGAAACTTTTAATATTATAATAAAATAAGGAGTTGACTCATATGCATTGTTTTTAGTATTCTGTATATAAATAAACAACATTTATAATGTATAATAAAAAAGGTTTATTTTACAGTATGTACTGACCATCATGCAGTTACTGGAAGATCACATTGTTACTGATATATAAGAACTGATCTTTCAGTTACTTGAAGCATGTGGGACTTTATAGCAATGAAATAAAGATAAAATGTATTACTTTCCTCTGCAGTTTCTGGAAGGTGAGAGGCGAGGCTGCCAAAGCTTAATTGAATCAGAGACATTAGTCTAGTAAGGAGGTTAAGTCATGTAGCTGTTGATCTACTCTATTTCATTCTCTCTCTTATTGTCGGGCTCTGCTCTTTGCACTCTCCCTGTGCAGCCATTTCTCCCACTGCAATCAAATCATTCACATAGCTCTGATATAGCTCTGATATAGCTCTGATATAGCTCTGATATAGCTCTGATATTTCAATAACCAGTGAAGAGATGGATAATGAAGAATGGTGATGTTGAGAGGGAGGAAGGTATGCTAAAAAAGGTATGAAGGAGAAAGGCATATTTAATTTTATCTCAAGCAAAGGAGATTTAGTTTTCGACCAGTTTACTAAACATTAAGTATTTCTGTGTATATGTATAGAAATGTATAATGTATAAAAAGCTTTATAGCTGATTGATCAAAGCAGAAAACAGAAGGTACAAGTTGAATTAATTTTCCCCCTTGGGTTTCTACTGCTGTTCTCCTCAACTCCTGACCGAGGAGAGCCATGACTAACACCTCTGACAGGTGTTCAATAGCTGCTTCTTTTTACCCACACACCGATCCTGAATATCCCCCGTCTTTGTGCAGGTGCATTGATCAGTCAAAGGTCATAATTGGAGCCGATATGAGTGTTTTAGGGTTGGCAATACAAACTACATTCGTTCGTTTGTTGGTTCGTACGTACGGGCGGAAAGTAGGAAACACCCTGTACAGATCGCCAGTCAATCACAGGGAAAACACACTTACACACACACACACACACACACACATTCACACCTAGGGCTATTTTATTATCACCAATTAACCTGACTGCATGACTTTGGACTGTAGGCTGAATAAGACTGATCCTCTTAAAATTAGGCAAAATTAAGGAAAATTAAGCTTTGTTAGTGTCATGTAGTAGCATTTAGATTTTTTCATCATGTTAAAATGGGTTTTGAGTTCTGTTAAATGATCTGTTATATAATCTGTATCCATATACATAGGGCCGTTTGACTGTAAGTTTGTAACTAATCACTGACAAAAAAACAGGAGCAGGGATCATGACCATTGTAGCCTGCATGACTGTGGCCAGTGTCACCCGTGTTCCAGCAGCTTCTAGCCTTGCCTTAGCTCTTGCCTTATTAATCGTCCAAAGTTTTGTCATGACTGTATTCATTATTCAAGATGTGTGATGATGACCCTGATCAACAGCAGTGGGGTCACGCTTACAAGATGTAAAGTAAAGCTGGTACAAGTTTTAGGCCGTACTGTCAAGGACATTTTACACCATCTGTCAGAAATGCACATTTGGCACAGTTTTCAATAAAATTATGCATTGACTGACCAGACAGTGCATGACGATACATCAAAATTCTGCTTCATCATCATCAATAAAGAAGGTAGGGGACAGGTCTTCAGTCATTGTTAATGATTGGTAAGATCACAGCTGTCGGCTCTCATTCAAACCTGCACGATCCAGCACAAATTCAGACTTATGTACATTAGTGTAATGTGTGTGTATAAATAAATATATATATATAGATATCAGGGACATGCAATTAGGGGAGGCAAGTGAGGCATTATTACTAATAAAATTATATTAATGTTTGAATATTGAATAACTAGAATGGCCATACTGTAAAACAAAACCATAATGTATTTTAACATTCACTAGCCTTAAGTAAGATACTTGTTCCTACTTCTGAGACCATAAGGAAATGAATTTAGATATACTATACTATACCCTTACTTGCACTTACTCTCCTGACCCAAGGCCATGAAGAAATCAATTATAAGAAGATAAAAACTTTCTTTTCTTGCCTAATCTTAAAACAGCCCCAATGTGAGATTTTTTTGCTTAATAAAATCAGGAGTTAAAAGATTTCAATTAAAATAAGGAAGATTTGCTTCAGCTTCAGAAGAGAGGAAATTAAATCAATGTGTGTAGGAGGACAGGGAATATTTACTGTAAAGCATGTTAAAATAGTTAATATTAATATTATTAATATATCCATAAAATGATTACATATAATTAATTGTAATTGTTTACTGATATAAATTATGAATACATCTACACCAAATGTATATTTTTATGTCTATTTTCTATATTTGTAATTTCCCTTCTTGGATTAATTAAGTGTTATCTTATTTTAGTCATATACTACCCACATGGCTACCACTGTCCATACACTGTCATTCAGTAATATAAAGACTATTTCAAATATATACACTGATCAGCCTAGTCCTAGTTTCGACACTCACTGTCCATTTTATCAGTTCCACTTTCCATCAAAAGCACTTTGTAGTTTTACAATTACTGACTGTAGTCCATCTGTTTCTCTGCATGCTTTGTTAGACCCCTTTCATGCTGTTCTTCAATGGTCAGGACCACCACAGAGCAGGTATTATTTAGATGGTGGATGATTCTCAGCACTGCAGTGACAATGACATTGTGGTGGTGTGTTAGTGTGTGTTGTGCTCTATGAGTGGATCAGACACAGCAGCGCTGCTGGAGTTTTTGAATACCATATCCATTCACTGTCCAATCTATTAAACACTCCTACTTAGCTGGTCCACCTTGTAGATGTAAAGTCAGAGACGATCGCTCATCTATTGCTGCTGTTTGAGTTGGTCATCTTCCAGACCTTCATCAGTGGTCACAGGACGCTGCCCATGGGGTGCTGTTAGCTGTATATATTTGGTTGGTGGACTATTCTCAGTCCAGCAGTGACAGTGAGGTGTTTAAAAACTTTATCAGCACTGATGTGTCTTATATACTCAACCATGTCAGTGTCACTGCAGTGCTGAGAATGATCCACCACCTAAATAACACCTGCTTTATGGTGGTCCTGACCATTGAAGAACATCATGAAAGGGGGCTAACAAAGCATGCAGATAAACAGATGGACTACAGTCAGTAATTGTAGAACTACAAAGTGCTCCTTTATGGTAAGTGGAGCTGATAACATGGACAGTGTGTGTAGAAACAAGGAGGTGGTTCTAATGTTATGGCTGATCAATGTATTATGAGAGGAGCCGATTCATTGGACAGAAAGTTATGCTAGAAAGAGTTAAATTAAGGTAATGCTATAGGTGCGAGGTAAAGTGGGAAAAGATCAGCCAGCAGCAAGATGGTTGGAGACAATTAGACAAACAATCAACAAGCCATTAAGAAGCTTAAAGACCCGAACAGAAGACTGGATGTTTTGGAGAAACACTATCTATATGGTCGCCAGGAGTCTAAATCATATAATAATGATACAATCCAGCTTCTTCTGGTTAATGCATGAGTGGTTGCATTCTAAACCAGCTAATGTGTTTTAAACAAAATTACACAGAATCCAGCTAGCAACACGTTGTAATAGTTTAATCTAGAGAATATAAGAGCATCATATAAGGGAAACATAGGGAAACACACTTTTTCCCTATTTTATCTCAAATGGTAATATGCAGTTTCATATATCATCGTTCTACTCGATCTCTATTTCATTTTACTGTTATGTTTTGTCCCCATGAGAGAAAAATAGATAAAGAGAGATAGACAGAGAGCTGCTGAAGTTCAGACATGACGTTTACTAATAAAGTCAATGGCTACATCATCCCACTGAGATGTTTGACCTTTTCAGTATTCCTCCCCAGATTGCATTCATCTCATCCATCCTTTCTCTTCCAATCTCCTGCTCTTTTTCTCAATTTATTCCAAACTCTACTGCAACATGAAATTTTATATAACACATAAACCCAGAACATTTATTTTACTATTTTATTTATGCATTTCCTGACTTTTTCTTCTAATTTAGCGTAGCCAATCTTCTTCAACAGTCTTCTGCTGCTGGGGACCATAATTGCCTCAGAGGAGGGTATATTTGCCAGGCACATCCTCCCTCTGACGCTTGCACAATCCACCAACCCCTTTTTATGCACCCATACTTTTGGATTTTCATGTGAGGCCAGTCTTGCACATGAAGAGTCATGCACTGATATCTGCGTTCCTTCACCTCTGTACAGGCAAGTGTAACAGCATTCAAGATCTCGACTCGTGCATCAGCTGATTGGTGGATCGAGTGGCTGGTTGGCTGACCATTGTCGTGGGTTCCACCTAGGGATTTTTCCTATTTTCCCTCGTATAGTTGCCAGGCACATCCTCCCTCCCTCCCTTTTTTTCCACCCATACTTTTGGATTTTCACGTGAGACCAGTCTTGAAGAGTCATGCACTGATCTTTGTGTTCCTTCACTTCTGTACAGGCGCCTTGGTGTAACAGGTGCCTGAACGTTCCAAAAGAACTACAAGGCCCAACAGCCACAGTTGCACCTGTGAGTGAACCTATTAAACCAAACCCAGCGCATTGCACTGTGCTGAGTCATCCTCAGTCAGTAAGATAGTTAGCTGGTGTGCGTTTGCTCGATCATTACTTTGTTTAGAATTTACTAAACGTCAAGTAGCTCTTTACAGCAGTCTGTTGCTTCCGTGTTGGAAGCCAGCGCTCGTACTAAATTGAATCCTCTCGCGAATCGATTCTTCAGCTGAATCTGACTCATGAGTCGATTCCTCTCTTAAACTATTATTTTCCTGGTTTTTTTTTCCTCTTTTTAGTTTAGATTTTTGGGAATAAGCATTCAATCTCGACTCGTGTGTCAGCTGATTGGTGGATCGAGTAGCTGGTTGGCTGACCATGGATGTGGGTCCCACCTAAGGATTTTACCTTCTAGTGGTCATAGTCAGGATTTGTTTTGGTTCCTTTTTTGTACTCTTCATCTTCGGTCCTGTTTTCCTTGGCGGGTTTGTCTTAGTGGTACCAGCCTACCAACACCCCCTTGTTAAACAGCATCAAAGACCCACCCCCTTTTTAATTCTGGTCTTTGCCCACCCAGCAGACTAGTGGCCAATTTTGTCTGCTGTAGGCACTGCCAATTGTGCCCACTAAAGAGCACCCAGACAACCAGTAGTAGAGCTGAGATTCGAACTCGGAGAATTCAGAATCCCAGCGCTGGTGTGCTAGCAGAATATCCTGATGTGCCAAATCCATTCATCTTACATTTTACATTTTTGGCATTTAGCAGACAGTTACAGTATACAGTCTTCTGCCCTGCTTAAGGGCCCAACAGCAGCAACCTGGCAGTAGTGAGGCTTGAACCAGTGACCTTCTGATTACTAGTCCAGTACCTTGACCGCTAGGCTACAGCTTGCCCTGATTCGAGTATATAAATATTTGGAACACTACACACCTTGGCTGTTGGTTAGTTTGGGCACTAATATTCTGTGATATGGGCTGGTTTACAATCTTCATTCCAAGTCATTCCAAATATGTGTCTGTTGGACTGATGGTTGGTGGGCTCTTCACATTCAAAATGTAAAACCTGTTTGCACACTGGGTCATAGTCATGCTAAACAGGAATGATTCTTTCTCAAACAGTTGCCACACAGTTATGGTTCATCCCAAAACCATTGTCTGTTTTACCATCACTTTATTATACTTAGGGTCCTTGTGGGTGCAGTTTACTGGGCGAAAGAGAGGAAACATCCCAGAAAGGTGACCAGTCCATCACAGGGTAAACACACACTCACAGTCACCCACAAACATTCACACCTAGGGCGATTTTGGTATCTCTAATGAAACCTGACTGCATGTCTTTGGACTCTGGGAGGAAACTAGAGCTCAGAAGGAAACCCACACAAACACAGGGAGAACATGCAAACCAGGACCTTCCTGTTGTGAAGTGACAGTGCTGTCCACCGAGTCACAGTGATGCCCATGTGGCTCAAACACTTGAGCTTGATAATTAGAAAAGTTATAAACTTGTAGATGAAAGATGTTTGATGCTCCAGCAGCAGAGTGAACATCCAACAGGGTTGTGATGATGTCTTTTATCTAATGCTTATTGATGTCTGACTGATAAAAGAACAATGTGTACTATTATTTTTCTGATGAATGCAAACTCTTCTGTTCTTTTGATGGGAGAACAGAATAAAAATGGGAAAATTCAAAATGTCAAAAATCTACCAGTCATTTTCTTCAGTTCTATTTTCAACTGTCAAACTTGTTGTTTTTTTTTACAAGTTTTTTGGAACAGGACTGCTAAGAATCAAACTTAACCCTTCAATTATTGCACCTTTTGGAGTGCTTTCTCTGTACCACTGTACCACATTAGCATTGGAACAAAATTACAGTAGACAGGCGCTTGAAATTGGAAATAGAGCCACCTGCTGTAGAGCTATAACAATTTATAGCTCTTTAAAGTTGTACCAGTACAGAAAGTGCTCCAGGATTACACATTTTAACCTCCTCTCCGTGCCAGGTCTCCCCATGTTGCGGCGTCCTCTTTACAGTTACTGCGGTTCAACCAATCAGGCGAAGGCACACACAGCGTACGGTGTAATGAGGCCTATAGAAGTCGCGAAAAAAAACAGCACAACAGCGTGTGTAATCATTCATTTCAGTCCTGCTCCAACAGAGCCTTAATGAGCTTGCACTTAATTGCAAAATGACCGCAGTAATTAGAGAAATCTCCAGCAGTCTGAAGTTAATCGAGGATATGAAAGGGGCAATGATTGGGGAATTCTACCATCGAAGCATGAAATTTCATACAAACCGCATCAAATTTAAAACAAACAGAGGAAAACCTCAATGCAAGAATAAACCTCGTTAGAAAAGCACTGACAAAAGCAGCCATGCTGAAATATGCCAGGTTTATGATTCACTGTCTGTATTTCTGCTCCATCTTTTAATCAAAGCTATTATGAAACGGACCCTCCTGGTATTTGGTTATGCAAATGTACACAAATGAAACATTTAGAGGACTCACAAGTTTGTCCATTCTCTGCTTTATTCAATCAGCCAGAAATTCTTTTGCATTTTTTTTTGTAATCGTGCAGCTGAGCCAAAAATGATGCAGAACAAAAGAACACAATTATACAGTAGCATTACAAATGCACTATTTTCACTATATTTTCACTAAAGGTGGGGGAGCTGTTTTGTACACCAGGCAAAATTTTTATATATATATATTTTCTTTATGCATTTTCTCCCCTTTTTCTCCCTTTTATCGGGTCCAGTTGCCCGATTGCGTCTTGCTTCCTCTCCACCAATGCCGATCCCTGCTCTAATTAAGGAGAAAGAAGCTAACCCATGCCCCCTCCAACACGTGCGCAGCAGCCATATGCATTTTGTCACCTACACTTTGACGAGTGCAATGCGACTCAGCACTGTGTACGGAGAGACACACCCTGATAGCACTCTTGATAGCTCTTGACTCTTGATAGCACCCTGATAGCACTCTGCGCCGTCTCTGTGCAGGTGCAGAGGTCGTAATTGCATTAGTTATGAGAGAGTCCCTATCCGACTTTAATATGCCACCCCTATCTGAACAACAGGCTGCTCAGCCCAGCCGGCAGGCAGAGCTGAGACTCGGTACGATGACATCTGCAAACTGGCAGATGTCATGCTTCATCCAGCCTAGTGGGTAGAGATTTTGGCTATCAATCGAAAGATTGTCGATTTAAATCCATGTTCTGCTATGCAGTCACGTTGGGCTCTTGAGCAAGGTCCTTAACGCTGTCTGCTTCAGGGGCGCCATACAATGTCGGTCTGGAATGTGCGAGAAAAAATGTATCGTACTGTACTTGTGTATATCTACATATAACTAATAAAATTGTTCTTCTTTTTCAGAGAGCTTCTTAAAAGTAGCCTAATTTGATTTCATTGAAAAGATCGTGTGCTTTGAGCATGTTTTACACGTTAAGTAACGTGTCTGACAAGTACACAATTTATTTATTTAATGTAATGTAAAGTTATGTTTGTTATTGTTTGTTTATTAGGATTTTAATGTCATGTTTTACACTTTGGTTACATTCATGACAGGAACTGTAGTTACTCATTACACAAGGTTCATCAGTTCACAAGGTTATATCGAACACAGTCTTGGACAATTTAGTATCTCCAACTCACCTCACTTGCATGTCTTTGGACTGTGGGAGGAAACCGGAGCACCCGGAGGAAACCCACACAGACACGGGGAGAACATGCAAACTCCACACAGAAAGGACCCAGACCGCCCCAACCGGGGATCGAACCCAGGATCCCAGGACTCAGACTGCCCCACCTGGCGATCGAACCCAGGATCTTCTTGCTGTGAGGCGACAGTGCTACCCACTTAGCCACCGTGCCGCCCTAAAGTTATGTAGTAATAGATATTGTGCTCTCATGGCCAAAGAGGAAAAGGTCAATCTTAATTGTTACCAGGTTTAGAAGGCAGCATCTATTTTGGTATGTGGGTGTGTTAGTGTCTGGCATGCCATGGGTAACTTGCAAATCACCATTATGAAAGCACCATTACTGCAAAGGGGTACATACACATTTTAAAATATCATATGCTGCCATCTAGGAAATGTCATTTTCATGGAGGTCCTCGATCGTTTCATTCAAACAATACCAAGACACATTCTTCACGTTACAACAGTATGACTTTATAGTAAAACAGTGCAGACGCCTCCTAAACTTTCCTCCACTCTTCTTCCAAGTGCAACATACAACAACAGATACTGTATGCTCAACTGTTGAGCAGCTGAAGTGTTATATCAAGCAAAAATGAGAGGAAAATCAATTGTTGTAGGGATATCCTGGACAGGGAGCCAATCCATCACAGGGCTTGGACCACCACCTATCTCAGACATAGCCTGTCATGTCTGTGTGGACACCTAGCTGACTGATAGCTCCACTGGGATTCAAACCCTGATCTCAGTGGTGGTGGGTTAGCATAATAGACCACTGCCCCACTCAAGCGCCCAAGATTTTTTGTGCCCTAATTAAATCTGACTATGTGATCAACACTTCAACAATTGATTTTTAGTTCCCAGACAATTATACAGGGTTGTTAAGAGAAACGTTGACATAACAGAGTGGTAAACATTCTTGTGTCCACTGTTTTTGGGAACATCTTGCATCTTTCAAATTTAAAATAAGCATTTATATGCTTGTAAAGTAAAAAATAATAATAATACTTAAAGAAAACAGATGTCAAAACATTAAATGTCTTGGTATTGGCTCCACAGAATTCAGTTTATAAAGGATTAAATAACAGTTGTTTCTTGGTGTTAGTTTTTAATTAGGTTTGTATCATATTTTGAGTGGGTGCATTAACACTGGACACCCCAAGGACATCATGAGGCCAGACTAGCATTTTAAATGCATCTTATGCAGCCGCTGAGGATCAATACATTCAAGAAAAGAGAGTAATTCATCTAACAAAAATGTGTCCAGTGCTGTGTACAAATACCCAACCCATGAATCTCTGTCCATATAAAGATCACACGGATCACCTGAGTGTCGATGACAAAGGTCACAAGGCGATTGACTAGGGAGGGATAAGATCCTGACCGTGCAGAGGTCAGATCTAGGAAATAAAGAGGAAACTTCTCTCCAATAACACACAACACCAGCTCAAGCCCCTGAGAATATTATTAACTTAAAACCTTTTCCTGGCTTGTATAAAATCTTCAGTATTAACCGGGATAGGTAATAAGTTGATTTACTTAAGATGTTTATTTACTCTTAAGGTCACAATATTGTCACATTAAGAGGAAGCCATTGGGTCTTACTTGCCAAAAGTGAGTATCTGTTCATTGGTATACTTCTGGGGACAGTGGTAGCCTAGTGGGTAGAGCTTTGGGCTATCAATCAGAATACTGTTGGTTCGAATCTCTGTGATTAAACTATAGTAATTTAAACATTAGGTCAAGGATTGAAACAATTTCTAAGGCTTTGAGTGTTCCCAGAACCATAGCGGTCTCAACAATGTTCAATTGGAAAAAGCTTGGCACAACCTTAAACCTTCCTAGAGTTGACCATCTGGCCAAACTGGGCACCTGGAAAAGAAGGGTCTTGGCCAGAAAGGTAAGAAAGAACCCAATGGCTAAGTCCTCTGCAGAAATGGGAGAACCATTTGGATGGACAGTTATTTATGATGTCTGTTTGGGGTTTGTTAAATGGCATATGAGGGCAGTTGTAGCCTAGCAGGTAAGGTACTGGACTAGTAATCAGAAGGTCACTGGTTCAAGCCCCACCATCACCTGGTTGCTGCTGTTGGGCGCTTGAGCAAGGCCCTTAACCCTTAATTGCTCAAACTGTCACAATACTGTAAGTCGCTTTGGATAAAAGCGTCTGCTAAATGCCGAAAATGAAAATGTAAATATAAATATAAGTACAATTTATCCTTGAACCCAGGCATATACACTGATAAGCCATAACATTAAAACCACCTCCTTGTTTCTACACTCACTGTCAAGTTTATCAGCTCCACTTACCATATATAGAAGCACTTTGTTGTTCTACAATTACTGTCTGTAGTCCATCTATTTCTCTACATTTTTAGCCTGCTTTCACCCTGTTCTTCAATGATCAGGACAATGAGTGGATCGGACACAGCACCGCTGCTGGAGTTTTTAAATACCGTGTCCACTCACTGTCCACTCTATTAGACACTCCTACCTAGCTGGTCCACCTTGTAGATGTAAAGTCAGAGACGATCGCTCATCTATTGCTGCTGTTTGAGTTGGTCATCTTCTAGACCTTCATCAGTGGTCACAGGGCGCTGCCCATGAGGCGCTGTTGGCTGGATATATTTTTGGTTGGTGGACTATTCTCTGTCCAGCAGTGACAGTGAGGTGTTTAAAAAATCCATCAGCATTGCTGAGTCTTATCCACTCATACCAGCACAACACACACTAACACACCACCACCATGTCATTGTCACTGCAGTGCTGAGAATGATCCACCACCCAAATAATACCTGCTCTGTAGTGGTCCTGGGAGAGTCCTGACCAGTGAAGAACAGCATGAAAGGGGGGTAACAAAGCATGCAGAGAAACAGATGGACTACAGTCAGTAATTGTAGAACTACAAAGTGCTTCTATATAGTAAGTGGAGCTGATAACATGGACAATAAGTGTAGAAACAAGGAGGTGGTTTTAATGTAATGGCTGATCTGTGTACATTGCATTATCCTTATTTTCCTAGTCTATGTGTTAGCCATAACCTGATGACTCTGTTTGACTGTTAAGCTACCAGTTTAGATCAGCATCCATTAGAAAACTTGCACAGAAAGAGGAGTGGAGCCTAATAAATTCACAAATGTTTCTCATAAGGAGCTGGATTAGACCTTTTGAAGACTCTGAAGGTCAAGAACTAGTAAGTATTCATCGTAATCCTTCACTATAGAGCACTTGCTACAAGGCAATAAATTTTTTTAACTGCTTTAGAGGTTGAGGTTAAAATGAGCAAGAAATAGGAGGTCAAACCTCTCCTTTGATATCTGATTCTGTGCTCATCAGGATTACACCAGCTCAAAGAAAATGGAATCCTGCGGAGAGCCGGAAAGATGATGAAAGAGAATATTCATCAGTATATGAATGTTGGTAATATTAAAGATATAGACAGAGAAAAAGAGATCATGCTATGACTAATCTCTATACTATCATATAGGTTTTAGGTGCTCGCCGCTTCTTAGCATTACAAGCGAGATCATTGATGCTTTTACATTTAATACCAGACACCTGGGTTTTAAATAGCACAAGATTGTTTGTTTATTTATTTCTTTTTTAAAATGTTTTTCTTTATGCATTTTCTCCCCTTTTTAGCACATCCAGTTGCCCCATTGCATCATGCTTCCTCTCCACCAATGCCGATCTCTGCTCTGATTGAGGAGGACGAAGCTAGCCCACGCCCCCTCTGACACGTGGGCAGCATGCCGTATGCATCTTATCACCTACACTTTGACGAGTGCAGTGCAGCCTAGCTGCATGTACCGAGGGACACACCCTAAGAGCACTCTTTTCTCATCTCTGTGCAGGCACCATCAATCAGCCAGCAGAGGTCGTAATTGCACCGGTCATGAGAGAGAGACCCCATCCGGCTTAGTCCCGCCCATATGAACAACAGGCCAATCGTTGTTCATGTGGCCACTCAGCCTCAGCCGGCAAGGCAGAGCTAAGATTCGATACGATGTATTCGAGATCCCAGCTCTGGTTCCAGCGTGTGTTTTTCCCGCTGCGCCACCTGAGCGGCCGTTTGTTTGTTTATTTATTTATTAGGATTTTAATGTCATGTTTTACACTTGGTTACATTCATAACAGGAACGGTAGTTACTCCTTACACAAAGTTCATCAGTTCACAAGGTTTTATCAAACCTCCAATTCACCTCACTTGCATGTCTTTGGACTGTGGGAGGAAACCAGAGCACCCGGAGGAAGCCCACACGGGCATGGGGAGAACATGCAAACTCAACACAGAAAGGACCTGGGCCGCCCCACCTGGGGATCGAACCAAGGACCTTCAAAAATAGCCCAATATTAAGACAAAAAAGAGGTACACAATTGTTAACACAACCACTTATTGATAAAGCGTTATTTATTAAACACTCATTGATAGTGTCCTGTGTTATTGCTTCTTAGCATTACAAGCAAGATAATTCTTGCTTTTACATTTAATACCAGACATCCTGGGTTTAAAATAGCACTATATTAACACAAAAAAGAGGTACACAATTGATCACACCCACTTATTGATAAAGCCTGCACGTGACTGAAACCAGATAAACAATAACAACGCCACCAGCACCAAAGATGCTAAATAATCTACCATGCTGCTGCACAATTTGGAAATATTCTGCACTTATTTAAATATTTATAATTTAATGCAAACACACATTTGCATCTTTGAAATTTCGCAAGTTGAAGGATCGCATCTACATTTCATTACATTATTACATTTTCTGCATTCAGCAGATGCTCTTATCCAGACTGACTTACTGAAGTGCTTCCATAGTGAACATTACCTTACTCTAGTTTAGAATACAAATCTGCTGAAACCCTGTTAGAACCAAGATTGTTTTTGCAAGAAATAAATAAGAGCATTAGTGAGGACACGTCGGCTTAAGTGCCTAGGAAAGAGGTGGGTTTTTAATCGTCTTTTGAAGACAGCGAGAAGCTCATTCCACCACTTGGGTGCAAGTACAGAGAAGAGCTCTGATGCTTGTCTTCCTTGAGTTCTGGGTGAAGGATCAAGTCGAGCAAGACTAGTGGCTCTGAGGTTGCGTGGTACAGAGCGGGGATTTATTAGACCTCGAAGGTAACTTGGGGCTGGTCCATTTTTGGCTTTGTAAGCAAGCATCAGTGTTTGAAACTGAATGCGGGCAGCTACAGAAAACCAGTGAGGAGAACACAGCTGTGGGATGATGTGGCAGTGTTAAGGCAGGTTGAAAACCAGATGTGCAGCTGCATTTTAAATGAGTTGCAAGGGTGTAATAGTGGGCATGGGAGCACCTGCCAGGAGAGAGTTGAAGTAGTCCAACCATGAGATTACAAGTGATTGGACAAGAATCTGAGTGGCTTCCATGGAGAGAATGGCCAACTCTTCTTGATGATGTAGAGGAGGAGCCTGCACAATCTTGTCATGTTGCCTACATGAGGAGAGAAGGCCAGTGGTTATCCAGGACAACACCAAAGTTTCGTACATTATGAGATGGTCTGATCTGGGTGTCATCAAGAGAGATGACTAGATCGTGGGTTGGAGATTGATCTCCAGGAATCAGTAACAACTCTGTCTTGCTACTGTAGTGAGTTTTTAAATGTATTTATTTCTGGTAATTATCAGACTAGCTTTGATCCATTCAAAATCTATTTTCTGTCAGTATATAAGACATTGTCCATAGAATGTAATCAATGAATAGCACCAATCAAGAGAAGAACATGCAGCCGTAGTAAAAGGCAAATTAGCCAGGTCACCATATCCCTAGTGTAGAATACATTGGTGGTCGCATCATGTAATGTAAATTCTTTTCAGCAGCAGGGACTGGCAGCATGGTCCACATAAAAGGGGAAAATAAATTGTGCACACTACAGAGAAAAGCCAGTCCTCTCTGCCAGAACACTAATACTGGAAAGCAAGTTTGTCTTTTTAGCAAGCCAATGACTAAAAGCACATTGCCAAGAAGATGCTAAATTGGTTTATAATTAATGTTGTTAGGGTTGCATGTTGGCACAGCAGGTATTATGAGCACATAGTAATACTGTCCCTGAGGAATTGGGTTTAATCCTTGTTTTTTTGCATGCTCTCCCTGTGTCCATGTGGGTTATCTCCAGGTTCTTAGTCTTTTTTTTTTTGACTAGTGCTTTTTACAATGGACAAAGAAGGAACTTAACTAATCAAAGCAAATTTACTCATTCGAAGACCCAAAACCCCAATGGCAGTGAAAAACTCCCTTAAAATTACAAGGAAGAAACCTTAAGAGCAACCAGACTCTTGGATGTTGAGGTCATTAAAGTTTGATGAAATAGTCCAAATATATACTGTATATATATATATATACTGTATATACAGTGGGGTCAAAAAGTATTTAGTCAGCCACTGATTGTGCAAGTTCTCCTACTTAGAAAGATGAGAGAGGTCTGTAATTTTCATCATAGGTACACTTCAACTATGAGAGACAAAATGAGAAAAAAAAATCTAGGAAATCACAGTGTAGGATTTTTAAAGAATTTATTTGTAAATTATGGTGGAAAATAAGTATTTGGTCAATAACAAACAAGCAAGATTTCTGGCTCTCACAGACTGTAACTTCTTCTTTAAGCAGCTCTTCTGTCCTCCACTCGTTACCTGTATTAATGGCACCTGTTTGACCTTGTTATCTGTATAAAAGACACCTGTCCACAGCCTCAAACAGTCAGACTCCAAACTCAACCATAGCCAAGACCAAAGAGCTGTCGAAGGACACCAGGAAGAAAATTGTAGACCTGCACCAGGCTGGGAAGAGTGAATATACAATAGGCAAGCAGGTTGGTGTGAATAAATCAACTGTGGGAGCAATTGTAAGAAAATGGAAGACATACAAGACCATTGATAATCTCCCTTGGGGTCAAGATCTCATCCCGTGGGGTCAAAATGATCATGAGAACGGTGAGCAAAAATCCCAGAACTACACGGAGGGACCTGATGAATGACCTGCAGAGAGCTGGGACCAAAGTACAAAGGCTACCATCAGTAACACACTACGCCGAGAGGGACTCAAATCCTGCAGTGCCAGGCGTGTCCCCCTGCTTAAGCCAGTACATGTCCAGGCCCGTCTGTAGTTTGCCAGAGAGCATATGGATGATCCAGAAGGGGATTGGGAGAATATCATGTGGTCAGATGAAACCAAAATGGAACTTTTTGGTAAAAACTCAACTTGTCGTGTTTGGAGGAAGAAGAAGAACCCAAGAACACCATACCTACTGTGAAGCATGGGGGTGGAAACATCATGCTTTGGGGCTGTTTTTCTGCAAAGGGGACAGGACGACTGATCCGTGTTAAGGGAAGAATGAACAGGGCCATGTATCATGAGATTTTAAGCCAAAACCTCCTTCCATCAGTGAGAGCATTGAAGATGGAACGTGGCTGGGTCTTCCAGCATGACAATGATCCCAAACACACCGCTCGGGCAACGAAGGAGTGGCTCCGTAAAAAGCATTTCAAGGTCCTGGAGTGGCCTAGCCAGTCTCCAGACCTCAACCCCATAGAAATTTTGTGGAGTCCGTGTTGCCCAGCGACAGCCCCAAAACATCACTGCTCTAGAGGAGATCTGCATGGAGGAATGGGCCAAAATACCAGCTACGGTGTGTGCAAACCTGGTGAAGACTTACAGGAAACGTTTGACCTCTGTCATTGCCAACAAAGGTTATGTTACAAAGTATTGAGTTGAACTTTTGTTATTGACCAAATACTTATTTTCCACCATAATTTACAAATAAATTCTTTAAAAATCCTACAATGTGATTTCCTGGATTTTTTTCCCCTCATTTTGTCTCTCATAGGTGTACCTATGATGAAAATTACAGACCTCTCTCATCTTTCTAAGTAGGAGAACCTGCACAATCAGTGGCTGACTAAATACTTTTTGGCCCCACTGTATATATATATATACAGTGCCTTGCAAAAGTATTCAGCCCCCTTGAACTTTTCAACCTTTTGCCACATTTCAGGCTTCAAACATAACGATATGAAATTGTAATTTTTTGTGAAGAATCAACAACAAGTGGGACACAATCGTGAAGTGGAACGAAATTTATTGGATATTTTAAACTTTTTTTAGAAATAAAAAACTGAAAAGTGGGGCGTGCAATATTATTCAGCCCCCTTGCGTTAATACTTTGTAGCGCCACCTTTTGCTGCGATTACAGCTGCAAGTCGCTTGGGGTATGTCTCTATCAGTTTTGCACATCGAGAGACAGACATTTTTGCCCATTCTTCCTTGCAAAACAGCTCGAGCTCAGTGAGGTTGGATGGAGAGCGTTTGTGAACAGCAGTTTTCAGCTCTTTCCACAGATTCTCGATGGGATTCAGGTCTGGACTTTGACTTGGCCATTCTAACACCTGGATACGTTTATTTGTGAACCCTTCCATTGTAGATTTTGCTTTATGTTTTGGATCATTGTCTTGTTGGAAGATAAATCTCCGTCCCAGTCTCAGGTCTTTTGCAGACTCCAACAGGTTTTCTTCCAGAATGGTCCTGTATTTGGCTCCATCCATCTTCCCATCAATTTTAACCATCTTCCCTGTCCCTGCTGAAGAAAAGCAGGCCCAAACCATGATGCTGCCACCACCATGTTTGACAGTGGGGATGGTGTGTTCAGGGTGATGAGCTGTGTTGCTTTTACGCCAAACATAACGTTTTGCATTGTGGCCAAAAAGTTCGATTTTGGTTTCATCTGACCAGAGCACCTTCTTCCACATGTTTGGTGTGTCTCCCAGGTGACTTTTTATAGATATCTTTGAGAAATGGCTTTCTTCTTGCCACTCTTCCATAAAGGCCAGATTTGTGCAGTGTACGACTGATTGTGTCCTATGGACAGAGTCTCCCACCTCAGCTGTAGATCTCTGCAGTTCATTCAGAGTGATCATGGGCCTCTTGGCTGCATCTCTGATCAGTCTTCTCCTTGTTTGAGCTGAAAGTTTAGAGGGACGGCCGGGTCTTGGTAGATTTGCAGTGGTCTGATACTCCTTCCATTTCAATATGATCGCTTGCACAGTGCTCCTTGAGATGTTTAAAGCTTGGGAAATCTTTTTGTATCCAAATCCGGCTTTAAACTTCTCCACAACAGTATCTCGGACCTGCCTGGTGTGTTCCTTGGTCTTCATGATGCTCTCTGCGCTTTAAACAGAACTCTGAGACTGTCATAGAGCAGGTGCATTTATACGGAGACTTGATTACACACAGGTGGATTCTATTTATCACCATCAGTCATTTAGGTCAACATTGGATCATTCAGAGATCCTCACTGAACTTCTGGAGTGAGTTTGCTGCACTGAAAGTAAAGGGGCTGAATAATATTGCACGCCCCACTTTTTATTTTTTTATTTTTAAAAAAAAGTTTAAAATATCCAATAAATTTCGTTCTACTTCACGATTGTGTCCCACTTGTTGTTGATTCTTCACAAAAAATTACAATTTCATATCGTTATGTTTGAAGCCTGAAATGTGGCAAAAGGTTGAAAAGTTCAAGGGGGCTGAATACTTTTGCAAGGCACTGTATATATATGTACAGTATATACTACTGAATTGCCCTATAGGTGAATGGGTGCGTGTGTATGTGTGTCTGCCCTGTGATGGACTGACACCCCGTCCTGGGATAGGCTCCCCCCCCCCCCCCCCCAATTTTCCCCAATTTTCTTTCCAATCTAGTCGTATCCAATTACCTGATTGCATTTTGCTTTCTTTCTACCGTTGCTGACTTCCACTCTGACCAAGGAGAGTTGTGACTAACACACGCCCCCTACGACACGTGCGCAGTAGCCGACTGCGAGACACAAAGTCATATGGGGCTCAGTTTTGGGCACTGATCCCCATTATCCCCTGTCTTTGTTCAGGCGCCATCAATCAGCCAGCAGAGGTTGTAATAGCATCAGTTATGAGGAAACACCCTGGCATCCAACCCGACAGACAAGCCAATGATTGTCCGTGTAGGTGCCCAGTCTGCTGGTAGAAGAGCTGAGATGTCAGCTCTGGTGTGCTAGCATGTTTTACCGCTGCGTCACCTGAGCGCCAATAAAATAATTTCTAACAAAAGTTATCAAGTGACTAAAGTGCATGGGTTCCAATACATGCCAAATTCTACACAAAAGTAACCAGTTGTAGGAATGAAACCCATGTTGCTGGAGCTGCATCATAACACGCCTCATCAAAACACCTAAATGTTTACATAACGCCGCATGATGTTTGTATTTTCTCCACTCAAATAACCAAATCATTATGATGAACAAATATTTTAGTATATTTATTTTTTGTTACATAGGAACTTTTTTCATTAGAAATGCATGACTGCACCACATTATTGTGTGATTGTTTAGACTTAGTTTACACCGCTAAACAATTCTCTCTGCTCATTAGCTCAAACTATATTACAGTGTTTAATTTAGCTAATTAAATCTCTGTGGAGGCTCAGGAGAGGGGAGTGGGAGTAGTGCGAGAGAGAGAAGATAGAAACAGAGGGACCCTTATAATTCTTATAATTAATTAGAAGCTACCAATCAAAGTAATTTAATTGCACAAAAAGGTATCTGACGCAATATCTGCTTTATTTAAATGGAACAAATCCCAAAATAGAGCCAAAATAATTCACTAAATAAAAAAATCACAAGGCATGTCAGAACAGAGATTACTCCATGCACACAAACATTTGCATATGTGCATTTATTTATATATTTAAGTATATGTTTATGTATATGGTTATATATATATATATATATATATATATATATATATATATATATATATATATATATATATATGTATATGTTCATGTATATGGTCATATTTATGTATATGTTTATGTATATATTTATTTATATATTTATGTATATGTTCATGTATATATTTATTTATACATTTTTGTATATGTTTATGCATATGTTTATGTATATATTTATGTATATATTTATGTATATGTTCATGTATACATTTATGTATATATTTATGTATATGTTTATGCATATGTTTATGTATGTTTATGTATATATTTATGTATATGTTTATGTATATATTTATGTATATAATTGAGCGGCCTCACAGCAAGAAGGTCCTGGGTTCATTTTCCAGGTGGGGCGGTCCGGGTCCTTTCTGTCTGGATTTGGCTACACAGCCAGCAGGGATCGTCTGTTCTGCAGAGAGAGTAGGAAGTCAAATAAATGTTTTGCAATGCAACGGGGGTATTATGGTTTGGCGTGGACGATAAGTCACAAATACTGTAAAGCTTGTGTGTGTGCTGATATATACTGATAGAAATATATATTATGGAGGTAATACACTGGTGCACTTAATAATGAATCAGCTTTAATGCTGTATAGATTTGATTTTTTGTGTGCTGGGTGCTGGCTGGCACTTTACCTGGCACTTTCTCTCTGCCATTCAGTAAAAGAGCCAGTACTCCAACCAGCTCCTTTTTATCATTTAAATCTGCAGTGTATACACCAGTACACTGTAGCATAATGTAGCTAATAAAGAAGCTACATTAGACTGTAGTAGATTCAGTAATATTCTTAGTGCTGTGCCCTATATAAGCACTGCAATTTCAGCACTGCAATGGTGTCATTAATAGACAACTCTGATCCATACAACAAAAATCCAAAGACTTCTGTGAATAATAAAAAAGAAATCAAGACAGAAGAAGATGGAAACGCTACCCTTAGGATGTAGCGAGTGAACAAAGAGTTCATTATTCCCTTAGTGTAGTGTACAGTGCAGCACACTCCGCCATGCGTGCAAAGTGATTAGAAAGCAGAATCACAAAACAACTTGCTCAGCAAATGCCTCCACTGATGAAGAAAATAAGGCCATCGTCTCTAGTTTTCCCTCTCGGAAGGCTGAGGCGTAGGGAGCATGTGAATGTGTGTGTGTGTGTGTGTGTGTGTGTGCGTGTGTGTGTATGTGTGTGTCTAATGAAGTTACAATACACAGGAGAATGCGGATGGCATTTAGAAGTCTCTAACGTGTCACTGTCAGATTTTCTTTGCTAGATGAAATATTTAATCACAAACTGTGTTCACTTCTGAAGGAGTGAAAGACAGCTGTGTGTAAGGACATCATGACTACATGAAATTATTGTTATTATTATTATTAGTAGTAGTAGTAGTAGTTGTTGTTTTGTTTTTGCATTACTAGTACTATTATTAATGTTAATTATTATTATTATTATTATTATTATTATTATTATTAGTAGTAGTAGTAGTAGTAGTAGTAGTAGTTGTTGTTGTTTTTGTATTACTAGTATTATTATTAATTTTATTAATTATTATTATTATTATTATTATTTTTAGTAGTAGTAGTAGAAGTAGTAGTAAACGTTGTATTACTAGTATTATTATTAGTAGTAGTTATATTACTATTATTATTAGTAGTTATATTACTAGTATTATTATTAATTTTATTAATTATTATTATTAGTTGTTTTTGTATTACTAGTATTTTTTATTAATTATTATTATTATTATTAGTTGTATTACTAGTATTACTACCTTTGGATGAGGCGGGCATTTTCTCCACAGAACAATTATGTATTTTAGGTTTGAAAATAAAAGACTATCCTGAAGACCTGGGTACTACAGGTTCCTCTTTCTCACTACGTTCCTGGAAGGGTATGGCTGATTTAACCACAAATGGGGGAAGTCACATTAATGTTATTGCCAACTGTTTAGAATTTGGGTAGCCAATGCATAAGGTCAAGTGTCTACACAATTTTGGCTATATAGTTTTTGAATCAGGTAAAAATCCTTAATCAATCAATCAATCAATAAATAAATAAATAAAAAGCCTGACAATGCATAGTTTTTAAATGAAATACAAAGAAATCAGAAAATAGATTTATTGTGGGAAAGTGGTAGCCTAGTGTGTAGAGCTTTAAACTATCAATTGAAAGATTGAGAGTTCGAATCTGCCAGGCAGCCACTGTTGGGCCCTTGAGCAAGACCCTTAACCCTCTTGACTCAGGGGGTCCGTACAATGGTTGCCCTATTATTTCTAGTAATAAAGTATTTATGAAAAATCTAGATTTGCAAGTAAAACTTTTATATATTTTGTAAATGTGGTGTAGCACACAGTTTATGGCAATACAATGAGTTGAAGAATTTGGTTGGACACTTTTTACCACACTATTTCTTGTTACCAAGTAATTTCCTGATTCCTGAGCCAAAGACACATAATATAATAAAAATAAGCTGTTTTTATGACATACACATATTTACCTGTTTAATCATAAAGGTTGGATAAAAATGACATCACGTGTGTGCCACATACCAAAAAAGATTACTAAAACTATATAACCAATAGTAAAGCTGACATGTTTATGTCCTTGTGCTCTATTTTACTCCCATACCTGTTAACCTCCCTAATCTCTACAAAAAGCTCCAAGGATGATAAACAACAGCAGATGATCTGGGTCATAGCACAAATTTAACAGGATGCTGTCATATCTGACACATTGCTGAAGAGTTCTGGATCAACTGACCTGATTGTATTTTTGATGGTACAGTAATAGCACCATTATTTGTTGGCTGCCACCGCCACACACACACACATTTATATGAATCACACACTCACTCGTGTGTAAGGATGTAGTTTAATAAAACCTGACCAGACCACCAGACTGACCAGTCTGTTTTTAAAAAGGATTTCTTTAACATTATGCAACCACCACCATATTTTACATTATGGATGATGTAACCTGACTTATGTGCCTTGGTAATTTTAAATCAAATCTACTGCTGAGATTATATTAATAATACTCGACTTTTATTTGATTGCAGACAGTTTGAACCCAAGATATTTCATGTTGTGTCTGCTCAACTACATTTAATTTGTTAATATACCTCCATTCCTGCATTTCAGGCCTGCAACACATTCCAAAAAAGTTGGGACGGGGACAGTTAAGGGCTAGTAATGAGGTGAAAAAACTAAATAATGATGTGATTCCAAACTTGTGATGTCAACAGGTGATTGTAATCATGGTTTGGTACAAAGGCAGCATCCAGGAAAGGCTGAGTCTTTGATGAACAAAGATGATCAGAGGATCTCCAGTTTGTAAACAAATGTGTGAGAAAATGATTGAACTGTTTAAAACAATGAACCTCAAAAGAAGATTGGAACTGATTTACATATTTCTCACTCTACAGTGCATAATATCATTAAACGATTCAAGGAATCAGGAGGGATTTTAGTGCGTAAAGGCCAAGGGTGCAAGCTTAAGCTGAACGCCCATGATCTTCGATCCCTCAGATGGCACTGCATTAAGAACCACCACTCAACAATAGCTGATATAACCACATGGGTGAGGGATTACTTCGGCAAGCCTTTGTCAAGCATTACAGTACAGAGTTACATGCACAAACGCCACTTAAAACTTTACTGTGCAAAAAGGAAGCCTCATGTTAACCTTGTCCAGAAGCGGCGTCGACTTCTCTGGGCTCAGAGGCATCTAGGATGGACCATCACACAGTGGAAATGTGTATTGTGGTCAGACCTGAATCAGCATTCCAGGTCTTTTTTTGTGCTTCGGACCAAGGACGAAAAGGGACCATCCAGCCTGTTATCAGCAACAAGTCCAAAAGCCAGGGTATGTCATGCTATGGGACTGTGTCAGTGCCCTTGTAAAAGGTCATTTACACTTCTGTGATGGCAGCATTAATGTAGAAAAGTACATTGAGATCTTAGAGCAACATATGCTGCCTTCAAGAAGTCATCTTTTCCAAGGACGTCCATGCATTTTTCAACAAGACAATGCAGAACCACATGCTGCACACATTACAAAGGCATGGCTGCGGAAAAAGGGTAGTGGGTACGGGTACTGGACTGGCCTGCCTGCAGTCCTGACCTGTCCCCAATAGAGAATGTGTGGAGAATTTTGAAATGAAAAATGTGACAATGATGACCCCGTACTGTTGCACATCTTAAGACGTGTTTGCAGGAAGAACGGTACAAAATAAAAGCTGAAACACTAAATCACTTGTTATCCTCGGTGCCAAAGCGTCTTGTAAGTGTGGTGAAAATTAATGGCAACAGTACAAAGTGGTAAATGCTTTACTGTGGAATGTGTTGCAGACCTGAAATGCAGGAATGGATGTTTATTAATAAATGAAATGAAGTTGAGCAGATAAAACATGAAATATCTCAGGTTCATCCTGTCTGCAATCAAATAAAAGTCAAAGTAAATGTCCATACCGTCCCAACTTTTTCTAATTTGTGGTTGTAAATAAATGATATACTTTCGTATTAGTTTCACAAATAAAACCATACAAAATCAGTTTGTTATTAGTATGACTTTCCCCCAATTTTTTTGGGAATGTGTTAAGATCTAAAATGCTTATATTTAAAAAATACAGTTAAGCTGGTCTGTAAAAAAAAAAGAAAGCTTTACTTTGTAATTTTGTCCATAAAAAGGTTCAAGAGAATTAACAAAAACAGATACTTGTTTTTAATATCCCAAGTTTCCTCGAAATTGGGTTTTTAAATGATAAGACAAGTCAAATGGGGTTTGTTTTAGTGTTGTTTATTTTACATAATTTTATAGCATTTTATTTTATCTTCTTAATTACAGAGTGGGACTTTGTAAATAATACATACATTTTTATAACAACAACAAAAGCTTTTCACATTTTAATGATATTTACTACAGTATTTTTACAGTACTGGGTGTACAGTGAATGAGATTGTGTGGTTTGTGTCAGCAGTTGGCAGATTATAAATATTTAGTGTTATTATCCAACCACGATTACCCAGAAGAGGTCATAAATTTTACTTCAGTCCTGACTATAAATATGGTTGATGACAATGATAATATTGTGCTTGAGATGTTTTAAGAGTCAATGAAGCAGCCAGTTATGACTGCCAAGAGGATGCGATTGTCCTTGAGGATTATGACCACCCTAAGTGTTTTGAAAATCTGGGTTATGACAGGCTGTGATTATATTTGCTGCTGCTCTTCCACCTCCATCCACTAGTGGACAGTATTAGTTACACATCCTTGTTTTTTTTTTAGCAATAAATAGGAGGGAAAAACAGGAGCCAAGGTTTAGCCTGTAGTAGTCAAACATGAGCAACCTGTGCATGTTCAATAATAAAACAGTTTGTTAATCCTCACTTGTTTTAAATAAAAGTTATTTATTTTATTTAACCTGAAATCAATCCTTTATCCTGGTTGTGTGGTTTACTTACATAATACATGTTCCAGCTGCTAGTACTTCATGCATGGACTATATTTAATCAACAGTCTACACTTCCACTTGGACCCAAAGCTAAAGAGTAGAGGCCAGATGTGGTGAGTCAGTATTTTATTGTTGATATACTTGTTGATTTGATATATGAGGCCTGATTCTTAGGGATTCTGTATCATAATGTAGCATACACAGTATACACCGATCAGGCATAACATTACGACCACCTTCCTAATATTGTGTTGGTCCCCCATCTGCTACCAAAATAGCCCTGCAACTGCGAAGCACTGTATATTCTGACACCTTTCTATCAGAACCAGCATTAACTTCTTCAGCAATTTGAGCTGCAGTAGCTCGTCTGTTGGATCGACCACACGGGCCAGCCTTCACTCCCATACATGCATCAACGAGCCTTGGCCGCCCATGACCCTGTCGCCGGTTTACCACTGTTCCTTCCTTGGACCACTTTTGATAGATACTGACCACTGCAGACCGGGAACAACCCCACAAGAGCTGCAGTTTTGGAGATGCTCTGACCAAGTCGTCTAGCCATCACAATTTGACCCTTGTCAAACTGGCTCAAATCCTTATGCTTGTCCATTTCCTGCTTCTAACACATCAACTTTGAGGATAAAATGTTCACTTGCTGCCTATTGTATCCCACCCACTAACAGGTGCTGTGATGAAGAGATAATCAGTGTTATTCACTTCATAATGTTATGCCTCGTCTGTGTATTTTGCTTAATATATTTTGGCCTTTCTACTTATTTTTTATTTCTTAATGTGCATTAGTCAAAAGGTTTGTGTAAAATGGTTTGGTCTGAGTAAACATGCTCTGAAAAAGCTACTTTTGGGTTGTTTGGCTGGTTGTTTAAAAGGTTTTTAAGCCTAACAAGCAGGAAACAGCTATCCAATCTGCTTGGAAACTAGTTTAACAGACCAGGTTAACCAACTGTTATTAGCTTGTTAGCTTAGGCTAACTAAAATAATTGTCTCCTGCTTAGGTAAAGCTATTAAACTTACAAACAGTTTTAAACAATATACCTGTTAGCTTGTTGGTATTCAGTGAATTTATGAACAACTTTATTATAGCAACTTAGTAAGTAGTATTAAAAGAGTATTTAGAAGACCAAAATATCATGCTACGCTAAGCTACTTTACTTTTACTTTGATTAGCAATATAAATATTCTAATATTATCAGTGAATTACTTATTTGACATGTTAGTACATTGTTGCTTTATAGCCCTGATTAGAATGAGTGAAGAGAACCCCTTTTGTGCATAGCCAAGCTAAGCTAATTAGCTTAGAAATGCTAATAATAATCTACATAGTCAGGGAGACTGGAGCTGGGCCAAAAATAAGCTAGTAAACAAGATGGGCTAAAGAAGGCTACAGTGTTGTAAACAGTATTTCTTTCTCACCTGATTTTCTCTATTTTTGCTAATTTATCACTTATTTATGCTTCAGATATTCTAACCAATTTTAATTCAAGATAAAGATAACATAATTTTTCAACATGATATCAGAAGTAGTTTCCCTTCTAAAACTGTCCACCCTTCACAGTAACAACTGCAATCATACATTTATAACTTGCTATGAGTCTTTTACATTGCTGTGGAGGAATGTAATCTCCTAATCGCAAACTAGTTTTAATTTGGATACACTGGACTGCCTTTGAGCCTAAACTGCCATTTAAGGTCTTGCCACAGCATCTAAGACGGATTCAAAATAGGAATTTCACTCTGCCACTTTAAAACCAATCCAAAATTTCATTTCTTCTGAGCCACATTATTGTGGACTACTTGTGTCCTTTGGATCATTGTCCTCCTGCATAATTCAACTGCACTTGAGCTTTAGGTCACAAACCTAAAGACAAACAGACATTCACTGTTTAGGATTTTTTGATAAAGAGCAGAATTCATGGTTTCATTTTTATAAGTCATATAGATCTTGCAGAAGCAAAGCAGCCCTAGGGCATCACACCATCACAAACGTTTGACTGTTCTGTGAAGTTCTTATGGTTTAATGTGGTGTTAGCTTAGATGTAACAAGACCCATGTCTTTCAAAAGGTTCTACTTTTGACTAGTCAGTCAACCTAAGGTCTTGGGGTCATCTATGTGTTTTTGGCAAATGTCACACAAGGCTCTTTTTCCCCCCAGTAGTTGTTGTGCTCTGCAACACTCCCAATGAGGCCATTTTGCCCAGCATCTTTTTTATTGTGTAATCGGGTTAATTGATTTTTTATAAATTAATTACTATTTAATTCTTACTGTACACAAAGACTATACCTCCTGCACATTCACTCACTCATTCATTTATTCCTAATAACTACACTGTACTTGTGTGTGACTTGACAGTCTCCATATACAGTATTTGTTATATTGTGCTGTTTGTTGCTACAATTATCCATTATATATAAAATACAGGAACCACTGAGTTTTAGTTCTTGTCTGTGTTTTTGTGTTTGTACTGTTTATTCTTTACAGGGAGTACTTGTTACTGGGGCTTAAATTTTTTCCGGAGTCAATAAAGTACCTACGTACCTACCAAGCTTTCTACCTATCTATGTACTGTATGTATATATGTATCTAATTAAATGTTCTAAGGCACTTAGGCAAGTGAGGCCTGCTGTTCTGTTGGTGATTGTCTGGGTCTTTTGTTACCTGGATTAGTTGTCAATACGTTCTTGGTGAAATTTCAGTAGGTGGGCCGTTTCTTTGTGACTTTGTATCACTTTTCAGACAGGAAGATGTTTCACATCTTTATTGAAAGAGAATGAGGCATCATGTGCTGCTTTTTGAGAAATTATAGCCTGCTTCACTTTGCCAGACAGGTTCTATTTACGTGATGTTTGGGTCTGGCAGTATGCATGCCTGGGTGGGGATAGTGAAACTGAATTTAAACAACTGGTGATTTAATAGTCAAGAGAGCAGTATTCACATATTATTAGGTATGGCTGAATAGCATTTTTTTTTTTTTTTTTTTTTTTCCCCCCCCTTTTTCTCCCCCTTTAGCGCATCCATCTGTTCAGTTTGCATCGTGCTTCCTCTCTGTCTATGCCGAACCCTGCCCTGACAGAGGAGATCGAAGCTAACCCATATCCCCTCCGAAACATGAGCAGCAGCCGGATTCATTTTTGCCACCCACACATTGATGAGTTTGGCGCCACCTAGCGTTGCATGTGGAGAGACACACCCTAAGGGGACTCCTCACCATCTCTTGTGCAGGCGCCTCTAATCAGCCGGCAGAGGTCCTAATCGCATTCTGACAGAGAGAGACCCACATTCGGTTCTTCGTCCCACCCCCCAACTGAGCAACCGGCCAATCGTTGCTCATACAGCCGCCCAGCCTCGAACCGGGGAGGCAGAGCCGGATTTAAAACGATGTACTCAGAATCCAGCTCTGGTTGCAGCATGTCTTTTTACGCTGCGCCAATTGAGCGGCTAAATAGCATTTTTTCATTAATAAATTATAAAACATTTAAAACATTTGGGTATTATTGGGTTATCATTGCCTGTATTAAAAAATTATTTGACAGTTTGAAAAGTGAGTCAAATATGCAAAAAAAATAAATTAGGAGCGGAGCAAATACTATTTCACATCACTATCATCTACAAAATATGTAACACAAAAACAATTATTTTAAACAATTGTTACTTCATGGGAAATATTGAGATGGTACAGAACTTCAGATGCTAGTCAGTTACAACTTTATGGGGTCATTGAACCATAATTTGTAGTGCATTTAAAACTAAAATTCTTATAACCTTTCAGATCCCTCAGAACAGACAGAGATGAGAGAACGTGAGAGAAAATCTCTGGGGTTCAGTATTGCTAAACTTGTGACTCTTTAATCACTTTATTGATCTTGCTGCAGAAAAATGCAGGTGTACCACGATCCTCTGTGGTGCTCGCTGTGTGATCGCCCTGTGTGATAAAGACTTGGCAAAGTGTGTGAACGAGGGGTCACAGGGTGTGCGCACTGGGGATGGGAAATGTGGGATGTGAAATCTACTGTCGCAACCTCTGCCTGTTTGTCTGCACCGGCTTCAAAATAACAGACTGGGTACAGCTGAAAATGTCAAATACACACGTGCACATGATTCAACACACAGCAACAGATGAAATTAGACTGTGTGTGAGCAAAGGGTCAACTCTTATGTTCAGGTTTTACAATTAAAGTAACAATTTTAAAGATTTTAATATTTTAATTGTAATGCTTTTTTCTTGCTGGTTATTATATTTAAATATATATATTCATTCTTGTTCTGCCAAGTGTCAGTCTATGTTGTATGTTGTATTCTTAGCTGTTTATCTGCTGGGTTATAAATATGCATACAGTGACTAAGCCCAATATGATTGATAAATAAATAAATAAATAAGCAAATAATATTTTTTAGATGGTCTGAACCAGTAAAGATCTGCCTAAATAAATGAATAAATAAATAAATAAAAAAATAAAAAAATAAATAAATAAATAAAAAAATAAAAAAATAAATAAATAAATAAATAAATAAATAAATAATATTTTTAGATGGTCTGAACCAGTAAAGTTCTGCCTAAATAAATACTTAAAAAATAAATGAATAAATAAGTACATTAATAAATAAATGAATAATATTTTTCCGATGGTCTGAACCAGTAAAGGTTTGCCTAAATAAATACATAAAAATAAATACATTAATGAATAAATAAATGAATAATATTTTTTTTCAGATGGTCTGAACCAGTAAAGGTCTGCCTAAATAAATACTTAATAAATAAATAAATGAATAATATTTTTCAGATGGTCTGAACCAGTAAAGGTCTGCCTAAATAAATACATAAATAAATGATTAATATTTTTTTCATATGGTTTGATACAGCAAAGGTCTGCCTAAATAAATACTTAATGAATAAATAAATAAATAAATGAATAATATTTTTTTTCAGATGGTCTGAAACAGTTAAGGTCTGCCTAAATAAATTAATAAATGATTAATATTTTTTATATGGTCTGATACAGCAAATGTCTGCTTAAATAAATACATATAAAATAAATAAAAAAGCAAATAAATAAATGAATGAATAAGTAAATGAATAAATAAATGAATAATATTTTTTTTCAGATGGTCTGAACCAGTAAAGGTCTGCCTAAATAAATAAATAAATAAATAAATAAATAAATAAATAAATAAATAAATGATTAATATTTTTTTCATATGGTCTGATACAATAAAGGTCTGCCTAAATAAATACATATACAATAAATAAAAAAATAAATACATAAGCAAATAAATAAATGAATAATATTTTTTCAGATGTTCAGAACCAGTAAAGGCCTGCCTAAATAAATAAATAAATAAATAAATGAATAAATAAATAAATAAATAAATAAATAAATAAATAAATAAATAAATAAATAAATAAACAAATTGTTTTTAAGTATAAATAACATTTTCAAATTTTTTAAAGACTAAATTTTTTTAAAGATGGTGGAACAGGTATCACTTATTCATGTGGACATTGTCAAAATCAAAAATCTGTGTACAGCTGTTTTATTGGGGATTCTATGTACCCTATTTTATGTACCAGTCCCTCTGACTTGGCACTGCATTTGGGACAGACAATGAATGTGATTTTACGATGCAGATGGTAGTGGGATTGATTTTTGAAGAGTTTCTCCACTGTTTTGGCTTTGAATGTATTTTTCTTTTTAGTGTTCATCACGCTTATCCTTTTGTCCCTAAGATGAATACCTACCTTTTGATCACATATTAACACATAAAAAATATATTCTTGAGACAATTTTTGTGCTCAAACGATCCCTTAAAAAGCACTAAACTTGTGTAGTACTATTTTCTCAACTCTGAATTTTGCATTCTTGGATGGTTATGCTGTATTTTACATATTTTGTGTATTTTAAGTCATTTGAAATGCACTTCTTAGCTGTTTGTAAACAGCCTGCATATATTTCCAGCTTTTATAAAGACTGCATTTGCATCTTTGAGTTCTTTGTAGCTAGTGGGGTGGTGACTGGAACTGGGCACAATTAGTTTACCAACTAATGAGAGCTTAGTGGGGTTCCTCAGGTGGTGCAGTGCTTAAGTATGCTGGCTCACCACCGTAGAGAGCTTGAGCTCTTTGAGTTTGAATCTCGGCAGTGGCTGAGAGTCAACAGTTACAACAGGTCATGTCTGATGAAGGTTGGCTGGGGTTACTCCTCACTTATGCTGCAAGAGCCGGAGCCAACTCTTCTTCCTGAGCCAGAGCCAACTCTACCTCCTGAGTAGTCTGAGGTCCTTTGGTGTGAGAGGCGAGCTGCTGAGAATTTTCTATGAGTCTGTAGTGTTGTGCCATCTTTGACACTGTTGTGTGCTGGGGTAGCAGTATCACAGCCAAGGACACTAATAGATTCAACAAGACCATTTGAAAGGCTGGCTCAGTACAGAGGAGTGGATGGCAGAGAGGTGGATGCTGGCAACCCCTCCCAACCACTCCATAAAACACTACAGGGGAAGACGTGTACACTGAGCAGCAGACTGCTTCTGCCCCGCTGCAGGAAGGAATCCTTCCACAAGTTTGTTCCCCCTGCAGTCTTAGACTGTACAACTCTGGACACTTTCTCTTTAGTTCTGTAGTCCCTATACTGTACAATCACATGCTTTCCACACTTTAAGAACAGATTTACAGTTGTAAATGTAAACATACATACTTACTTTACTGCATTTTCGTAAAGGCAGACCGATTAGCAAGAAGCAAACAACAGACTGTAAACTTCCCCCATCAGACGCCAAATCACTAATACCTCTCTAATATCTACATCAAAAATATGTGGCAAAAATAATTGGATACAATTGGGGTGAAGTAGCACTGCAACAAAAGTTGTCTAGGGTTATTCTTTAAAAAATAGAATACAAATGAATAGATTATGTAAAATCCTAAGCTTATGTAATAATAATAATAATGATAAAAATTCCAGCGCTTGTTTCATCAGCCAACTGTTGTATTTTCAAAGCCTACTAAAAAGCAGGGAGGGGGGCTCAATCACTTCACATCTTAAGTTGTTAATTGAAGTGTGCTGTTGTGTCTACCAGGCTTCTGTGTCTGGTGCATTGGGGCCATCGATAGTAAAGCAGAGCCAATTTGTTTCTATTTGTTCCTGTTGGTTTTAATGGTCCGACTCCCTGCATGAAACAGCAGGACTTTGTACTTTGATCTAACTCATCAGAGATACGAGAATGGATGCTGATGTGATGTATAGGAATAATTTGATGAAGAACACTGGCGAATCCTAGAAGAGAGGCCTGTATACATCTCAGATCCTTGCTGCATCATAAAACCATCTGCAATCTGTACACAATTTCAAAGTGTGTATGTTATTATTAGTCCGAGTTGCTCGTTTCAAATGACTCCGACTTGACTCATGACTCGCAAAAAAATGACTCGTACACAACAATAGTCCGTAGCGTCAGCATGTGTTCACATTAGTTACGTGTGACAATTATATTTATATATATACTGGTGCTGGTCATAAAATTAGAATATCATGAAAAAGTTGATTTATTTCAGTAATTCCATTCAAAAAGTGAAACTTGTATATTATATTCATTCATTACACACAGACTGATATATTTCAAATGTTTATTTCTTTTAATGTTGATGATTATAACTGACAACCAATGAAAACCCCAAATTCAGTATCTCAGAAAATTAGAATATTACTTAAGACCAATACAAAAAAAGGATTTTTAGAAATGTTGGCCAACCAAAAAGTATGAACATGAAAAGTATGAGCATGTACAGCACTCAATACTTAGTTGGGGCTCCTTTTGCCTGGATTACTGCAGCAATGTGGCGTGGCATGGAGTCCATCAGTCTGTGGCACTGCTCAGGTGTTATGAGAGCCCAGGTTGCTCCGATAGTGGCCTTCAGCTCTTCTGAATTGTTGGGTCTGGCGTATCGCATCTTCCTCTTCACAATGGTGAAGGTCAGGCGAGTTTGCTGGCCAATTAAGAACAGGGATACCATGGTCCTTAAACCAGGTACTGGTAGCTTTGGCACTGTGTGCAGGTGCCAAGTCCTGTTGGAAAATGAAATCTGCATTTCCATAAAGTTGGTCAGCAGCAGGAAGCATGAAGTGCTCTAAAACTTCCTGGTAGACGGCTGCGTTGACCTTGGACCTCAGAAAACACAGTGGACCAACACCAGCAGATGACATGGCACTCCAAACCATCACTGACTGTGGAAACTTTACACTGGACCTCAAGCAACGTGGATTCTGTGCCTCTCCTCTCTTCCTCCAGACTCTGGGACCTTGATTTCCAAAGGTAATGCAAAATTTACTTTCATCAGAGAACATAACTTTGGACCACTCAGCAGTCCTTTTTGTCTTTAGCCCAGGCGAGACGCTTCTGACTCTGTCTCTTGTTCAAGAGTGGCTTGACACAAGGAATGCGACAGCTGAAACCCATGTCTTGCATACGTCTGTGCGTGGTGGTTCTTGAAGCACTGACTCCAGCTGCAGTCCACTCTTTGTGAATCTCCCCCACATTTTTGAATGGGTTTCGTTTCACAATCCTCTCCAGGGTGCGGTTATCCCTATTGCTTGTACACTTTTTTCTACCACATCTTTTCCTTCCCTTCGCCTCTTCCCTTCGGACACAGAGCTCTGTGAACAGCCAGCCTCTTTAGCAATGATCTTTTGTGTCTTGCCCTCCTTGTGCAAGGTGTCAATGGTCGTCTTTTGGACAACTGTCAAGTCAGCAGTCTTTCCCATGATTGTGTAGCCTACAGAACTAGACTGAGAGACCATTTAAAGGCCTTTGCAGGTGTTTTGAGTTAATTAGCTGATTAGCGTGTGGCACCAGGTGTCTTCAATATTGTACCTTGTCACAATATTCTAATTTTCTGAGATACTGAATTTGAGGTTTTCATTAGTTGTCAGTTATAATCATCAACATTAAAAGAAATAAACATTTGAAATATATCAGTATGTGTGTAATGAATGAATATAATATACAAGTTTCACTGTTTGAATGGAATTACTGAAATAAAACAACTTTTTCATGATATTCTAATTTTATGACCAGCACCAGTGTATATATATATATATATATATATATATATATATAATTATTATTATTATAAATATTCTGCTTTCTAATAACATTCCAGTCGTCTTAACCCGCATTGCAAGCAATGGGTAAATGTTACAGCCAGCTTTCAACTTAGTGATAAAGCGTCGCTCCCTACTTCCTACACAGTGTTAAGTTCACTTCATTTGAACATTTTCGTTACCTTTGGATATGAATCTTACTTTAAATGGTGGAATACCCTATGTAGTGCACTTCACAGAAACAACTGGGGTGACTGGAACGCTCCTACAGAATTGGCGCTAACGGTTGAAAGAACCGCTTTCTGAACCGATCAGACTTTCTGATTTTAATTTTTAGTAAGAAATGCTGTTATTTGCATTTATTCAGTTTGCGTCACACAGATGATGTCAATGAAACGCTTGATTGGCTTTCTAACGAGTTAGTGTTTTACTTCACAACCCGGAAAAGTTTGGAGGTTTTTAATTATAAGCACACATTTACAAAATAACAGATTATATTCCTAATGGGACACATGCTTATAAATTTAATAGCATCATAAGCTAAGGTAAGCAGTGGTTATGATTTTTTTTTTGCTTTGTTTTGGATTTGAAAACATGACATATCAGTTTAAGCTTTTAACTGGTACCTTCTTGTTATGGAAATTACATTAATTTGCAGAATGACTAGGAAAGTAAAGGTGGTAAGTAAAACGTCAAAATACAGTCGCTAATCTGTTGTTGTTTTTTTTATCTTAACTTACATATTATTTGTTTATTTCTACGCTACATTTCCAATATATTTTTTTTGTGTGTTTTGTGTATATTATATTGACTCGTGACTTGACTTGGACTCTAGCCTAAGGACAGGATGCGATGTTAATCCTGTGTCTGTGGAGGAAGTAGTCATGGTACTTGAGAGAAATAGCAAGCTGAGATGTCAACTCATTCAAGACCAAACACATTAGTTTGGTTCCTACTTTACACTTCAGATAAGAGATTAGAGAGGCACACTCCAATCTACTGGCTGGTCAAGACATACCCTGGGAACCCTTGATGAACCATTTTACAATATCTGGGAATCCCTAGAAGCTATTGTGTGCTCGAGTCATAACATCAAAAGTCTGCTTAAGTATAACATCCAATCCATGCCAATCCATTGCAGGGCCTAAGCGATCGATTAAGTCTTTATGTAGATGCCTGACTGGATGACAGCACTGCAGTATCCCAGCAGAAGTGAGTTGGTGTACCAACCAATTGCCTGTGCTGTACAATTACTGCATTTTCATTTGACAAGCATTTCCAGGGATGTGTTTAGCCCAACATGACCCAGCTAAGAATAAATCACTCACTAAATACAAATGAATCCATGTCAGTTTCATGAAATAGCTTTATAAGGTGTGGAATTATGTGGAATTTCCTTCACTTCACCTTAGATTCCCACGCCAAAACAGACCCATAAAATTATTTCTCCTACCAAACTTTACTGCTAGCACATTTAGTGAGAGAGTACATTTAGCCATGCATACTTTTATATTGTGTTCACACTCAGTAGTTTATTAGTTGAGCTTTCCTTGCTCCTAGACTTTTCCACCTTGCAGCTTGTACCTTTTTCAGTTGACAAAGCTGATTTTAATGACTTGCTGGAAAGGTGCCATTATATCACTGTGCCATTTTGAAAGTAAATTAACTCATAATTATGACCTTATGCCACTACCAATGTTGGTACAGCTGTAATTCAACATCTCCTAAACTTGAAATCTTTGAAACTCGACGCCCTTGGTCAAGAAATCTGTACCCTTAAACTTGACGTTTACCTTAAACTTATCTTAAACATGTATGTGGCTGTCGCTTTGTTCAGCGATTGGCTTGAGCGGTGCGGTAAAAAGTCATCACAGTGCGAATATGAGACGAATCTGCATTTGTGTGTAATAACCATCAAATACACTCTGAAAGCTCCACATGTATCTGTGTTAGCTGGATTTTTCTCCTGTTTCACTTTTAAACTTGTTTTATGGCTCGGGGTCCTGAGAAATTGTGAAAATCAGCTTTTCCAAGATGGTCAAAAATGCTTATCGTTAAGGAAAGCTTAGGAAAGCTTAGTGTGACTTAATGTACAGTATTAAAAGAATGACACACATATACTAAACTTCTTTTAATTCTTTATTATTTATGATTAAACATCTCCACGATTAGGGAGAATAGGAAAACATTAAAGCAGTAAATGTGAAGAGCAGGTTTTATTGTATTTAACAGTTGTATTTTACAGTTTTTATATTATATTTATGTTATTTTCAGTGTATAAGTGTCAAAAACAACCTCATTATTTTACATTAGTCTAAAATATATGCAGTCTCACTGGACCATGAAACACATTAACAGGCTTCCCATACATCCTTATGGGAAAATACCTTGAAACTCAACACCACTCCCAGAACCAACTGATGTCGATTTTCAAGGTACCACTGTATATAGATATTTCACGGCTATAGACTGAGTATTTGATCTAGTAACTAAAAATAAAATAAAAAAACTTGGATGTGCATGGCTCAGCAAAAATATCAGCTCTGCTAATTTTGTCATAGAGCTGAATGGAATGAATTTGATTAGTTTTTCTCACCATGAATGCCAGTAACTCTGTGATTACTTACTGATATGAAAATGAGCTGATTGGATTTGAAATGTTTTCCATCTTCCTATGCCAGAGTGGCAACATACCCAAGCAATATCATCAGAATTACGGTTATTGCTCAGTCCTGTTCTGTTCTTTCTGCAGCAAGAACTGTGTAACAGATAACTGTTTGCTACTAGTGATTGGGCTGAGTAGTTGAGTAATTGAATAGAGTAAATACTTAATTAACTATTAATGCTCATTCCATATTTATTTCTGTAACTGTTTTGTGCTGATCTTGGTTGTATTGAGGCTTGTGCTTATAATATAAATGCTGGGGGCATGACAGTCATAGACCTTGGCCCCTGTTAAGTTTGATTAATCCATGATGATGAAGGTAAATATCTTGGTATTTTCTGTTTTTGGTGGTTGATGTACTGGGTGATAAGTGTATTCTGGTGAGCTGGTGGTGGAAGCTTACCCACCTGGGGGTTCTTTAGCAGCATTTGCATCAACAACTGATTTGGAATCAGCACCAGTTCTGGACTGCTTTGCTGAAATTAGAAAACGATGCATTATAGGTTTTCCTATAAATGTAAAATTCACACAAAAGCAAAAACATACAGAAAGGTGTCAAGTAAAGTTAAGTCCGACTGCTAATAAAATAACTGAAAAAATATTAAAAGTAAGTAATATTAAGCAACAAATCACTACGTTAAGCAAACGTTACCATGTAGAAGTAGTGTTTTAAATTGCCCTGATTTGTAATCGCCTCTGCTCTTCACACTGACAGAACCTGTCTGCGCTACTGAGCTCCTCGAAGCAGTCTGCCTGTTTTATATGACTCAAAAAAACAACCTTTGCTTGCGTTGCACTTGGGGGGCAGTGAGAAAATCTGGGGGGCAATAACCACTCCAGCCCACCCCTAGGACCGGCCCTGATTGGAATCATTTGTAGTCACCATTCATTGACCTTTGCACTTTAAGAATGGACATATACAGTGGTACCTTGAAACTCGATGTCAATTGGTTCTGGGAGTGGCGTTGAGTTTGAAGTATTTTTTCACATAAAGATTATGGAAAACCTGTTAATGCATTCCATGGTCCCGTGGAACTGCATATACTGTAGGCTGATGTTAAATGTTGGGGTTGTTTTTGACACGTATACACTGAAAATAACACAAATATAATATAAAAACGCGGAAATACAATTGAAAACAGTGAAAAATCAATCAAAAATACAATAAAACCTTCACTTACATTTACTTCTTTATTGTTTACTTATGCTTCTTAATCGTGGAGATCTTGATCTTGAAATACCGTATTCCTTAGCGAGTTCAGTAAGGGCACATTCACATGAGAAGCAGCAAAATAGCTTTTGCACTGCTGTGCCGTTATTTCCTATTGAGTGTTGCAGTGCACAAAGCTTAACATGACTTACTGTACTAAAACGAGCGAGGAATTTTATTAGTGGAGAGAACTTATGTGCAGTAATAATTAAGAGATTTTTTATGTTCCTATGTTGTTCTTTTAATACATAAGCTTTTTTATGATAAGCATTTTAGACTCTTAAAAAGCAGATTCATACAATTTCTCAGCTCCCTGAGTTATAACAAGTTTAAAAGTGAAACAGAAGGAAAATCCAGCTAAACACAGATACATGTGGAGCTTTCAGAGTGAATTTGATGGTTATTCCACACAAATGCAGATTCGTCTCATATTTGCACTTTGATGGTGTTTTACTGCACCGTTCAAGCCGGCAGTCACACAGACGTCAAGTTTAAGGTAAACGTCAAGTTTAAGGGTACCAATTTCTCGACGAAAGGCGTCAAGTTTCATTTTGAGATTTTAAGTTTAGGGGACGTTGAGTTGCAAGGTACCACTGTATTTAAATTGTTCACTTGCTGTCATGTGATTATTATTTGCTCTTCTTAATGTGGCGGTCGCCCCTCTATATCACGATACAAAAATGTGGCGGTCGCCCCTCTATATCACGATACAAACCCGACAACGCCACCCCTTGGTTTAGACCTAGAGCAAAGGGGAGCTCTGACTTAATGAATGCACCGACACAGATTGAAAGTACATACAAAATGTCCTTTATTACAGTTTAGAATTTTACAAGTCACTGTCAGTTTATTACTTTAAAAGAGATAGCTAAAAGTTAATTGTCTACGGGTTGGTCAGGTATCAACGAAGTTGGGGGACTAACCCAAAACACTCGGCTTAACACACGTGCATAAGAGCAAATCAAAGGAATAAAATCTATTTGGGACATCCAAATCACAGACAAGCGTTACACGACAATATTAACCACTCTGTGAACACAGCACACAAATTAATAATGCAGTTTCCCCACACTGTAGCCCTGACCAAGACCGATTATAGTTAAATATTTTAATGTTAAAATACTAATTGGTTGGAGCAGAAACGAAAACAAAAGAAAGAAAAAAACACTGAGAGAACAGCAGCTAGCACCCAATATACTGCCACCTTCCAGTCCTACACAATCACATTAAAACCAGATTAACAAAAACACTGATAAGGACATAAGCACAATTCTAAGGTAGCAGCACATAGTATGTAATTATTCATAGTACTAGCAGCAAACAGTTATTCATAGTACTAGCAGCAAACATGGTTATTCGTAGTACTAGCAGCAAACATGGTTATTCATAGTACTAGCAGCAAACAGTTATTCATAGTACTAGCAGCAAACAGTTATTCATAGTACTAGCAGCAAACAGTTATTCATAGTACTAGCAGCAAACAGTTATTCATTTTTAAGGCAAATGTCGAGCCCCAACCAGCAAATGTGTCCAAACACACACCAATGCGATGTGCAGATCTAAAACTACCCGAGTTAGAGACCGTATAATTGCTTACTAAAACACTCGCCCCACTAATCCTGCTGTAACGCAAAGGATTACCGAGCGAAAACATACGCAACCGAAATCAGCCGATTACTGAGAATACTGCATAATGGTTCTTAACATACCTCTATGTTCCTGGTCCACAACTGATGGATGAGACCGTCCCCCTGGACTCGTCCGTAAACACGCACCCCAACGCTATGGGAGTACACAAACTCAGTTAAAACCCGACCAGAGTTGACATACTATTACGCCAAACACAGATTTACACCTACCAGTGCCGCGTGGCTCACAAAATGTGCCGTCTTCTCGAACACGCTACTCCTAGCTCCCTTAGCTTAGCAGCCAGCCGGTACAAACACTCCATGGACCCCAAAGGCGCCCGCCTAAATGCCTTCCCCGAATCCTTAGGGCGGCTACCCAATTACCTGTTCCGCCCCACAACAATTAGAGCTGCATTACACCTGCTACAATACACCCCCCACAAATGAATCGACGGCCCGACGATTACACCTCATGCTCTGACCCATTGTCAGACCCAGACACCTCTGGAACAGCTGCACATGGGAGTCTATAGGGGTTAGAATGCTGACCTGCGGTTGTCCTAGTGGAACGTCGCAGGGGATTAGGTATGACTTCTGCACTTTCAGCAGCGGGTCTACGAGGCTGATCTATCTGCATGGGCTCTTCCACAAAGAGGACAATAGAGTCCCTCGATAGATCTTCCTCCGCAACTGGTGAACTAGGCACACTGGCCTCATCAGCCCCATAGGCAACCTCTCCTGCATCTTGTTGCTGCGTTTCTGGAACAGCCCTCAATTCAACCCGATGCACCTTGCGAACAGGCCCCTCTTCGTAGGCTGGCACCACTGAATAAACTACTCCAGTCCCAGTGGGAGCTCGCACTACTCGATACACTCGAGAATTCCAGTGGTCCTGAATCTTATTTCGCCCCAATGCATGATTTCTCAAATAAACCAGCTGCCCTTCTACCAACCCTGGGTCATTTACTTGGTCCTGGTTATGTTGATTCCGCTGATGCACTAGTCTCTCTGTTCTCTTCCTTACGTGTTCATGAGCCAGTCGTAGACTCTGTTGATGGCTCCGGACCCATTCCTCCTGGTTCTCCACCCTCTGTGTTGCTTCCCCGGTGCCCAACAGGAAATCCACCGGCAGCCGCGGGTGGGTGCCAAACATCAAATAGTAGGGGGTCTGCCCTGTAGTCTGATGAGAGGTTGTATTATAGGCATACGTCAGCTGAGACAAGTGGCGGGGCCAATGTTTCTTTTCAGTCAACGGCAAAGTTCTCAATAGGTCATGCAAAGTACGATTAAAGCGTTCGCACTGTCCATTCCCCTGAGGATGGTAGGGGGTAGTTCTGCTTTTCTGTATGCCATACATCGTACACAATTGCTGGATCAGTGCACTTTCAAAAGCACGACCCTGATCAGAATGAATACGAGCTGGAGGGCCAAACCTGTAAAACCACTGCTGCACCAACACCTGCGCCACAGTGCTTGCCCTCTGATCTCTAGTAGGAAACGCTTGGGTATACTTCGTAAAAATATCAGTCAAAATCAAGACATTCTCTCTGCCATCACTTGCAGATTCCAACAACGTAAAATCGATAGCCAGGATCTCGTTCGGGTAAGCAGCCCGCAACGTTCCCTGTTGGGTTCGGACTTTAGGCTGTACGGCCTTCCCCAACACACATCTTTCGCATTGTTGACACCAATGCTCAGTGTCCTGGGCCATATTCGCCCAAAAACATCGGCTCCGCAAGAGTTGAAGCGTCCTTTCGACGCCCTGATGACCATGCTCATTATGGACACTCTGCAGAACTTCCTTCTGCAGACACAAGGGCAAAAGCAACTGGTAATTCTCTGGGCCACCCCCAGAAGGCTGAGTACGTCGGTACAAAACTCCTTCTCGCTCCACCAGTCGATCCCACTGCCGAATCAGAGCCTTGCTTAGACTAGATAGAGATTCACGCTCGTCGGCCCTAGGACGCCGGCATTGTTTCCAGAATTTCCACACTGGACCAATCGCAGAATCAGTCACCTGCAGCAAACTAAGATCTCTATATGAACGCCCTGGGAAAGCAATGACTGCCCCACATTGACCCTCTAAGCCACTCGACGGCTGACTTTCAGTAGCCGATAACAGTGACGATGGAACTCCTGTGCCCACTGAAAAACGGTCAAGATATTGTCGGGACAGGGCGTCTGCATTCTGATTGCATTTCCCTGGCCGATACTTTAGTACAAAGTTAAAAGAAGCCAGCTGAGATGCCCATCGTTGCTCTACAGCCCCCAACTTTGCAGTCTGCAAATGGCTTAATGGGTTGTTGTCCGTCAAGATGGTAAAATGATTACCCAACAGATATTCTCTAAACTTTTCAGTCACCGCCCACTTTACTGCCAAAAGCTCAAGTTTCATTGAGCTATAATTCTCCATATTTCTCTCGGTAGGCCTTAGACCTCGGCTGGCAAAGGCGACCGGCCGCACCTTCCCGTCTTGTTCCTGTGACAGTACAGCACCTAGGCCACCATGACTGGCATCAACCTCTAGAATAAACGATTTACTAAAGTCTGCATATGCCAAGACTGGGGCTGAGACAAGCCGCTTTTTCAGCATTTCAAATGCCTGCTCACACTCTCCATCCCAGGCAGCCATCAAAGGGGTCTGTGGGGTCCTTCCTTTTCGTCTGGGCCCACTAAGTTTCCCAACAAGACTATGCAGTGGTGCGGCCAGCTTAGAAAAACCTTGTACAAAGCGACGGTAGTAGCTTGCGAACCCCAAGAAAGAACGCAGTTCTGCAAGATGGCACGGGCGTCTCCAATCTTTGACTACCTCGATCTTAGCAGGGTCCGTGGCTACCCCCTCTGCCGAAACCACATGACCCAAGTAGTTTACCTGGTGCTGAAAAAACTGACACTTCGACATCTTGACCTTCAGTCCCTGCTTCTGAAGCCGAGCCAACACTGTTTCAAGTCTCTCTATGTGCTGCTCTACAGTAGAAGAAAACACAATAACATCATCGAGATATAAAAGCACAGATTGATACCGGAAGTCGCCAAACATGCGCTCCATTAAGCGCTGGAAGGTTCCAGGTGCATTACAAAGCCCGAAAGGCATCCGATTAAATTCGAATAGCCCAAAGGGAGTACAAAAAGCAGTCTTAGACTTGTCCTTTTCCGCCACCGGAACCTGATTGTACCCACTTACCAAATCAAGGGTGGAAAACCACTTAGCCCCCGATAGTGCGTCTAGAGATTCATCTATCCTGGGCAAAGGGTAAGCGTCACGACGGGTCTTGGCATTCAACTGCCGGTAGTCTACACAAAGCCGAAGACTGCCATCCTTCTTTGTCACCAGGACAATTGGAGAGGAGTATGGACTGCTACTTTCTCTAATCACCTGGCTTTCTAACAACTGCTGGATATGGGCTCTCACCAGCTCATATTGGGATGGGGGAATCCGTCGATACGCCTGCCGCACAGGAACATCATCACATAATGGAATCTCATGACTAATCAAGTCCGTACACCCCAGATCCCCTTCACCCTTAGCAAAGACGCTTTCATACTTAGTAAAAAGGGCATGAACTTGTGAGGCCTGACCCTCAGTAAGACCCTTAAAATCAGTAAGGGGTTTCTCTGATAAGCTACTACCCATCGCTACACCCTGGGCGGAAACAAATGCCAGGCCCTCTTCGCTACACGGGTTTGTTCCTCCCCCTGATGTCACTGTAGCGACTTGTACTGTAGCGATTACATGATGAGGCGGAAGCCACACATCAATCTTACCGATGTTCGCAATGGGGACATACACCAAACCCTTTTGCGCACAAACCAGCGCAGATGGCACAAACAAACCATCTGGGAGCTGTCCCTCCTTAAAGCCCAAGGGCTCCAACAAGAACTCTATAGTCTCTAACTGTGGACAATTCGCAGCAACCAAAGTCAGAGTACCACTCTTAATACGAACAGCAGACTTTCCATAAACTCTAACCTTAAAGGGCTTGGGAGCATTCCTTACAGCCTCCATCTTTTCACAGTAACGCAGGGCATGCCGCACCGCTGGAGTCACCGACTGTAGCAGGGGAGACTGAAAAAGCTGGGAGCCATGTTGTTCAAAAAGGGTGTAATAACAGTCCCTAAGTACATTCATCCCCAAAATACCGGGTACTACCGCCTTATGCCCCTGCAACGTGGCATTTTCAGGGTCTTTAACAATTAATACCCCTCGCCCCGGAACACACTGCCCAAAGACCTCTACGTCCAACTCAATGTAGCCTATGTAAGGAATTTCTGACCCATTTGCTGCCTTAAGTCTTAACCATTTACAATCTTTCGCTAACAAATGTGAAAAATGTTGAGAAAAGAACCCCTCCGTAATAGTGGTGACCATCGACCCTGTGTCCACCAGACAAGGGACACACACCCCTCCCATGGACACACGCAAAACCGGGCACTTTCCAATCAACCGATCATGGGGATGAACTGAGCCAAAAACCTCCATTCCCAGAGTGTGGCTCTGCACACTGGGGACCTCTAGTTTTCCGGATGACTAGGGGACTCATTATGGGTTACATGAATGGGTAGGCTATCGTTGCCTGAAGAGGGACCAAACTGACAATACCGAGCTATATGCCCTGGTTTGTCACACTTTAAACAAATGGGTTGCCCATCAGCAGTGCGTCTAAAGCGACCACCCCTAGATGAGACGGCCGGCCTTCGGTCACCAGCGTGGGGGCCCAAACGTCTAACTAGTGTATCTAATTGGGCTTGTTGCTCCAACACCATACTCTTCAATTCAGCCAGTTCAGAGGGTTGAGCGATGGTGGCTTCACACAAAGAAGAAAAGGGAGGCTCGCTACTACGGGACAAGGTACGCTGCCCCCGGTCACGACCAGAGTGTCCCTCCTCCACCCACCGAATAGCTTCACTTCGCACGTCTAAAAGAGACGCATTGTCATTAGTACGAATAAACCTCTTAAGTTCCCTCCGTAAAGCAGGGTCCCGGACGTTTTCGCAAAACTGGTCCCGTAAAACTATCTCTGGATCACCCAGGGAATTACTTTTACACTGTTTTATCCTATCTAGTAATTCCATTAGTACATGGGAGAACTCAAACAAAGACTCCCCCTCCCGCTGCTTTCGATCAAAAAACCGTTGCTGCCAGTACACATAAGACCTAGTACACCCATATACTTCCTTTAACACTCTTATAATCTCAACAGGATTTTCTTTAACATCAGAAGACCTATATTTAATTTCATTGCGGGCTTCCCCCTCTAGATGGTCATAAAGGAACAGAGCTCTATCCGAATCCGACATATGTCTCGATCTGATACAACTCTGTACCTCCTCTGCCCATTCCTCTACAGAGAGAGCACCACCTACCGCGGAACCCGAAAACTTGGGGCATTTTCTCTCCCGGGGCAGGTAAAAGGCCTGTTCCCGACGTGCAGGCTGAGCACCACTTTCAACATTCTCCCCAGTACCTCTAGAGCTACTCGCAGACAGTCTTTCGTTTTCGCTTTGAAGACGTCCTACTTGCTCCCGTAGTCTCTGCAGCTCCTCCTCCATCGGTAGCCTTTCCGGGTGAGGTATCCTCTCTAGAATGCCAGCTGCTGTTCTCTCCTCAACAGAAATAATAATAAAAAAAAAAAAACACAAACACTAAAACTGCTCCAAGTCCCCAATAAACCTTACCATTCAAACAAACTGACAGTGACAAAATAGGAACGGTCGATCCTGCCGACAACGCCAAAATGTGGCGGTCGCCCCTCTATATCACGATACAAACCCGACAACGCCACCCCTTGGTTTAGACCTAGAGCAAAGGGGAGCTCTGACTTAATGAATGCACCGACACAGATTGAAAGTACATACAAAATGTCCTTTATTACAGTTTAGAATTTTACAAGTCACTGTCAGTTTATTACTTTAAAAGAGATAGCTAAAAGTTAATTGTCTACGGGTTGGTCAGGTATCAACGAAGTTGGGGGACTAACCCAAAACACTCGGCTTAACACACGTGCATAAGAGCAAATCAAAGGAATAAAATCTATTTGGGACATCCAAATCACAGACAAGCGTTACACGACAATATTAACCACTCTGTGAACACAGCACACAAATTAATAATGCAGTTTCCCCACACTGTAGCCCTGACCAAGACCGATTATAGTTAAATATTTTAATGTTAAAATACTAATTGGTTGGAGCAGAAACGAAAACAAAAGAAAGAAAAAAACACTGAGAGAACAGCAGCTAGCACCCAATATACTGCCACCTTCCAGTCCTACACAATCACATTAAAACCAGATTAACAAAAACACTGATAAGGACATAAGCACAATTCTAAGGTAGCAGCACATAGTATGTAATTATTCATAGTACTAGCAGCAAACAGTTATTCATAGTACTAGCAGCAAACATGGTTATTCGTAGTACTAGCAGCAAACAGTTATTCATAGTACTAGCAGCAAACAGTTATTCATAGTACTAGCAGCAAACAGTTATTCATAGTACTAGCAGCAAACAGTTATTCATTTTTAAGGCAAATGTCGAGCCCCAACCAGCAAATGTGTCCAAACACACACCAATGCGATGTGCAGATCTAAAACTACCCGAGTTAGAGACCGTATAATTGCTTACTAAAACACTCGCCCCACTAATCCTGCTGTAACGCAAAGGATTACCGAGCGAAAACATACGCAACCGAAATCAGCCGATTACTGAGAATACTGCATAATGGTTCTTAACATACCTCTATGTTCCTGGTCCACAACTGATGGATGAGACCGTCCCCCTGGACTCGTCCGTAAACACGCACCCCAACGCTATGGGAGTACACAAACTCAGTTAAAACCCGACCAGAGTTGACATACTATTACGCCAAACACAGATTTACACCTACCAGTGCCGCGTGGCTCACAAAATGTGCCGTCTTCTCGAACACGCTACTCCTAGCTCCCTTAGCTTAGCAGCCAGCCGGTACAAACACTCCATGGACCCCAAAGGCGCCCGCCTAAATGCCTTCCCCGAATCCTTAGGGCGGCTACCCAATTACCTGTTCCGCCCCACAACAATTAGAGCTGCATTACACCTGCTACATTAATAAAATGCAATGGGACCCCCCCTGGGCTTAGTGTGGCCCCCTAGTGGTTAAGAACCTCTCCTGTAGGGTATCATGCAATGTAAAAGAGACTTTTGTGTAACTGGTTAAAATTGTAAAAATGTACAGAATGAATAACACACTGTGATCAGTGGTTTGCCTGATTTGCGATTACCATAAATCGTTCCTTGACATGTGCATCATTAGTTACCTGCATGTACATGAGTGTGGCTGCCCATTGCCTTTGTTTACTGCAGCAACAGCAGGACAAGTGTAACCAAGTGTATAGTGTAAAAAAAATCCTAACACATGCACGCCAACAGCAGGAACTAACAAGGTACAGATTGACATGTGTGCACCCACTCGCCTTCAGGTTTTCCCCCCACAGGTAGGTAGCAGAGAATAACGTTGTCTGACATGGTTGCGGTAATTAATGATGAATGAACTCCTACATCACTTACAAATGATGCCTGAGCTCAGAGGAGAAAGCCTGCTCTGACTAACAAACATCCAATTTATTATCCAACTACTCCGTCTCTAGTCCTGTTGAATTCTGAATCACAGTTGGAAATGAGCCTCCAGACACTTTTCACTTACCCGTGAATGACATGGCACTATTTGAACTAGCTCACCATACCCATTCCTTTCTCCTCTCACTTCTGGAGAGATACTGAGATTACTTTTACTTTCATATTGATTTACCATTTTAAATACCGAGACTCTGCCAGATGTTCACGATTTGTTAGAACTGGTCCAATAAAGGGTTGAGAACTGTTGCTTATTAGATGTTTAATTCTGTTCCTTTTGCCAAGTGTCACTTAGATTTGGAAACATTACAGATCTTAAAAAGTGAACCCATTATAATATTAATATGAAGGAACTAATACAGCTTAACCCAAAAAAAGCAAGTTTGTTTTCTAATGGAATGTTCTAGATGAAATAGGTGAAAAATGTGGAAATCACTGTCTAAACTCTTAAATGTTGCATAACGGTAGGAGCTTGACTTAATCATTATGTTCATAAACTGTATGCATAGGAATCTTTTTATTATTCATCCAGAAATATTGGCACATGAACAAATTATTTGCATCATAAAGTAAACCTGGTCCTGTTAAGGTGAAGTACACTGACTAGGCAAAACATTATGAGCACTGACAGGTGAAGTGAATAACACTGATTATCTCTTCATCACGGCACCTGTTAGTGGGTGGGATACACATATTCGGATGTGTTAGAAGCAGAAAAAATGTGCGAGCCTAAGGATTTGAGCGAGTTTGACAAGGGCCAACTTGTGATGGCTAGACGACTGGGTCAGAGCATCTCCAAAACTGCAGCTCTTGTGGGGTGTTCCCGGTCTGCAGTGGTCAGTATCTATCAAAAGTGGTACAAGGAATGAACAGTGGTAAATCGGCGACAGGGTCATGGGCGGCCAAGGCTCACTGATGCACGTGTGAATTAAGGCTGGCCCGTGTAGAGCTACTGTAGCTCAAATTGCTGAGGAAGATAATGCTGGTTCTGATTGAAAGATGTCAGAATACACAGTGCATTGCAGTTGCAGGGCTGTTTTGGTAGCAAAAGGGGAACCAACACAATATTAGGAAGATGGTCATAATGTTATGCCTGATCGGTGTATATGTATAAAAGAGCAGTGCATTAATCATACAGACATACAGTACATGGTTTGGGAGTGGATTGTTGACAAGCTAAACAGTGGTACCTTGAAACTCAACGTCAATTGGTTCTGGGACAGGCGTTGAGTTTCAGGGTATTGTTTCACATAAGAATGTATGGGAAACCTGTTAATGTGTTTCGTGGTCCTGTGGAACTTCATATATTTTAGACATATGTAAAATAATGGGGTTGTTTTTGACACTTATACACTGAAAATAACACACATAATATAAAAACACTGAAATAAAAAGCTGATTCTTACAATTTCTCAGCACCTCGAGCTGTAACACTAGTTTAAAAGTGAAACAGATAAACACAGATACATGTGGAGCTTTCAGAGTGAATTTTGACAGTTATTCCACACAAATGCAGATTCGTCTCATATTTGCACTTTGATGATGTATTATTGCACCATTCAAGCCGAGCGCTGAACAAAACAGCTGTTCATTTTTAATTTGAAATTACAAACTGAACACATAGGGTTTAAGGGAAACGTTGAGTTTAGGGGTACAAATTTCCTGACGAAGGGTGTTGAGTTTAAAAGATTTTGAGTTTAGGGGATGTTGTTACAAGGTAGCACTGTATATGGAACCATCTCAGGGGTGTTCAAACTTTTGTTGTTGGGGGCCGTATTTAGGAAAAAAAATGCATTGATGGGCCACGGACTCTATCTATCTATCTATCTATCTATCTATCTATCTATCTATCTATCTATCTATCTATCTATCTATCTATCTATCTATCTATCTATCTATCTATCTATCTATCTATCTATCTATCTATCTATCTATCCCTACCAACCAACCAACCTACCAAGACTCAGCTAAGTTTAACACTTGTGGGAGATTGTTGACCATTTGCTCTTCACTTTATCAACTAGACAACACTTATAAAAAAATATATGTTGTGATTTGAAGAATGGTGTTCCATCACTCCAAACAGTTTCAAATCAATGTAGTAGCCAAGCCATGTTATACTGCAGCTGTTGTGTTGGCTTGAGCAGGTCTGTTCATGGCACCCATTTCATTTGTTGTTCTCTATACAGACTGCAAATATCTCCTTCTTTGTCCCTCATTATCAATGCCATACTTGTCGGAATAGTCCTTTATACCACTGACTAAACTTTGCCCAAGCCTTGGCATCTCATCCTCTGTCTTTGTCTTCGACTTACACATAGATAGGATAACACGCACAGACTTTTCCTGTCTATTGATCCGCTGCTCCCCTGACCCCTCCCCATCTTTCACACAAGGTCAGCTTCTCACTGATTCTCACTCCAGCGCAACAGAGCAAAGTGTGTGACCAGCACTCAATAAGCAGGCAGAGTAATTCAACCTCTTGATAGAGAGACTCTGAGAGAGCCGGGGTGGGTGGATAAAAGATTAAAAAAGGGAATATCTGCTGTGTGCAGGACACGGGAAGGACAGACATCAAAAAAGCTTGAACAAACATGTCCTCCAGATTCACTCTGCAGTCAGGACTGACATGGGCAAATGAGATGTCAGGGGTCAACAAAGGAGATTTGTCCCTGATATGAGCCTTTCACTATACTCTTACTGAATTAATAGAGAGGGGGCACAGAAAATGAAGTGAGTGAGAAAAAGAGACAGCCCAAGAGAAAGTAAAGGACAGGTAGTTTTTGCACTTGGTCCATAAACTCCTGTTGTCAACTAGGATTAATTCCGGGCTTGTTTAAAGAATATTATGATTATTGTAGATTTTTTTTAATGTATTTTTTTTCTCAAATAGGAAATTTATGTAAACCTCATCATTGTTATTTTTAATTAATTTAATTAATTAATTAATTTTGTATATTTGTGTTGGGTTTGTTTTCTTACCTGGTATGCTTTACCATATTGATTCATTCATTCATTCAGTGTTTTCCCAATGCTTCATTCTATTCAGGGTTGGGTTGGGTCCAAATCATTGGGTGAAAGGCAGGAAATACCCCGGACAGGTCGCCAATCCATCACAGGGCAAACACATTTATACACACACACACACACACACTCAAAGGGCAATTTTGTATTTCCAGTTGACCTGACTATATGAATTTGTTAAATAGTAGCGGCACAGTCCAAAGACTCACTCACTGTCTTAACCGCTTATCCAATTAGGGTCACTGAAGCCTATCCCAGCTTTTCAATGGGCGCAAGGCACACAGTAACACCCTGGATGGGGCTCCAGTCCATCGCAGGGCAGACACACAAACACACACACACACACACCCATTCACCTATAGGGCAATTCAGTGTCTCCAGTTAACTTGACTGCATGTTTTTGGACTGTGGGAGAAAACCGGAGCTCCCGGAGGAAACCCACATACAGTAGATACGGGGATAACATGCAAACTCCGCACAGAAAGGACCCAGACTGCCCTGCCTGGGGATCGAACCCAGGACCTTCTTGCTGTGAGGCAACAGTGGTGTTTTGGCGGTGCATCAGATTATTACGCTAGCTCACTACTGCTGAGATCTGTTATAAGTCGTATTGGTGCTATCGGTCAGCCGGATGTCTATACCAACATGACTGGCTATGTCTAGGTTTGGGGATAAAAACCCTGCGATGGATTGGTGCCCTGTCCAGGATATTTCTGACTTGTGGCTAGTGTTTCTCAGTGGAACCTGACCTGCCAGGATGAAACAGTTAATGAAAATGAAATGATTTATAGTATATTTTATTTATTTAACATAGCTGTTGTTAGGGATAAAACATGTTTAGTTGATTGCTTGTATAGTGTATTGTGACAGTACAATGTACAGTTTATACTGTAAATCACTGCAAAATTACAATACTGATTAAGATAATGAAGCTAAAATAACACAATCATTTATACTGACACATGCAAGCTAGTTGGCTAACTAACTTTCTATGATGACAGGAGAACAGGTTCTTACCAAATTGCAAGTTTGTGTACATTGTTATATATTATAATATTAGTCGTTTTGGTGTACTTCATTGTTTTTCAAATTTACTGTACCTAAAGAGACCTGTTACCTTCCAGGAATACATTTAGGTGTTAAAACTGGAGTTGACATGAATTGATTTAGCATCAACTGCAGCCATCACACTGATGGACCCCCTCTCAAATGGCAAATACAGTTATTAAGAGATGATTAATAAAACATACGGTGGTTCCTTCTTTCTCTTGACAGATTGACAGCTACTTTTCAACTAATTCTGTCATCATAATCAACTAAATTAATGATAATTGACCCAATATATGAGATAAGTGCAATGCTGTTTGTTTTGCCTGTTTAGCTTTATGGTGTCATCAAATCCATCATTGCTCCATCAGAAGCTCCGTCCCTCAAGCCATAAGCTGCACGATTTTTACAATCACGGCTGACAGATTGCACTAAAATCATTTTAATAATGCCATTTCATGCATGCTGTTAATCACATAAGGTGCTAAAATGTCTGGAGCCTACATCCCATTACCCGTTCATATAAAACTGAAATAGTGGAATGGCTAAATTAGAATGGTTACCACATTCTACTCATTCAGTGCACATTAGTGCCAGTAAACTGGTTGAAAGCATTTTAAATCAGGCTTGGTATTAAAAACAGGACATGATATGCATCACATCACCTTTAGTTTAGACATGTGGCTGGAGTGTAGTGTTCAAGATTATTATAAAGATTATTTTGTTTATCTTGTTAACCCCTTAGTCTAGGTCCTACAGTCCAAAGAGGTGAATTGGAGATACAAAATTGTCCATGACTGTGTTTGACATTAAACTTGTGAACTGATGAATCTTGTGTAACCTGTAATAACCTGTTCTGTCATGAATGTAACCAAAGTGTGTAAAACATGATGTTAAAATCCTAATAAATAAATAAACTGTTAACCCCTTTAATTTCTTGCTTATTTAGCATATGGCATGTAAAACTGCATAAGCAAGTATTAAGATCTTCTAAACAATCAATTTTAAAATAATAAATTATCATAATTTTAACAGTTTAAGAGCTTAATAGTAAAAAAAGTATTAGGGTTTTCTAAACAGTCTTTTTTAATAATAAAATATCATTTCATAAGCTTTATAATTTAAAAGCTTAATAGTAAACTTTATTTGTAAAATACATTTATATTTTCTGCATCTTGCAGATGCTCTTATCCAGAGCCTTACAGAAGTGCTTCCACAGTTAAGCATTTCCTTACTCCAGTTTAAACAAGTCCGAGGATACAAATCTACTGAAGCCCTGTAATAAAAATAATAATAATTAAAAAATATATAATAATAATAATAATGATGATAACACACACACACACACACACACACACACACACACACACACACACACACACACATATATATATATCTTTTTAATAATATAATAATAATAATGATATAATAATAATATTTTATTTTTTTTAAATATGATGATGATGATAATAGTACTAATAATTAATAATAAAATTAAGAATAATAAAAATAGAAGAGCACAATAAATTAATGAATGAAGAAACTGAACCCATCTAACTCATGGACAGAATATAGCAGGAAATTAATTATTGCATTGCATCTCAAACCACATACAAAGTATTACCACAACATTGCACAATCACTAAACCAGCTCATTGTAGGGCGTCAAACATTCAGGCCTGTTTTGCTAATAGGTGAATACAGTGGTACCTTGTAACTCGATGTCCCCTGCTAATAGGTGAATACAGTGGTACCTTGTAACTCGATGTCCCCTAAACTCGAAAGTTGAGTTTCAAGGTACCACTGTAATATCAATTAAATAAAATAATTATGTTTGGCATTTTCCTGTTTCATCATGTCTGTACCCATGTGCAGACAGAGGTCTATAAAAGAAATGGTTTGATGGTTTGGTTTGGGATAAATTGAAATGTCAGTTGTAAGCCAGGCCTTCTCATCCAACATGGCTGATCTCTAAATGTTTTTTTGATGACACTGGCAGAGATTCTTACAAACGCACTCCAAAATCTTGCGATAATGCCTAGTTCACACTACACTATTTTTGCCCTGATTTTCGCTCGCCGACTGGTCACCGCTAAATGAGGCAGCATGGAAGCAGCTTAGTGTTTGCTTGGGACTTGAAAATCGGCTCTCGATCAATATGTGTGTACTGCTCAACAACTCGATCCGAGCTGCTCACAGATCACTCGCAGAGTCAAAAAAAAAATATCTAGCATGTTAAATATATGGACCTGTCGGCGACTCAAAATCATGTAGTGTGAAAGGTGTTGTGATCAGGTTATAATTGTTATGAACACAAAATACAGAAGGGAAACCCTGGGGGAGGAGTTGTAAAAGTGTGGGGAATAATATAGTTTATATCAGAATACATGTGTGACCCCCTATCGCCGATCACTCGTTTAGTGTGAAAACGACAACGATTTAAAAGGCCATCCAGTTGTGTAGTGTGAACTGTACAGCGATCTCAACCACTTGAAAGTTGTGTAGTGTGAACTTGGCATAAGCCTTCCCAGAGGAGTAGAATCTGTTATAGCCAATTCCATGTTAATGCATATGGTTATAGAAGTCTATGGCATTTCTAACAAGGTCATGGTCTGGTTTGCAATATACTTTTGGCTATATAGCATGTACTATTTATATATAAAAAAGTAGATCAGAATTTTATACCCTGGAGAAACCACCATTAAAATGTGTTTTTAAGCTCTGGAGCAGCTTGAGTGATGGTTTTATTGTCACCTGCTGTGTTAAGTGTCAGCATGTTCTGAATTTAGACAACAAACTCAAAGGGGCATCTGGTGTTTAACTGGTGCTAGCGTACCTCCCGGTGAGAGAAAGTAAACTCGCACTTTTCACTTTAGTTATTACTCCCTCAACCGACTTGCACGATTCAAGCTGGTTTCCTGTCTGCTACTGGCTGACAGCAGCTAAGAGTTGGGTAGTGCTGTCAGTTTTGATTGGCTGTAATTAAATATCCAGGGAGCTTTCATGCTGTAATAGGAGAAGTTAAAACTTTAAGAGCTAAAAATCTGTATTGAACACAAACTGGGAGGTGATCTATTGACTTCATTAAAAAAAATGTGTACAGTGCTCGGATGTACAGCGGCCTATTATGCTAGCTTAACACTTCTGGGATTCAAAGCTGGATGTTTATAGTAGACATTTGGGTGGCACAGCGGTGTATTATGCTAGCCCAGGACCGCTGAGATCCGGGTTCAGATCTAAGTGGTGCTATCGGCCAGCCGGGCATCTACACAGACATGATTGTTGATGAATTGGCATCTTTGTCCAGGGTATTCCCACCTTGTGCTCAGTGTTTCCTAAGCTGATGAATGAACTATGTGGGCACTCTAATACCACATCTTGTATGAAATGTTGACCCACCCTACTTAATACAGCCACACTGATGGCTTAAACGTCCTACCACAGCATCTCAATGGAGTCTTTTGACTTGGTCTATCCAAAACCTTAATAAAAACATGTAATTTACTGAATTCTTTTATTTTTTAGGGTAATTGATGCTTAAAAAGAAACCAATTAATATATTTTGGTTTGGAATAGGTTAGCAGCTGAAGCGGAGAGCAACTTCTTGTCTAGCCATCCCAGATCGATTGTTCGTGACCCCTCTACCACAGCAACCCCCCCCCCCCCCCCCCCCCCAATTAGATAGGATCTCAGGCGCTAGAGTAGCAAAGCATCCCCTCACTGCTATGTTTCTACCCTTATGTTTGATGTTCTTGCTGAAGACTTTTGTTTTAGTTTTATTTTAGACGTAACAGTACCTGTGTCTTTCAAAAATGTTTGAGTTCAAGTAGCCCGTCCACGGAACACTTATTACACATCTTAAATAGGTGTCAGTGGTCATTAGGGTGTTTTTGGCGAATAAAAGACAAGCATTTCTCTTTCTCCTGATTAACAGTGATATTTGGCAACTCAGCTATAGACATCATTTTTATGCCTTTTCTCAGTTTGGAAGTACAATCTTAACAGTGACCTTAACTGAGGCAAGTGAGGCCTGCAATTTTTTGTTAAACTATTTAAAAACTATTGTTATTATGTGTATTCCTGTGTATTATTAGTACTGTGCATTCTGGGAGTCCAAGAGCATTAAATTATTATTATTATTAATTATTATTATTATTATTATTATTATTATTATTATTATTATTAATAATAATAATTATTATTATTATTATTGTTATTATTGTTATTATTGTTATTATTGTTATGTAAAATATTATTATTTGTTATTTTTATATAAAATATTATTATTATTATTTATTTTTTCTGACATTTATTTATGTATTTATTATTATTATTTTATTTAGCATGTTATTTGTTAAGACCTGTATGCTTGTTTACACTGCTGAGAATTTTCTATTCAAGTAATGTTTATATTAAATAGACCTGGCAGTAATTAAGCATGGCTTTGTTTATTTTAAATGATCTTTTATTTATGACATTCAGTTACATTCAGTTAATTTATCCAAATGGTGTTTGATAGGATCAAAACAGGGCTTTGTTCAGCCATTCACAATGGTGTAAGGGATGGATTACAAATAGTTTTTCTTGAGTAGTGAAAGTAGATGTTTTCAGAAACAAAGCACACGCATGACAAATGAGAATTTCAACAACATTTAGAAACAATTTAAATATACCTGGTACAAGAATATAAAACAACAAAAAAGGTTGAATTTGCCTTTTAGCTTTTTTCCTCAAAACATCATCCTCTGTTGTCATGTCATATCAGGTTATATGGAATATACACAGATTAGGCATAACATTATGACCACCTTCCTAATATTGTGTCCCCCATTTGCTGCCAAAACAGTCCTGACCCGTCGAGGCATGGACTTCACTAGACCCCTATAGGTGTGCTGTGGTATCTGGCACCAGGATGTTAGCAGCAGATCCTTTAACTCCTTTAAGGTTGCGAGGTGGGGCCTCCATGGATCGGACTTGTTTGTCCAGCACATCCCACAGATGCTCGACTGGAATGAGATCTGGGGAATTTGGAGGGCATGTCAACATGGGCACCCTGACTGGTCTGCGGCTATGCTTCTAACGCAACTTTGAGGATAAAATGTTTACTTGCTGCCTAATATATCCCACCCACTGACAGGTGCCGTGATAAAAAGATAATCAGTGTTATTCACTTCACCTGTCAGTGGTCATAATGTTATGCCTCGTCAGTGTAACTGTTCTAGAGCATATTCTATGCTGAGACAAACAAGAAATGTCTATTTAAAGATTCCTTACCTCACACACAGTATTAACAAAGTATGAGGGCGGCACGGTGGCTAAGTGGGTAGCACTGTCGCCTCACAGCAAGAAGCTCCTGGGTTCGATCCCCAGGTGGGGCGGTCTGGGTCCTTTCTGTGTGGAGTTTGCATGTTCTCCCCATGTCTGCGTGGGTTTTCTCCGGGTGCTCCGGTTTCCTCCCACAGTCGAAAGACATGCAAGTGAGGTGAATTGGAGATACAAAATTGTTCATGACTGTGTTTGATATAACCTTGTGAACTGATAAATCTTGTGTAATGAGTAACTACCGTTCCTGTCATGAATGTACCCAAAGTGTAAAACAAAAGTTTGCATTAATGATCTAGTTGATTATATGATTTCTTGGTGGAGATGGTGATAGTGGAGAAGGACTTATAATTGTCCACTATCACCATGACAGTGGGGCAGTGTGTGCATATTTGTTTGGAAAGTATGTTTCTCACATAGCACACTTATTTGTTTTGTTTTTAACGTCATTGACCTCACTGTCACATTCTTGCTCCCTGCTACTGATCCGTAGCTCAGTACATAGTTTGTGCATCGTGCTTTTATTATCGTAATCATTTCTGCTTATTGGAGTGTAGATAAGTCAATTTACTGTGGACTATGTCAAAGCTAATATAGTCATTATTACTGCAATTATGTGATAGCCAGAGATGTTAAAATGCCTCATTTGCATTACTGTTCTGCCTGTAGCTTTGTTAGGGATAAATCAGGGGTGAAGAACTTCAGTGCCAATTTTAATATGTAGCCTCATTTAAGTGCAAAATCTAACTCATCAGCTGATTACGAAGCTTTTCATTAGTTTAGTTTGTTGCCACAGAAAGGAGAATTAGTTTAACCCATTCTTATAATAATGATAGGAACATACACTGATCAGGCATAACATTAAAACCACCTCCTTGTTTCTACACTCACTGTCCATATTATCAGCTCCACTTACCATATAGAAGCACTTTGTAGTTCTACAGTTACTGACTGTAGTCCGTCTGTTTCTCTGCGTACTTCAATACTTCAGCTGTTTTTCAATGGTCAGGACTCTCTCAGGACCACCACAGAGTAGGTTTTATTTGGGTGGTGGGTCATTCTCAGCACTGCAGTGACACTGACAAGGTGGTGGTGTGTTAGTGTGTGTTGTGCTGGTATGAGTGGATCAGACACAGCAGCGCTGCTTGAGTTTTTAAATACCATGTCCACTCACTGTCCACTCTATTAGACACTCCTACCTAGTTGGTCCACCTTGTAGATGTGAAGTCAGAGACGATCGCTCATCTATTGCTGCTGTTTGAGTTGGTCATCTTTGAGACTTTCATAAGTGGTCACTGGATGCTGCCCACGGGGTGCTGTTGGCTGAATATATTTTTGGTTGGTAGAGTTTGCTTTAAGTTCCCGGTGCTATCCAAACCTGGCCTGCCCCCCAGTAGGTCACCCTGTAAAACTAATTAATCTTAGAATATTGGATTTTTATTAGCAGGCTACCATATTGCTGCTATAATAAATGTGCCATCCCTAGTGCCCCTTGACTTAAATTAGCCAAGAAGCCAAGAAGCCCAATCATCTCAAAGAAAGGACCATTAGGATTTAGGTCCTAGTGATGATTGTGTCAGGCAAGATTATGTACATGTCTGGGCATCAGATGGCAACTCAGGTTTGGTCTTTTGGACTGCTGACGACATTCAGCTTAGTGTTCTTACTAATGCTAATAATGCCTTACCCTTCTTCTCACATAGGTGTGTAAGAGACTGTGATTCAGTATACTCCAACAAGCCAAACTGCAGAACTAAGCTTAAGAACGACGTGTGCTGGTCATGATCCGGCGAGGATGTGGAGCTGTATGTGTGTCTGCCTGAGGCAACAGTGACACTCTGAAGACTTCAAGGTTGGTCTTTGTATTGTTTTATAAACACTGTCTTACTGCTAATTTCAAATTTTGAGCCGGCAGGCAGGTAAAATGTGTATTATGCTAGATAGCTGAGCTTTGAAGTAAGTTTAATACAGGACAGGGACTGATCCAGACTCATACCATTATTTACAAAGTCTATGATAGTGCTAAAGCTAATTAATTAATATAATACTTAGCCAACATGTACATAAACACTGCATTTTAATTAAATGCTGATCAAATTTGACACCAAACGATAAAACAGGTCACTGTGCAGTACTTCACTTTACTGAATATCACTAGAACAACTTCCTCAGGTGTATTCATACAAAAAGGCATATGTATGTAACCACAATCTGACAAAATGTTACCCATGGTACCCTCATACATACCTCTCATGATGTGCTAATCAGGTTTGGTTCAGTAAGGTGCAGACCATGACTGCCATGTCTTGTTGTTGTTATTATTATTATTATTATTTTAATAATAATAATTAATAATACATATTATTATTATTATTATTATATTATTATTCATTTTATTATTATTAAAATAATAGTAATAATAGTTTACTAAAATTAAATTAATAATAATCATTATTGTTGTTTTGATATTATTATTGTTAGTGATATTTTAATAATAATTAATAATACATATTTTTTTTTTAATTTAAATATTAAAAAACAAATATTAATAGTATCATTATTTTTTTATTTTAATGTTATAGTCTGTTATTATTACTATTCCTCTTATTATTATTATTCCTCTTATTATTATTAAAATAATAGTAATACTGATTTACTAAAATTAAAATATTATTAATATTATTGGTAATAATAATAATAATAATTGTTAGTTATTATTATTATATTGATATTTTAATAATAATAATTATTAATCCATATTGACTAAAAAATTAAAATATAAAAAATCTAAAAATATTAATATATCATTATTATTTTTTTATTTTAATGTTGTAGACTGTTGTTATTATTATTATTAATGAAATATTAGTAATAATAATAATAATAATTTATTATTATTGTTATTATTTTAATATTTACATTTTTTAGCAAATAATTCTCCTTTTTTTCTTCTTCTTCTTCTTGTTCTTCTTCTTATTTACTGTGCTTACCTTAAAATACTGTTATTGTTACTTGGGTAGTTCATGATCTTAATGACACCTGTCAATCACAAATTCAAAGAACTGTGAGTTAAATCAGTTTAATTTTTGGTAGCTGGTATCAGTGCTTTAACAGCTTCTACTGTATATCTAAATGTGACTGGGGCGGCACAGTGGCTAAGTGGGTAGCACTGTTGCCTTACAGCAAGAAGGTCCTGGGTTGATCCCCAGGTGGGAGATCCAGGTCCTTTCTGTGTGGAGTTTGCATGCTCTACCAGTGTCTGGGGTCTCGGTGCTGTCAAAGCCATGCAAGTCGAGGTTAATTGGAGATACTAAAGTCCCCCATCTGTCTCGCGTGTGTTCCATGACTGTAATTGATATAACCTTGTGAACTGATGAATTGTGTGTAATAAATAACTACCGTTCCTGTCATGAATGTAACCAAAGTGTAAAACATGACGTTAAAAATCCCAAATAAACTAAATGTGACTGTGGTCAGGGCTGTGTACATGTGTAGAATATTGTATTGTGATGGTAGCCAAGAACTGCCCCACGTTTAGAGTGTTGTTCTTCTGCTTGGTTTAGTTTGGCCGGCAGCTGGGGGCATGGAGACGCAGTCTAGTTTGACTGGCAGTTGGGGAACAGTGTAAAATCTCTCTTGATTGACAGACACGAGCATCATAAGTGTTACTTCGCTTCACGTGGAAGGTTCCCTATTTGTTGTGGCTTGTTGCTGTTCTCTTTGCCAGCTCCTTGGTTGGCATACCTGCATTTCTCTGAAGACTCAATGCCAGATGGGCTGATTCACTCCGGTTTCTGCTGACACTGAATATTAGCATTTCGTTTATTTGTGGGAACTCACTCCAGTGTTGTGGCTTATAGAGTCTCTTGTGAGAACTGTCCTGTGAGAAGGGATTGCCCCATAGTCAATGTGACTTGTTTTCTGAGTTGGATTTGGCAGTAAAATTACCAGTTTTTACAGAACAATCCATAGAGCGAACACGACAATCAAGGTGGTCCCACAGATGCTCAATTGAGTTCATGTCTGGGGGAATTAGGGGGCCAGGGTAGTACTTGGAAGTCTTGGTCATCCTCTTCCAACCAGTGTTGGACATTTCAAGTCGTGTGACATTTCACATTGTCTTACTGGAAGATCCCATCTGGCCCAGGGAGGACAATTTTACCCATGGTAGTTTTATCTACAAGAGTCCATGTACCCATGTACATACAGCCTATCACACACCTTAAAAACCCACCAAACCAGCTCACGAAACGTGACTTTCTTCATGAGCTACATGCTGCCGCCGTCAAAAGTAGGAAGTGGTCAAAATAATGTGACTCGACTGTCTATAACTTAAGGTGTTCTATCTTTATTGCATGTTGTGGATGTACTGTGTCTTTAATGTTACTTTGTTTCTAATAAATTGGCCACCTATTGCTATTTTCTCCCTTTTTATTAGTTTTTTTTTTAGCCACAGTATAATATTACCTTAATTAAATATCTGCTAATGGGTGCTATTTCCCATCCTGCAAATGTGTGGCACGTCCAGCAAGGCACATCCAGTCGTATTACAAACCTTATGTCCGTGTGTCCTTACTGTAAGTGCTTTTATTTATATTTTCTTTTTTATGCCTTGTATGGTTAGCAAAAATAGGTGCTGAGCAAATGATATTGTGACTAATAAGCTGTGAATGAAACAGCAGGGTCTGCAGGATATTTTGAGACACAGAGTTAGGAATTTAGTATAAAATTGACACATGAGGCAGCAAGTAAAGTAAACGCTTCAACTATAGACTCACAGCTTCTTTATTTAGTTTGTTTTCCGCACATTTATCAGGATGGCATATTAAACTGACAAACAGCTGAATAAGTCTAAGTGATGCTAAGCGGTTAGCGCTTAACAAAGCAATTTTGTTAGCGCCGCAGCCATAGTGACTTGGCGAAGAAGCGTCAGGCGTGATTTCTGTCACGGTTCAAAGTCATTATGGTGCTTCTGCTGCATCCATTATGCTAAAAGCTTTATAATGTTTACGTTTCTAAAGTAATAGAGGAAAGGCTGGACTATTTGCACTGCTGAAGCCTTTTAAGTTTAATTTCATTCAGATAAAAGTGGAGAATCTGAAGATGTCTGAAGATGAAGCAAATGTCATCTATAAACATCTATTTCTTTTTAAATGAAACTAGTGGAATATTGAGGGTAGGATAGTAGGGTAGGGTAGGGTTGTATTGGTTTAAATTATCCCAGGTCGTTTGGGCAACAGTAGCCAAGCTCATCATTTAGGCTATTGGACTAGTAACCTAAAGGTTGCCATTTCAAGCCCCACTACTGCTAAGTTGCCACTGTTGGACCCTTGAGCAAGGCCCTTAACCCTCAATTGCTTGAACTGTATTCAGTCATAGTTGTAAGTCACTTTGGATAACAGCATCTGCTAAATGCCACAAATGTAAATGTTTTAAAGCTGGGGTCAGTGCGCAGGGTCAGTTATTGTATGGCGCCCCTGGAGCCAAGAGGTTTAAGGGCCTTGCTCAAGTGCCCAGCAGTGGGATTTAAACTCACAAACTTTTGATTGATAGTCCAAAGCTCTACCTTCAAGGCTACCAATGTCTCAGAGTGGTATTTTCACAATACTTCTTTAAAATAAGTAATGGAACCGCTCAGGTGGCGCAGCGGTAAAACACGCTAGCACACCAGAGCTGGGATTTCAAATACATTGTATCGAATCTCAGCTCTGCCATCCGGCCTGGCTGGGTGGCTGCATAAACAACGATTGGCTGTTGTTCATAGGGTAGGATAAAGCCAGATTAGGACTCCTCATAACTAAGCTGATTGATGGCGTCTGCACAGTGTTGAGGGATAATGCTGATCAGGGTGTGACTCTCCGTACACAAAGCTGATCCGCATATGAACTCGCCTCGTGCAGGTGAAAAGATGCAGCTGGCTACTGCACATGTGTCGGAGGGGGCGTGTGACAGTCTCGCTCTCCTCAACAGGGGCGGGTGTCAGCACCAGTAGAGAGGAAGCATAATGCAATTGGGTAAAAATTGGATGCGATAAAAATTGGGAAAAAGGACTAAATAAATAAATAAATGGAAGTTAAAAACAAAAAATACACATTTCATTGTCAGCCCAAAGGCCAGCAGATGGTTTGCTCAGCTGCTGTTTTTTTAAATCCACTTTTAGTTTTTTACCTTCACCCTTACCATTGACCTTTTCCTATTTAGCAGATGCCTTTTATCTGACTTTAAGCTAGGAGCAATTGCAAATTTTTATTTGGTTATTTCATTTAGTCATAAACTTCATGTGCACATTTTCTGAATTCATGTGTTTAGTTTTGAGCTTTGCTTTAGGCCACACAAGCAATATTTTGTAATACTGATACATATTACATTTATTATCAAACTTTTGGTAACATTCATTGCAGTGTTTAATGTGATAAGCTCTTGAAATAAACTCAGATTTATCATCTGACCTATAATGTTTATTTTAGCAAGACAACAAACTGGTACATTTGATTTTCACATCACTTTAAACCTTGACATTCAATTAGTCTGATGTGTCATTTATCACAGTCAGCGATCATAATCAATTTCTAAATAACAAATTTTTTACAAGATTCATCTGTAAATCAAATGTATTTATTTATTTATTTGAACAAAACCAGAAAAAAATAATTTGTTTAGATGTATCCTTGTTTCCGCACTCACTGTCCATTTTATCAGCTCACTTCCCATATATAAGCACTTTGAAGTTGCTTATATATGGGTTGCTTAGAAGTTGCTTAGATGTATCCTTGTTTCCGCACTCACTGTCCATTTTATCAGCTCACTTCCCATATATAAGCACTTTGAAGTTGCTTATATATCTTTTTACAAAGCCAAGCTTGAACAATCTGCTGCTGACCCACGTAAGCTTCATGCTATCTTTTCCTCTCTTTTAAACCCTCCTCCTCCTCCCCCTTCTGCCTCTCTCACTGCTACTGACTTTTCAACATTCTTTCAGGACAAGATCGACAAAATCAATCAATCCTTCTCTCCGACTGACCCACTTTCAACTGACCCTCAACCCACCAACACACTCACCAGCTTCACCCCACTCACCATGGATGAGGTTACACAGCTCCTCTCATCCAGCAATCCCACTACATGCACACTTGACCCTATACCATCCACCATCCTCAAAGACCTCTCGCAGGACCTAATCCCCTTCATCACACCCATCATCAACAACTCCCTGACATCAGGTGTTGTCCCTACTGCATTTAAGAAGGCTCAGGTCATCCCCCTTCTTAAGAAACCTACACTAGACACTACAGACATTAACAACTACAGACCTGTCTCACTCCTCTCTTTTCTATCCAAAATTCTTGAACGTGCTGTCTATAACCAACTATCTGCCTTTCTCACTCAGAATGACCTCCACGATCCGTACCAGTCTGGCTTCAAGGCAGCGCATTCTACGGAAACAGCTCTTGTAGCGGTTACTGAGAAGCTTCATGCAGCCAAAGCAGCCAAACTGTCATCTGTCCTTATTCTTCTTGACCTCACTGCAGCCTTCGACACAGTGAATCACAGCATTCTCCTGACCACTCTCTCCAACCTTGGAGTAACAGGTTCAGCATGGCAATGGATGGCCTCCTACCTGGAAGGGCGCTCCTACCAAGTGTCATGGAGGGGATCCATATCTCCACCATGCACTCTCTCAACCGGTGTTCCTCAGGGCTCTGTACTTGGCCCACTTCTTTTCTCTATCTACACCCGCTCTCTGGGCAAGGTCATAGCCTCCCATGGCTTCTCCTACCACTCCTATGCAGATGACACTCAGCTCATTCTATCATTTCCTCCTTCAGACACGCAAGTCTCAGCTCGCATCTCAGCATGTCTGCGAGATATCTCACAATGGATGTCAGCTCATCATCTGAAACTTAATCCCAGTAAGACAGAGATGTTGCTCATTCCTGGAGATCAGTCTCCAACCCAGGACCTAGTCATTTCTCTGGATGACTCCCAGATCAGACCATCTGATAAGGCAAGAAGTCTTGGTGTTGTCCTTGATAACCAGCTGACATTCTCTCCTCATATAGCCAACATGACAAGATCATGCCGGTTCCTCTTGTACAACATCAGGAAGATTCGTCCATTTCTCTCCAGGGAAGCTACCCAGATTCTGGTGCAATCACTTGTAATCTCACGGTTGGACTACTGCAACTCCCTTCTGGCTGGAGCTCCCATGTCCACGATTAAACCCTTACAGCTCATTCAAAATGCAGCTGCCCGTCTGGTTTTTAACCAACTTAAACACTGCCACATCACCCCACTGCTGCGTTCTCTTCACTGGCTTCCTGTAGCTGCACGCATTCAGTTTAAAACACTGACGCTCGCCTACAAAGCCAAAAATGGACCAGCCCCAAGCTACCTTCGTGGCCTTATCAAACCCCGCTCTGTACCACGCAACCTCCGAGCCTCTAGTCTATCTCGACTTGAGCCTCCATCCAGGACTAAAGGAAGACCATCATCAAGGCTGTTCTCTGTTCTAGCGCCCAAATGGTGGAACGAACTTCCTCTGTCTGTCCGAACATCTGAGTCTCTTGCTGTCTTTAAAAAACGATTAAAAACCCACCTTTTTACTAAACACTTAGGCTGACTTGTACTTATTTACTAACATTTTGTTCCACTCTTTTCCATTTAAAAAAAAAAAAAAAAAAAGTTCTACAGTTACTGACTGTAGTCCATCTATTTCTCTACATACTTTTTTTAGCCTGCTTACACCCTGTTCTTTAATAGTCAGGACCCCCACAGAGCAGGTATTATTTAGGTGGTGGATCATTCTCAGCACTGCAGTGACACTGACATGGTGGTGGTGTTAGTGTGTGTTGTGCTGGTATGAGTGGATTAGACACAGCAGCGCTGCTGGAGTTTTTAAATACTGTGTCCACTCACTGTCCACTCTATTAGACACTCCTACCCAAGGACGGATTAAGGATAGTCAGGGCCCCCAGCGCGCCCCACCCCGTGCCCCCATAGCAGGGGCCTTCGTGATCAAGGGCCCTCTAATGGTATGCCATGCTCTTCTCTAGGGCCCCCTGGTAGGGGCTCTCATAACCAGGGCCCTCTAAAAATATGCCCCCCTCTTTCCTAGGACCCCTAATAGCCAGAAGTCGAGGTCTGAGCAGTGCCACAACGCCTCATCCATTTTCATAAGGGGCCCAAAAGCATGGCTAGGGCCCAAAAGCATGGCTAGGGCCCCCAAGAGGCCCTGGGGTCAAAGTCCCTAATAGTCAGAGGATCCTTAAAATGGAGGGCCCTCGGAAATAAAAATATATTGTATCATAAATGTTGATAGGCATCCCAAAATGTTTTGGGCCAGGGCCCTCCGGGGCCCCCTGACCTCAAGGGCCCCTGGGCGCTGGCCCCACTGGCCCGGTCAGTAATCCAGCCATGCTCCTACCTAGTTGGTCCACCTTGTAGATGTAAAGTCAGAGACGATCGCTCATCTATTGCTGCTGTTTGAGTTGGTCATCTTCTAGACCTTCATCAGTGGTCACAGGATGCTGCCCAGAGGGCGCTGGTGGCTGGATATTTTAGATTGGTGGACTATTCTCAGTCCAGCAGTGACCGTGAGGTGTTTAAAAACTCCATCAGCATTGCTGTGTCTTATCCACTCATACCAGTACAACACACATTAACACACCACCACCATGTCAGTGTCACTGCAGTGCTGAGAATGATCCACCACCTAAGTAATACCTGCTCTGTAGTGGTCCTGGGAGAGTCCTGACCATTAAAAAACAGCATGAAAGAGGGCTAACAAAGCATGCAGAGAAACAAATGGACTACAGTCAGTAATTGTAGAACTGCAAAGTGCTTCTATATGACAAGTGGAGGTGATAAAATGTACAGTGAGTGTAGAGACAAGGAGGTGGTTTCAATGTTATGGCTAATCAGTGTATATACAGTATATATACAGTGTATCACAAAAGTGAGTACACCCCTCACATTTCTGCAGATATTTAAGTATATCTTTTCATGGGACAACACTGACAAAATGACACTTTGACACAATGAAAAGTAGTCTGTGTGCAGCTTATATAACAGTGTAAATTTATTCTTCCCTCAAAATAACTCAAAATACAGCCATTAATGTCTAAACCACCGGCAACAAAAGTGAGTACACCCCTAAGAGACTACACCCCTAAATGTCCAAATTGAGCACTGCTTGTCATTTTCCCTCCAAAATGTCATGTGATTTGTTAGTGTTACTAGGTCTCAGGTGTGCATAGGGAGCAGGTGTGTTCAATTTAGTAGTACAGCTCTCACACTCTCTCATACTGGTCACTGAAAGTTCCAACATGGCACCTCATGGCAAAGAACTCTCTGAGGATCTTAAAAGACGAATTGTTGCGCTACATGAAGATGGCCAAGGCTACAAGAAGATTGCCAACACCCTGAAACTGAGCTGCAGCACAGTGGCCAAGATCATCCAGCATTTTAAAAGAGCAGGGTCCACTCAGAACAGACCTCGCGTTGGTCGTCCAAAGAAGCTGAGTGCACGTGCTCAGCGTCACATCCAACTGCTGTCTTTGAAAGATAGGCGCAGGAGTGCTGTCAGCATTGCTGCAGAGATTGAAAAGGTGGGGGGTCAGCCTGTCAGTGCTTAGACCATACGCCGCACACTACATCAAATTGGTCTGCATGGCTGTCACCCCAGAAGGAAGCCTCTTCTGAAGTCTCTACACAAGAAAGCCCGCAAACAGTTTGCTGAAGACATGTCAACAAAGGACATGGATTACTGGAACCATGTCCTATGGTCTGATGAGACCAAGATTAATTTGTTTGGTTCAGATGGTCTCAAGCATGTGTGGAGGCAATCAGGTGAGGAGTACAAAGATAAGTGTGTCATGCCTACAGTCAAGCATGGTGGTGGGAATGCCATGGTCTGGGGCTGCATGAGTGCAGCAGGTGTTGGGGAGTTACATTTCATTGAGGGACACATGAACTCCAATATGCACTGTGAAATACTGAAGCAGAGCATGATCCCCTCCCTCCGGAAACTGGGTCGTAGGGCAGTGTTCCAGCATGATAATGACCCCAAACACACCTCTAAGACGACCACTGCTTTATTGAAGAGGCTGAGGGTAAAGGTGATGGACTGGCCAAGCATGTCTCCAGACCTAAACCCAATAGAACATCTTTGGGGCATCCTCAAGCGGAAGGTGGAGGAGCGCAAAGTCTCGAATATCCGCCAGCTCCGTGATGTCGTCATGGAGGAGTGGAAAAGCATTCCAGTGGCAACCTGTGAAGCTCTGGTAAACTCCATGCCCAGGAGAGTTAAGGCAGTTCTGGGAAATAATGGTGGCCACACAAAATATTGACACTTCAGGAACTTTCACTAAGGGGTGTACTCACTTTTGTTGCCGGTGGTTTAGACATTAATGGCTGTATATTGAGTTATTTTGAGGGAAGAATAAATTTACACTGTTATATAAGCTGCACACAGACTACTTTTCATTGTGTCAAAGTGTCATTTTGTCAGTGTTGTCCCATGAAAAGATATACTTAAATATCTGCAGAAATGTGAGGGGTGTACTCACTTTTGTGATACACTGTATATATACATATGTTCTGTTTTTTTATTTATGGTAATTTATTATTATTAGTATTATTTAAATCTGCTGCTTGTTAAAATAATTGGTGAGAAGGTGTGGATGTGAACAGGCAGTAATTTTGATTTCTGTTGTTAGTAATGAATCATTATGATCTAATTGCTTTATTTGTTCCTGTTAACATGATTGTAATGTTTGTCTCATCTGTTCTGCCTCTGTGTGACTTCCATGGTCGTGAACGCTGGTTCACACAACAGTAATTGAACAGTTCCAGACAAATATTGTGGCCTTATTTTCCAGTTGTGCAACATTAGTACATTTGTTGTTAGTCTGACAGGTGCTGAATGACATCACAAAATGTTAGTGATAAGTCATTTTTGGCCAGAAGCTGATTGGACAGGAACTTTGCGTACGAGGAATGGCATCTTTTTAGGCAACTTATGTGTTGAGGAGGAGGGCAGCTAGCCCAAATACTCTGAGATTCCTGGCTGTCGTGTAACAGGGGAGAATCAGATAGTGTGCAAAAACTGAATCCTAAGAAGATGAAATAAGTGAATCTAAATGTATCCTTACTGGAATAGATGAAAGCTGCAGCACTTGGGTAAAACACACCAGAGCTGACTATCAACAATGTCAACTGGTTCTGGTTTCAATGTATTTTTTCTCATAAGTATGTATGGAAAACCTGTTATTGTGTTCCATGGTCCATGGAACTGCATATATTTTATTATATGAATATTATATTATATATATATTAATAAAAGTATTATAATATTATATTCCATTACCAACAATTTATTCCTGTGGCAAATGTTTACAATCACCATACCAAATTTTTACCTTCTAACTAATTCTGATCTGGAGTTACTGAAGTAAAAGCTTTTATTTGCACACAAATATGTAAGATAAATTATTTGTACTTTATAGTGTCATTATTTAATACATTTGTGGCTTTTTAGCTCTCAAGTTCACTCAGACTCTGTGTATACACATGAAATTTACCCCTTCCCCATTCCTCACATCAGTCTGTGAAAAAGCAAACTGAATCACTGAGTAACAAGTGAGAAACGACTCTTTTCAAACAAATGGTTTATTGGAATCGAATCAGGAAGCTGTGCTCTTATCTATGGTAAAGACTCATTCATTTTGCTTACTCTATTTCATTATGATGTTGTGCGTCTGGTTCAAGCCTTGAAAAACAAGCTGTATAAACCAATCAGAGCTTTTGAATACAGATTTTGTCATTTAGGTGAGCTGGCAATGAAAAACTCTCTTCATTGGTTGTAGTGGTTTACTGGAAATATTCTGGAAACATACAAGATGGCCGCCAAGAAGAAAAACAAGTGGGTTATATCCCTAATGGAACAACACATGGATAAATATTTGGTCTCATTTTGAAGAAGAGAATCTCAGGTAAGCGGCTGTTATGATTTTATGCTGCTGTGTGGTTGATCTGGGTCGTGGTGCTGCTGTTTACTGTGCACTTTTATTTTGCAATGATGGCAAAGCATTATTAAATATTGAATTTTTTAGGAATATTATGCTCATTTATTTGAAGTAAAAAGGACAGCATAAATGTGAACAAAGCAACAGTTTCCTTTTTGGTTATATATATAGTATATATATATAGCTCCAGGGTCTTGAGGTCTTGTGAACCCAAGTTCCAGCTTTCCGTTACTGTATGTGAACTAACTACCCTCATTTATAATATACACTTTTGCTTGATACTCTTGCTTCTGCTCTGTCTGCCAGAAATATACCAGTACATGGATGTAAGTGTATTCCTGCATCGTGCCTGTTGTTTTGGTTAGGCTCCATTGCCCTCAGACTTTAGATTGATACTTTAGATTGATAGCTTAGAGCCCCAACCACTGAGCTGGTTGACTTTATTCTCGCTGTGTAAAATTTTTGTTGGCAACCTAATGGCTGAGTTGCACATTTACAGTAAGTGTATTTTTTTATCACTTTCATTTTCTGGCTAACTTAAGCTTGTAGTATTGGCTATTACATGCTGAAATGATATACTAAAGTGTACGTAGGTTAAATATTTAGGTACTCTAAACTGTAGTCTCTTCTGCAAGAGCAGAAATTATTTAGTGAGACACTTTCTTATGATTCAGGCAGGTAATTTACTCTGAGTCACAAACCATATCAGCTTAGCATTTATTTAATTCATTCGGTGTCAAATGTATAATGTGTTCAGTGAGTATATTAAATCTAATTGGCAGCGGACTGTAAGTGTCTGGAACAGAACAGGCTAACTCAGGCTAATGTCAGAGGGATTAGTGCTAACCTGTTTGAATCCAGCACTGTTCAAATCCCACTTTAGTTTGTTCTTGATCAGGACACAGACCTTGTTAGACAAAAGCTTTTTCATGTCAAAGAAAGGACCATTATGATTCGAGTCCTAGAGTTGTGGGGCTCAGGACACTGTGTACATGTCTGGACATCAGTGGGCAAATCCGGCCTGGAGGGTCACATCTGGACTCTTTAACGTACTGACAGCAGCATTTTCCATCCAAGAGTCCATATATATATACAGTGTATCACAAAAGTGAGTACACCCCTCACATTTCTGCAGATATTTAAGTATATCTTTTCATGGGACAACACTGACAAAATGACACTTTGACACAATGAAAAGTAGTCTGTGTGCAGCTTATATAACAGTGTAAATTTATTCTTCCCTCAAAATAACTCAATATACAGCCATTAATGTCTAAACCACCGGCAACAAAAGTGAGTACACCCCTTAGTGAAAGTTCCTGAAGTGTCAATATTTTGTGTGGCCACCATTATTTCCCAGAACTGCCCTTAACTCTCCTGGGCATGGAGTTTACCAGAGCTTCACAGGTTGCCACTGGAATGCTTTTCCACTCCTCCATGACGACATCACGGAGCTGGCGGATATTCGAGACTTTGCGCTCCTCCACCTTCCGCTTGAGGATGCCCCAAAGATGTTCTATTGGGTTTAGGTCTGGAGACATGCTTGGCCAGTCCATCACCTTTACCCTCAGCCTCTTCAATAAAGCAGTGGTCGTCTTAGAGGTGTGTTTGGGGTCATTATCATGCTGTAACACTGCCCTGCGACTCAGTTTCCGGAGGGAGGGGATCATGCTCTGCTTCAGTATTTCACAGTACATATTGGAGTTCATGTGTACCTCAATGAAATGTAACTCCCCAACACCTGCTGCACTCATGCAGCCCCAGTCCATGGCATTCCCACCACCATGCTTGACTGTAGGCATGACACACTTATCTTTGTACTCCTCACCTGATTGCCGCCACACATGCTTGAGACCATCTGAACCAAACAAATTAATCTTGGTCTCATCAGACCATAGGACATGGTTCCAGTAATCCATGTCCTTTGTTGACATGTCTTCAGCAAACTGTTTGCGGGCTTTCTTGTGTAGAGACTTCAGAAGAGGCTTCCTTCTGGGGTGACAGCCATGCAGACCAATTTGATGTAGTGTGCGGCGTATGGTCTGAGCACTGACAGGCTGACCCCCCACCTTTTCAATCTCTGCAGCAATGCTGACAGCACTCCTGCGCCTATCTTTCAAAGACAGCAGTCGGATGTGACGCTGAGCACGTGCACTCAGCTTCTTTGGACGACCAACGCGAGGTCTGTTCTGAGTGGACCCTGCTCTTTTAAAACGCTGGATGATCTTGGCCACTGTGCTGCAGCTCAGTTTCAGGGTGTTGGCAATCTTCTTGTAGCCTTGGCCATCTTCATGTAGCGCAACAATTCGTCTTTTAAGATCCTCAGAGAGTTCTTTGCCATGAGGTGCCATGTTGGACCAGTATGAGAGAGTGTGAGAGCTGTACTACTAAATAAGGCACACCTGCTCCCTATGCACACCTGAGACCTAGTAACACTAACAAATCACATGACATTTTGGAGGGAAAATGACAAGCAGTGCTCAATTTGGACATTTAGGGGTGTAGTCTCTTAGGGGTGTACTCACTTTTGTTGCCGGTGGTTTAGACATTAATGGCTGTATATTGAGTTATTTTGAGGGAAGAATAAATTTACACTGTTATATAAGCTGCACACAGACTACTTTTCATTGTGTCAAAGTGTCATTTTGTCAGTGTTGTCCCATGAAAAGATATACTTAAATATCTGCAGAAATGTGAGGGGTGTACTCACTTTTGTGATACACTGTATATATATATATATATATATGAATGTATATGCAGGGGGGGAGCGAAGGCTGGCCCGTGTGGTCCGATCCAACATAGCTCAACTTGCTGAAGAAGTTAATGCTGGTTCTGATAGAAAGATTTCAGAATACACAGTGCATTGCAGTTTGTTGCATATGGGGCTGCATAGTCGCATACCAGTCAGCGTGCCCATGCTGACCCCTGTCCACCGCTGAAAGCGCCATGTTGTGAATCATGTTTTCTTTTACATCACGTGGATGGCCGGGTGCGTGTGCGTCGCTTACCTGGGGAACACATGGCACCAGGATGCACTATGGGAAGAAGGCAAGCCGGCGGAGGCAGCGTGATGCTTTGGGCAATGTTCTGCTGGTAAACCTTGGGTCCTGCCATCTATGTGGATGTTACTTTGACACGTACCACCTACCTAAGCATTGTTGCAGACCATGTACACCCTTTCATGGAAACGGTATTCCCTGATGGCTGTGGCCTCTTTTAGCAACACCCGTTCAGGGGTCTAGTGGAGTCCATGCCTCGACGGGTCAGGGCTGTTTTGGCAGCAAAAGGGGGACCAACACAATATTAGGAAGGGGGTCATAATGTTATGCCTAATCATAATCATTATGCCAGAAAATATTGTATCAAATTCAATCTGCAGCAGATATTTTAAACACACACTTGGTTCTATTAGTATCATTTGAAATAGCTTTATTTATTTTAGATAATACTGACACATGTACTCAATAGCGGTTATCAGGCTGGTTAAAAACATCAATATTAAAACTGTAAGATCTCTTTTTATTTATTTAGATTTATTCTAAGAATCTGATACTTTGAATCTTTTACACTTTTACAGAATCATACCATAACATTTACTCATTTAATTGTCTTTTGGGTTAAAAAGTCGACTTATTTATTTATTTATTAAAAAAAGAAACAGAAATCCTCTGCAGATGGTCAGTAAGTCCAGAATTCCAGTTCTATTTGCGAAGTGAAAATGATGAGAACATTTCTGAAGGGAAAGGGAGAATGTTGCATTTTATTTCAGCTACAAAAGGTGAGATTAGAGGAAGCATCGACTGACATCTGATTCTGAGAACACAACAAAACATCTTCAAGCAGCTGGGAGAGAAAGAAACCAAACAAATGAAATTGTTCCGAGTGGTAGGTCATCCACCGTAATTAGCTTTCTACTGTTGAGTATGATCCCAATGCATTGCAGATTCAAGTGAGCGAACAGTGTTCCATCCGTGTAGTAGTGCTGATGAGATTTGCAGCAGATGCTGAGGATAACGGAACTCAGGAAGAGTGTTTTGGGAGAGCGATGGGGTAGAGGGAATCTGAGCGCCGTGATGGTCCTTATTTTCATAAATGGTGTGGAATGCAAGATGCTGAGTCTTTAGTTCTCGTATTACTTTGCTATGGGTGAGTTTCTTCATAGCAAGTCCTTCTGGTTCCTGTTCACCACGTCGTCGTCTTCTGAATGGAGCATGACACTACCGAGTTACCTGGAAAAAATGATCAGAAATAAGGGTTTTGATTTTGTTTTTTTTAATTTTATTAATAGCATTTTTTTATTATTATTTCTAACAAGCTGAACAGAGAATTGGTTCATACACCAAATTATTATTTGTTTATTAATTTCTTACTTACTTACGTACTTACTTGTAACCAACCAACCACTACCTGCAGGTAGTGGTGTTATTTTAATCAGCATGATCGAGAAATGCTTTATTGTTATTAAAAATGTTTACTTTATAGTCTTTATCAATAAATGATCAACACTGTTAGTGTCACAATTGACTCCTCTGTATTTTATCATCAATCGTAAACAGCAACACTAGCCGATATACACCTCCCGTGAGCTTCCAGTGACTATAGAAAATCATTGTACCCGGTCAATTCTTGCCTTTTGTCACATTAGAGCATGAACATACATGAAGTCTGACTTTTTCCAGATGTTTTACACATTATAAGAATGAATATCAGTGACACTATAAGAAAAAATACTGATACTCAAGAATTGAAGAGGAAGTGAAATACCTGGTTTAAAAAGGGCCACTTAGAGTAACTATTATAAGCAGTGGCGACTGCTGGTCTTTCAAAGAGGGGAAGCTCATTGTCGGCTTACATCATAAAATTTGTCAATTTATTTACACATAAATTCTGCCCTCTGTTACTTTTACAAGAAAATGGCCTAAAATGGGTTGCAGTTTGTCTTTCGACTTCACTCGCAAAATCCACGATGGGACTGAAGCTCCCAGTGATTAAGTGACTAATGAAGTGTATTGCTTTGGCAATACGAATGTCCCTATTTGTCATGCCAATGAAGCTTCTTGGTTTGAGTTTGAGTTTGAGAAGTGACGGTGTAGCGCTCAAACGAGCTGTCAATCAAAACGGGATTCAGCCTTTCCACTGATCCTCCAATCATCTTGCAGAAGCTCAGCGTCAACACCCGCCCACAGCCCCATTCACCCCCAGAGACGCTCAGCGTCCGGGGGCGGGACAAAATCGAGGCATTTATCCAATGACCGGCGAGTTTCGGAGCATTAAAAAAAAAAACTCAACGCAGTCCCATAGAAGTGAAGAGATGCTCAGCTTCTGCGGGCAAATGCATTGACGCTACGGGAATGTATGAGTTAAGTTAAGAAAATCGAGTCGATTTGTGATAATTAGCTGATTCTGAACGAACTCGTCTTCGAGATATACGTGTTCTAACGCATTTGTAGTCAATGAAATGTTAACACAACTGTACATATTTGACCATTTAATTTTTGACATTTTAGGGGAAGCTGAGCTTCCCTTGCAGTCTTAGAGAAATCTCCACTGATTATAAGCTTGCTTAGGTACAACCAATCACCAACATCAGTTGTTTTAATTACTTCAAAATAAAACCAACTGTTTCTTGAGGATTTCACTACTAGAAGTGCATGGTTTAAAATGGTGCAAAATTCACCATGTTTGAAAAGGTGCTAAGTTATGATGTTGATGAAGTTGTGAATATCACAAGTTAGAAGAAGCATACAAAATGATTGTAGCAGCTTTAAGTACTTTTCTGAGTACTGTTTAGAGCATTATCAAGAAGTAGAAAGTGTATGGCACCACCAACATATTGCCAAGGGTAGGTAGGTAGGTAGGTAGGTAGGTAGGTAGGTAGGTAGGTAGGTAGGTAGGTAGGTAGATTAGATAGATAGATAGATAGATAGATAGATAGATAGATAGATAGATAGATAGATAGATAGATAGATAGATAGATAGATAGATAGATAGATAGATAGATAGATAGGCAACGAAATGCAGAATGGGCCATCTATGAGCTAGAAGGTTATTGATCAGTGCTACCAAGAGACCAATGGCAGCTTTGAAGGACTTACAAGTCTCTTTATTGATATTGGTCTGATAGTGGTTTGTCTGTGAATTCGTGTAAAACTTGCGAGATTGTTTTCAAAGGTGGCTGGTCTGGCAGGGTGGCATAAAAAAAGGTTATAATGCCTTGAGGCAAAATGTTTTTATGGTCAGATGAGACCATAAGAAAAATGTTTGGACTGAACTTCAAGCAATAGTTTTAGACAAAACCAAAGACATCACCACACACACTGTGAAGCACGGTGGTGGCAACTTTATGTTCTGAGGCTGGGTACATCTACCACCCTCTGGTGGTTCACCTTCCAACACAACAACCCTCAATGAATGATAGGAAGGTGATTGTCCTTCAGTGGTCAATTTAGAGCCCTGATCTACAGGGGTTGGACAAAATAACTGAAACACCTGTCATTTTAGTGTGGGAGGTTTCATGGCTAAATTGGACCAGTCTGGTGGCCAATCTTCATTAATTGCACATTGCACCAGTAAGAGCAGAGTGTGAAGGTTCAATTAGCAGGGTAAGAGCACAGTTTTGCTCAAAATATTGCAATGCACACAACATTATGGGTGACATACCAGAGTTCAAAAGAGGACAAATTGTTGGTGCACGTCTTGCTGGCGCATCTGTGACCAAGACAGCAAGTCTTTGTGATGTATCAAGAGCCACGGTATCCAGGGTAATGTCAGCATACCACCAAGAAGGACAAACCACATCCAACAGGATTAACTGTGGACGCAAGAGGAAGCTGTCTGAAAGGGATGTTCGGGTGCTAACCCGGATTGTATCCAAAAAACATAAAACCACGGCTGCCCAAATCACGGCAGAATTAAATGTGCACCTCAACTCTCCTGTTTCCACCAGAACTGTCCGTCGGGAGCTCCACAGGGTCAATATACACGGCCGGGCTGCTATAGCCAAACCTTTGGTCACTCGTGCCAATGCCAAACGTCGGTTTCAATGGTGCAAGGAGCGCAAATCTTGGGCTGTGGACAATGTGAAACATGTATTGTTCTCTGATGAGTCCACCTTTACTGTTTTCCCCACATCCGGGAGAGTTACGGTGTGGAGAAGCCCCAAAGAAGCGTACCACCCAGACTGTTGCATGCCCAGAGTGCAGCATGGGGGTGGATCAGTGATGGTTTGGGCTGCCATATCATGGCATTCCCTTGGCCCAATACTTGTGCTAGATGGGCGCGTCACTGCCAAGGACTACCGAACCATTCTGGAGGACCATGTGCATCCAATGGCGGTGCCGTGTATCAGGATGACAATGCACCAATACACACAGCAAGACTGGTGAAAGATTGGTTTGATGAACATGAAAGTGAAGTTGAACATCTCCCATGGCCTGCACAGTCACCAGATCTAAATATTATTGAGCCACTTTGGGGTGTTTTGGAGAAGCGAGTCAGGAAACGTTTTCCTCCACCAGCATCACGTAGTGACCTGGCCACTATCCTGCAAGAAGAATGGCTTAAAATCCCTCTGACCACTGTGCAGGACTTGTATATGTCATTTCCAAGACGAATTGATGCTGTATTGGACGCAAAAGGAGGCCCTACACCATACTAATAAATTATTGTGGTCTAAAACCAGGTGTTTCAGTTATTTTGTCCAACCCCTGTACATCCGATAGGAAATCTGTGGATGGGCTTGAGGAGAGCAGTGCATTGCCTTGCCGGTCACCACAAAATTTGACGAACTTGAACAATTCTGCAAAGATGAATGGGAAAATATTCCACAATTTAGGTGGGCAAAGCTGATAGGGACATCCACACAGACTGTTAGCTGTAATTAAAGCTATTAAAGTTGACTCTAAAAAGTATTAAATCAGTAGACTGATCACTTTTCCAGCATTGTTATTGTATTTTTTTTTTTTTTAATTTATGTTCATGTTCTTATTATTACTTGATGTTGTGTGGCAAAGCTGGAGAAAGATATTTCTGTGAGTTTTAGTTCAAGCTCTTAGACTAAAGAGTGACTATTTAAAGAGTATGAAGATTTTTTATAGGCACTGTATGTAAACAAAAAAAAGGCAATACAAATTTATTCCATTGCACGAGCACTGTCGCCTTACAGCAAGAAGGTCCTGGGTTTGATTCCCAGATGGAGCGGACCGGGACCTTTCTGTGTGGAGTTTGCATGTTCTGCATGTTGCAGTCCAAAGACATGCTGGTGAGGTGAATTGGAGATAAAACTTGTCCATGACTGTGTTTGACATTAAACTTGAACTGATTGTGTAAGTTCTGTTGTCCAGTTCTGTTGTGGGTCTACAGCTGGACAGTCTGGAGGCAGTATGTGAGAGGAGAACATAGGACAAAATCTGGGCCATCCTGGATAATCTTTCTCACCCTGTCAATGAGAAACTATGGCGGCTGGGCAGTTCTTTCAGTCATAGGCTAATTCCACCGAAGAACAAGACAGAGCGCTTCAGACGTTCTTTTGTGCCAACTGCCATCAGACTGTATGACAATAGCAGAATACACATGCTGTCCTCACACTGACTAGCCCACCCATACAATAACTGAAGACCCCCCACCCTCTTCCCAGCACTGGACTGTACATTTCATTATACACACACATGTATATATTTACATGTAGAATATATAGTGTTTTATTATATAGCTGTAATTACCATACTGATGTATAATAGTAATTGCATCTCATAGCTAATATTTTTATAATTGTCTTATTTTTATTTTATTCTACTTGAATAAGGGAATCATCTTATCTTATCTTATAGTATCTTAACGTATCACATCGTAACCGGTGATTACCTGTCCTGTCATGAATGTAACCAAAGTGTGTAAAACGAAGTTAAAATATTTAATTAATTAAAAAAATATTCCATTGCATAACAACACATAAGTCATATAAAATTGACTTAAATGCATACATTACAGCTATCTATTATAATTACAACTTAAAGATCTAAACAAATTTACATGCTACTATTTTTGATTCATTTGCTTCAATAAAACTCCCACTAGTGAAAATCCAGCAAGCAGTGGCATAATAGGCTCAAGCCGACTACCAACTGATGCTTCAATACTGCTAGTGCTGTTGGCACTAATATGTATTAACTGTGCTGTCTGAACACTTGTGTCTGCTAAGAAAGCAGCACCCACGCCTGGGCCTGCTCATGCATGTCTCTGCCTGCCATGGCACCATTTGAAGCAGTTGGCACTTGTTAGACTCATTGGCTTGAAATCTGGCATAATGCCCAGCTGCTGGCACTAGAAAAGGCGGGAGACAAAAAAAAGGTGGGTGTGATGGCATTGCTCCCACCGTTCTCTCTGTATCTGAGTGCCTAATATTTGAATACTTTCTTAATGAGAAGGCATCCAACTGAGTCCAAGCAAAAGCGTGTTTCCTCTCTACTGCGCTATCACTGTTTAATTCGTGTCCAGAAATATACCGAGACAGAGAGGAGGATACTCGTTATATTGCAGATATTGCAGCAAACTGAATAGCATTATGTCTTGTTTATATAAATGTATATGAAGCTATTTTTTAACCACTTTCATTATTGAGATTTTCTTTTATCACACCAAAACATACAGTGAGGGACAACCAGACATCTCTCTCCTATTCTGGAATAATACAGTGTTCCTTAATAGTATTAAAGACAGGTGATCTAGTTTTATCAAATGTGTGTAGAGACCCCACTCTGTAAGTGTGTAGCTTTTCCAGTTTGATGTTGCCCAAGAGCTCCTGGAGCCACCAGTTATGGGTAGGCGAAGAGGGGAGTTTCCATCTCAGGAGAATGGCTCGTCTGGCCAATAGGGCTTTTATCCAAAGTGACATACAGTACTGTGACAGTATATTGTCTAGGCAATTGAGGGTTAACGGCCTTGCTCAAGGGCCCAACAGTGGCCACCTGGCAGTGGTGGGGCTTCAACCAGCGACCTTTCGATTACTAATCCAGTACAACTGACACAAGATTTCAGTCCAGAAGGGCGACAATTTGGAGCAGGACCAAAACATGTGTGGATGGTCTGCTGGTAGCTGCATGTAATGCAAGCATTGGACCTACCCGGGAACATTCTTGCCAACTGACTTTCATTAAAAGATATACCTAGATCACGGTCCCAAAAGACTTTCAGGGAATTAGTAGGAACAATGTCTGAAGAGCCAATTAAATTATAAATGGTGGAAATTAACTTTACTTGAGCTGGGTCAAGGGTAAGCAAATGATCAATTTTGGATTCAGGCGGGCGATTGGGAAAGTGGGGGAAAAGGTGTTGTACAAAATGTCTAATTTGGAAGAAGAGAAATAGATGGCCTTTGGGTAGATCAAACTTCGTAATTAAATCAGAGAACGATAAAAAAAAACTCCTTTTATTCTATTTTTTTAAAAATACATGTTCAAAACAGTTTTCTTCTTTTGTCTTATTGCTTGATGACGTGGCAAAACGTGTAAATAAAGCTGGACAAAGCTATTTTTGTGAGTTTCAATTTTAGGCTGATTTTAGGCTTTGATTTTAGGATTTTAAGCACTTATTACTGTACAGTACTGTGTAGCTAAATGGGTGGCATGGTGGTTCAGTGGGTAGCACTGTCTCCTCACAGCAAGAAGGTCCTTGGTTCGATTCCCAGGTGGAGCGATCTGGGTTCTTTCTGTATGGAGTTTGCATGTTCTCACCGTGTCCGTGTGGGTTTCCTCCGGAAGCTCCGGTTTCCTCCCACAGTCCAAAGACATGCAGTTAGCTAAATTGGAGATACAAAATTTTCCATGACTGTGTTTGACATTAAACTTGTGAACTGATTAATCTTGTGTAACCAGTAATTACCTGTCATGTCATTAATGTAGCCAAAGTGTGTAAAACATGACTTTAAAATCCTAATATATAAATATAGCTGAATAAATAGAATAAAGAAATGTATTATGTAATATGAGTGTATAAACATTTTAAATAGTGACACAAAAGCCGCTCAGGTGGCTCAGCGATAAAACACGTTAGCACACCAGAGCTGGGATTTCGAACACATCATTTCGAATCTCAGCGCTGCCATCCGGCCGTGTGTCAGTTCACTCTCCTTAATCAGGGGTGGGGGTCAGCACCAGTAGAGAGAAAGCATAACGCAATTGGGTAAAAATTGGACACGCTTTGCATAAAAATAAATAATAAATAAATAAATAGTGACACAAAGATTTGACTAAAAGGCAGCAGTGAATTAAAACACCTTGAGTGCTAATTCCAATTACAATCCATTTTCATTTGGTTGCGTTATGAATTAAACTCCTTTGTTGTGTGTGTCAGACATCCCAAATTGCAAAAACTCATTTCAGGGAGGTACCCCCGGACCTCGACCCCGATCCCCCAGCCCAAAAAAAAAAAAGCTAAAAAACCTCTCGCACACACCAAAGGATATGGGTGATAACAGAACTTTTAGGAGCTGCTAACTGAGCTACTAAGCTAACTGTTCGCGTCAAAAACACATTAATGTGTACTACATAGTGCACTAGATAGTGTGAAAGATAATAGATTTATGTTCCCTACATAGTGCACTAGATTGTATATTAGAAAATAATTTATGTTCCTTACTTAGTGCACTAGATAGTGTACTAGATAATAGACTTATGTTTCTTACATAATGCTTTAGGTAGCGTATTAGTTAACGGATTTAGGTTCCCTACATAGTGCACTAGATAGTATTTTAGATATGAATTTATGTTCCCTACGTAGTGCACTAGATAGTGAATTAGACAATTAGTTTATGTTCCCTACACAGAGCGCTAGATTGTATATCAGATCACGGATTTATGTTCCCTACATAGTGTACTAGATAGTGTATTAGATAATTATTTATGTTCCTTACATAGTGCACTAAATTGTATGTCAGATCACAGATTTATGTTCCCTGCATAGTGCACTAGATAGTGTTTTAGATAACACATTCATGTTCACTACATAGTGCACTAGAAAGTATAACTAGATGATGATTTGTGTTCCTTACATAGTGCACTAGATAGTGTATTACATAATTAATTATGTTCCCTACATAGTGCACTAAATTGTATATCAGATAACGGATTTATGTTCCCTACATAGTGCACTAGACAGTGTATTAGACAATTGATTTATGTTCCCTACACAGTGCGCTAGATTGTATATCAGATCACGGATTTATGTTCCCTTCATAGTGCACTAGAGAGTGTTTTAGATAACACATTTATGTTCACTACATAGTGCACTAGAAAGTATAACTAGATGATGATTTGTGTTCCTTACATAGTGCACTAGATAGTGTATTACATAATTAATTATGTTCCCTACATAGTGCACTAAATTGTATATCAGATAACGGATTTAATACGCGATCGGGGAAAAAAAGTCTGTGTCGCCTGCGTGCGCGTGTGTGTGCGCTCTTGGCCGCTCGTTCTAGATTCCGGGAGATTTTATCTGACTTGCGGGCATCAGGGAGCCGCTATGTATATGCGGGAGACTCCCGGAACTTCCGGGAGACTTGGGATGTCTGGTGTGTTATCATGAGCACTGTTTATTTGACCACAACTTTTAGTGAACTTTTGCTAACACTTTTAAAATTGCTATTGATTATGGCTGGCCTCATGAGACAGGAATCTGATTCCTGCCTGTCCTGATTCCATGATGAGTTGAAATGATCACCTGTGTTGACTAATTCATCACTCTAATTGAGTGGGTGAGATTACTTCAAAAGGTTAAAGGTTGGAAGGATAAATTGGGTGCTCCAGTATATTGTTACTTCTGAGCCAATCAGCTTCGGGTGATGACAGCAGAAGTGAGAGCGTGTTAGCGTGTATAGTGTAGAACATGAGCTAATCTCCGTCCGTCTCTGCAGGATTTATAGGATTTCGGCAGCTACACACACATTCACATCACGGCCCTCACCTTTAATGTCTCCAGCCTAAGAGCACTAGAAATATCTCTCCTGCTTTTTTTCTCCTTCTCTCTGTCCTTGGCCCTGTCTTCTCGCTCTCTGTGATGTCTCTCATAATGAACGGCCTGTCTGTAATGGGTCCATAAGAGGCTGCTCGATATTATTGATCAATGTGATTGATCAGCCATACGGTCCCGCTTTCATCATGCTTTCCTCTCTGACGCGGAATACAATTCATCATTAAGAGCTTCTGTTTGAACATCTGGGGCACTAATCAGATTTCATCAATGAAATCAGCGATGCCATAAGAGATGTCATGAGATTTTGATGTATTCCGTTCATCTAACAAATCTCATATGAACAGAGAACAGAGAACAGATATGGTTCTCTGATGTGGTTATAACATTTAAATGATAATTTTAATACATTAAATTAAGTAAAATTACAAAATAGTGAAAGATTTGGTGTATTGTTTGTTTAAATATTGTATTTTTCTCTGATGTACAGTCATGTGAAAAAATTAGGACACCCCATAGGGGTCTAGAGCTGGCCAGTAAAACCAAAAATTTATATCACAGTATTTTTTAAGATTCTGACGATTTCTGACAATTTCAAATATATACAGTGTATCACAAAAGTGAGTACACCCCTCACATTTCTGCAGATATTTAAGTATATCTTTTCATGGGACAACACTGACAAAATGACACTTTGACACAATGAAAAGTAGTCTGTGTGCAGCTTATATAACAGTGTAAATTTATTCTTCCCTCAAAATAACTCAATATACAGCCATTAATGTCTAAACCACTGGCAACAAAAGTGAGTACACCCCTAAGAGACTACACCCCTAAATGTCCAAATTGAGCACTGCTTGTCATTTTCCCTCCAAAATGTCATGTGATTTGTTAGTGTTACTAGGTCTCAGGTGTGCATAGGGAGCAGGTGTGTTCAATTTAGTAGTACAGCTCTCACACTCTCTCATACTGGTCACTGAAAGTTCCAACATGGCACCTCATGGCAAAGAACTCTCTGAGGATCTTAAAAGACGAATTGTTGCGCTACATGAAGATGGCCAAGGCTACAAGAAGATTGCCAACACCCTGAAAGTGAGCTGCAGCACAGTGGCCAAGATCATCCAGCGTTTTAAAAGAGCAGGGTCCACTCAGAACAGACCTCGCGTTGGTCGTCCAAAGAAGCTGAGTGCACGTGCTCAGCGTCACATCCAACTGCTGTCTTTGACAGATAGGCACAGGAGTGCTGTCAGCATTGCTGCAGAGATTGAAAAGGTGGGGGGTCAGCCTGTCAGTGCTCAGACCATACGCCGCACACTACATCAAATTGGTCTGCATGGCTGTCACCCCAGAAGGAAGCCTCTTCTGAAGTCTCTACACAAGAAATCCCGCAAACAGTTTGCTGAAGACATGTCAACAAAGGACATGGATTACTGGAACCATGTCCTATGGTCTGATGAGACCAAGATTAATTTGTTTGGTTCAGATGGTCTCAAGCATGTGTGGCGGCAATCAGGTGAGGAGTACAAAGATAAGTGCGTCATGCCTACAGTCAAGCATGGTGGTGGGAATGCCATGGTCTGGGGCTGCATGAGTGCAGCAGGTGTTGGGGAGTTACATTTCATTGAGGGACACATGAACTCCAATATGTACTGTGAAATACTGAAGCAGAGCATGATCCCCTCCCTCCGGAAACTGGGTCGCAGGGCAGTGTTCCAGCATGATAATGACCCCAAACACACCTCTAAGACGACCACTGCTTTATTGAAGAGGCTGAGGGTAAAGGTGATGGACTGGCCAAGCATGTCTCCAGACCTAAACCCAATAGAACATCTTTGGGGCATCCTCAAGCGACCAGCAGAAAAGCGCAAAGTCTCGAATATCCGCCAGCTCCGTGATGTCGTCATGGAGGAGTGGAAAAGCATTCCAGTGGCAACCTGTGAAGCTCTGGTAAACTCCATGCCCAGGAGAGTTAAGGCAGTTCTGGGAAATAATGGTGGCCACACAAAATATTGACACTTCAGGAACTTTCACTAAGGGGTGTACTCACTTTTGTTGCCGGTGGTTTAGACATTAATGGCTGTATATTGAGTTTTTTTGAGGGAAGAATAAATTTACACTGTTATATAAGCTGCACACAGACTACTTTTCATTGTGTCAAAGTGTCATTTTGTCAGTGTTGTCCCATGAAAAGATATACTTAAATATCTGCAGAAATGTGAGGGGTGTACTCACTTTTGTGATACACTGTATATATATATATATTTCTACACTCACTGTCCATTTTATCAGCTCCACTTACCATATAGAATCACTTTGAAGTTCTACAATTACTGACTGTAGTCCATCTGTTTCTCTACATATTTTTTAAACTTGTTTTCACCCTGTTCTTTAATGGTCAGGACCCCCACAGGACCTCCACAGAGCAGGTATTATTTAGGTGATGGATCATTCTCAGCACTGCAGTGACACTGACATGGTGGTGGTGTGTTAGTGTGTGGTGCTGGTCTGAGTGGATCAGACACAGCAGCGCTGCTGGAGTTTTTAAATACCGTGTCCACTCACTGTCCACTCTATTAGACACTCCTACCCGGTTGGTTCACCTTGTAGATGTAAAGTCAGAGATGATCGCTCATCTGTTGCTGCTGTTCGAGTTGGTCATCTTCTAGACCTTCATCAGTGGTCACAGGATGCTGCCCACGCGGTGATGTTGGCTGAATATATTTTTGGTTGGTGGACTTATTCTCAGTCCAGCAGTGACAGTGAGGTGTTTAAAAACTCCAGCAGCGATCATCTCTGACTTTACATCTACAAGGTGGACCAACTAGGTAGGAGTGGGCAGTGAGTAGACACAGTATTTAAAAACTCCTTCAGCCCTGCTGTGTCTGATCCACTCATACCAGCACAACACACACTAACACATCACCACCATGTCAGTGTCACTGCAGTCCTGAGAATCATCCACCACCTAAATAATACCTACTCTGTAGTGGTCTTGGGAGTCCTGACCATTGAACAACAGCATGAAAGGGGGGGTAACAAAGCATGCAGAGAAACAGATGGACTACAGTCAGTAATTGTAGAACTGCAAAGTGCTTCTATATGGTTAGTGAAGCCGATAAAATGGACACTGTGTGTAGAAACAAGGAGGTGGTTTTAATGTTATGGCTGATCGTTGTATTAGAACACTGTTAACATCTTGGTGCCTGATACCACAGCACACCTTCAGGGGTCTAGTGAAGTCCATGCCTCAATGGGTCAGGGCTGTTTTGGCAGGATGACTAACACAATATTAGGAAGGTGGTCATAATGTTATGCCTTATCGGTGTATACTCCAGCATTAAGGCAAAGCAGAGTATCTTTACAAAAGTTCTTTCGCCCAGGTATATATATTTTTTTTAGCTCTGCTACTGGTCGTCTGGGCACCCTAGCAGGCACTAGTCTGCTGGCTGGGAAAAGGCAGGCGGGTGAGGTCTTTGACGCTGCATAAGAACCCTGGTTAGGAGCTCAAGGTGCTTATATACAAGTAGAGGAACAAAGAGATCAGTGTGTGATTCTCCATGTGCAAGACTGGCCTCAAAGTGCAAATTTACCCTCCTCAGATGCAATTCAACAGTGGAAGAATAATTGGCAAAACTAAATTAGGAGAAAATTCATAAATAAAATAGTAAACAAAAGCTTCAAATGACCAAAATAAGCTTATTTGTGTTGATTTATTTCTGGTTTCTCGTCTGAGTAAACATCTAGTACTTTTCTGCACAACTCAAGTGTTTCTCTGCTCTGATTACACATGGATTCACAGATTAGTTCCTGTATAATGTAATCAGTGTGGTGGTCTTCAGTACCCAGAAACACACCATGGATAGGGTCTCAATCCATATGTTAATATAGGACTGAGGGCTGGCAGTATGAAGGTGATGAAGCACAATACCAGGTGTGCCTTTAGGTCACTGCAATTTGCCCTCACACTACTTCTAACAGTAGTTCAATTTACTAAAGCAGTAACTCATTCCTCAAATCGCAATAAACCACTTAGCTTAAGCATTTGGGTAGCCCCAAATGTCTTAGAAAGAAAGAAACCATTAATTTATTTGGATGATATAAATACATTCATGTAGAGTAACAGGGGTTAGTGTTTACAAAAACATTGGAATCAATCAATTTCCTCGGCTTCTTCCCGTTAGGGGTCTCCGGCAGATCATGATCCGCATTATTGATTTGGCACAGTTTTTACGCCGGACGCCCTTCCTGACACAACCCTCCCTATTTTATCCAGGCTTGGGACCGGCACTACAATGCACTGGTTTGTGCATCCTAGCGGCTAGGTAACTATATGACGATTCAGTGTCTCCATTTAGCCTGGCTGCATGTTTTTGGACTGTGGGAGGAAACCGGAGCACCCGGAGGAAACCCACGGAGACACAGTGTGAACATGCAAACTCCGCACAGAAAGGACCCGGACCGCCCCACCTGGGGATCGAACCTAGGACCTTCTTGCTGTGAGGCGACAGTGCTACCCACTTAGCCACCGTGCCGCCCTTACAAAAACATTGGAATACTATAATTAAATGTTAGTCTTTGGCTGTGTCCGAAATCGCATACTTAAACAGTACGTAATAAATTGGAGATAGTGTGCACTGCTCGGCCGGTAAAGCAGTACGCTCTTTCAGTATGCAAGTGTGCAATGTGCACACAACCTCGTACATACTACGTCCGCCATCTTACCAACGTCACATCGCCACAGTTGTAACAACAGTTGTAACAGAATTAATTGTCGTTATCCAAAAAGCTACTAATAAAGCATTTTTAGTGTTTGTCTTACTCTGCTTTCCGCCATCGTTCTTCTTTGCTACGAACACCTTTGCAGCTTTATTTGAATTATGGGATAGATTATCAGACCGCAAGTGTGCATCGTTTGCATACTCAAAAATGGCTGCCGATGCAGTAGGTCATCCGGGTACTTTTTGAATACTGTTTAATACATACTTTGGGAAGGCATAAAAATGACCAAAGCTACATACCATAACCATGGTAAAACAAACAGATGTACAGTATAATGAGACATACACCGATCAGCCATAACATTTAAACCACCTCCTTGTTTCTACACTGACTGTCCATGTTATCAGCTCCACTTACCATATAGAAACACTGTGTAGTTCTACAATTACTGACTGTAGTCCATCTGTTTCTCTGCATGCTTTTTTAGCCCCCTTTCATGCTGTTCTTCAATGGTCAGGACCCTCACAGGACCACCACAGAGTAGGTATTATTTAGGTGGTGGATCATTCTCAGCACTGCAGTGACACTGACATGGTGGTGGTGTGTTAGTGTGTGTTGTGCTGGCATGAGTGGATAAGACACAGCAGTGCGTCTGAAGTTTTTAAACTCCTCACTGTCACTGCTGGACTGAGAATAGTCCAAAAATATCCAGCCAACAGAGCCCCGTGGGCAGCGTCCTGTGACCACTGATGAAGGTCTAGAAGATGACCAACTCAAACAGCAGCAATAAATGAGCGATCGTCTCAAGGTGAACTAACTAGGTAGGAGTGTCTAATAGAGTGAACCGTGAGTGGATACGGTATTTTAAAACTCCAGAAGCGCTGCTGTGTCTGATCCACTCATACCAACACAACACACACTAACACACCACCACCATGTCAGTGTCACTGCAGTGCTGAGAATGATCCACCACCCAAATAATACCTGCTCTGTGGTGGTCCTGTGGTGGTCCTGATCATTGATGAACAGAGTGAAAGCAGGCTAAAAAGGTATGTAGAGAAACAGATGGACTACAGTCAGTAATCCTAGAACTACAAAGTGCTTCTATATGGTAAGTGGAGCAGATAAAATGGACAGTGAGTGTAGAAACAAGGAGGTGGTTTTAATGTTTAGGCTGATCAATGTAGTTTCAAAAATCCACATTTGTTGTGCAGACCTACTTTAGTATAATGATTAGTTGTACATTTTGAAGGGGCAGCAATTTGAGACTTTTTATGAGGCGGTTTGCTAATGATGAATCATTAAGATATTATTTTATTATTATAATTATTTAATGAATAATTTAAATTGCAATACTTTTTGTTGTGTAACCCTCTTTGCTATGCTACCCTATTCCTCTAATAAACAGCTTTGGCTTTGTATTGTCATTGATTTTGCAATTTTCAATTTTTGCCTTTGTGCACTTTTACCAGAGCAGGTTTGAATATTTTCCCAGACAGCGGGCAGTCTAATAGCCTGTGCGCTATGGCGCTAACTTCAGCAGTTCTTTCTCGAGTGTACAAAGTCATCAAAACTTATTAGCCAGTTGTCACCAGAGTGCCAAAAACAAAGTGTTATCAGCCTCAGAGGCAGTTGTAGCCTAGTGGTTAAGGTACTGGACTAGTAATGGAAAGGTCACTGGTTCAAGCCCCACCACTGCCAGGTTGCCACTGTTGAGCCCTTGAGCAAGGCCCTTAACCCTCAATTTCTTAGACTGTATACTGTCACAGTATTGTAAGTTGATTTGGATAAAAGCATCTGCTAAATGCCATAAATGTATTGATCACTTAACTTAGAATTTGTGTGTGTTTGCCTAGCATAGTCTGTTTTTATAATAAAAATGCCCTCTCCTCTCTGCAGCATCCATGATGCATGACTGTACAAAAAGTCGAGGCTACAGTTAGCAGGGTGCCACTGATTTCGGAAACAAAGCTGTACAAAAGTACTAAATAATGTGCCAGGTTCTCCAACACATAAATTCTTACACTAGGCAGTCCGGAAGATGTTACTCACACACAGAATGAAAAGAATAGCATGAGCAGACGCTAATGCTACCAACAACACTACTGTCTTTATCCTACCTGCTGTTACAGATGCTGAATAGTCAAACCCTCACTGCACGGCAGCATTGATCTCATGTCCTACCAGACATTTTGTCATTCTGCTTTCTTGCTAATGAGGCTCCATAAAGGAATATATCCAATTTGTGCAGAAGGCTTATGGTTTACATTACAGCTAATTGCGACTTTTTTTTAGATCATAGTGTTTCACAGCCAAGTTGTTAGTTGCCGCCTGAACGTCGGGACACCTGATGCATAACGTATGTGTAACATATCCTGGATGCTCTACTGAACCTCAGTAATGAGTGTTCAAAACAGTTACAGGGTTTTTAAACTCTGGTTTAACAGCGTTTACAATCTAAGAGTTTGTGTGGCCTGTTGTTGGACTGTAACTTGACTGATTACAAGGGTGTCATCATGTAAGCATACCATAATTATCCACTCTGCTTAATTATACACCGCTCAGCCATAACATTAAAACCACCTCCTTGTTTCTACACTCACTATCCATGTTATCAGCTCCACTTACCTTATAGGAGCACTTTGTAGTTCTACAATTACTGACTGTAGTCCATCTGTTTCTGTGCATGCTTTGTTAGCCCCCTTTCATGCTGTTCTTCAATGTTCAGGACCCCCACAGGACCACTACAGAGTAGGTATTATTTAGGTGGTGGGTCATTCTCAGAACTGCAGTGACAATGTGTGTGTTGTGCTGGTATGAGTGGATCAGACACAGCAGCGCTGATGGAGTTTTTAAACATCTCACTGTCACTGCTGGACTGAGAATAGTCCACCAACCGAAAATAAATTCAGCCAACAGCGCCCTGTGGGTCGCGTCCTGTGACCACTGATGGAGGTCTAGAAGATGACCAACTCAAGCAGCAGCAATAGATGAGCAATAGTCTCTGACTTTACATCTACAAGGTGGACCAACTAGGTAGGAGTGTCTAATAGAGTGGACAGTGAGTGGACACGGTATTTAAAAACTCCAGCAGCGCTGCTGTGTCTGATCCACTCATACCAGCACAACACACACTAACACACCACCACCATGTCATTGTCACTGCAGTGCTGAGAATGATCCACCACCTAAATAATACCTGCTCTGTGGTCCTCTGGTGGTCCTGACCACTGAAGAACAGAGTAAAAGCAGGCTAAAACATTATGCAGAGAAATAGATGGACTACAGTCAGTAATTGTAGAATTACAAAGTGCTTTTATATGGTAAGTGGAGCTGATAAAATGGACAGTGTGGTTTGTTATTTGCTTACAGCTTACCAACAAGTTGCTTATCTTTGTACTTTAGACTTCCAGCCACATCTTAAGCAGCCACAAAAGGATTTAACGACTATAAGTATTTAATGCACAAGCAGCAAAATACTAATATTCAGGTGATATCAAAGATAATATGTAATTTTTTCCATAGCTGTGTTCACTGGGGTCTGTTTTCTGTTCAAGACATTGGACGTCCTCTACACCAGGGGTGTCAAACTCATTTTCACCGAGGGCTGCATTATGGTGGCCCTCAAAGGGCCGATTGTAACGTATCCTGCTGTGATTGCAGTCTGCCTTTTAAGTCTTGGACAATTTGTTGTTTTCCTTGGAGGCTAAATTCTTTGTTTGGTGTCAAAATACCAAATTTATACTATATATTTATAATGTATATCTACATTTATATTGTACTCCTTTACCACAGACACGGCCTCATAACACAAGAGACCTACTGTTTTTTCTTCTTAAAGCACAAACTTGTATTCACTTTTCCATCTTTTATTAAATTACCTCCTTCTGCTTCAATTTTCACTTCTTGTACATTTTGGGATTATTTGTAAATATTTCTCAACATCACTTGTTAGAAAACCGCCTCAGTTAAACGCTGATGTGGAAACACTGCCATCTAGTGGTGGGATGCGGTCACTTTGCGCGTCATAAAATCGGCATGCATTGTGGGAGATGCAGTTTATGTACAATTTTACAGTGTATTTTAAGTCAATCATGTCTTTTAAGCTCTCATGGGCCACAATTTAAATAATATGTCAATAATTATGAAGGGTGTCTACATTCTTTTGGTCATAGTTTTGATTTATTGCTTTAAATGAACCCTTTGTTGTTTTCAGCCAGACCAGCCAACCACAGCAGGTCATGACTGGTCCTGGGTGGTTTTTTGTGTTATTTGTCTCTTGATGCATGCTCAATTTGTTAGTGCACACTGGTGCTGCCTGTCTGATCTGATGTCCAGTTCTGGGCCTGTTGTGTTTTTGTTTTTGCTCTCTCCACTCTCTCTCTCCTCACTCATTCTCTTATGTTCTGTGTTAAATGTCACATCTAACACTCTTAAGATCTGCTTACAGCTGATTTCTCTAGTCTTCTCTGAGCATGTTCAGAAGAAGAGGAAGTAAGCCCACAAAGCAGGAGGTCTCATACAAAGAACTAGTAACAAAGAGATGAACAGAATGAGAACGATCACCTCGCTTTTACTGCTAGTAGAGGAATTTGTACATACATACAGTGCTGGCCAAAAGTATTGGCACCCCTGCAATTCTGTCAGATAATACTCAATTTCTTCCAGAAAATGATTGCAATCACAAATGCTTTGGTATTAATATCTTCATTTATTTTGCTTGCAATGAAAAAACACAAAAGAGAATGAAAAAAAAGTCAAATCAATTATCATTTTACACAAAACTCCAAAAATGGGCCGGACAAAAGTATTGGCACCCTCAGCCTAATACTTGGTAGCACAACCTTTAGACAAAATAACTGCGAACAACCGCTTCCGGTAACCATCAATGAGTGTCTTACAATGCCCTGCTGGAATTTTAGACCATTCTTCTTTGGCAAACTGCTCCAGGTCCCTGAGATTTGAAGGGTGCCTTCTCCAAACTGCCATTTTGAGATCTCTCCACAGGTGTTCTATGGGATTCAGGTCTGGACTCATTGCTGGCCACTTTAGAAGTCTCCAGTGCTTTCTCTCAAACCATTTTCTAGTGCTTTTTGAAGTGTGTTTTGGGTCATTGTCCTGCTGGAAGACCCATGACCTCTGAGGGAGACCCAGCTTTCTCACACTGGGCCCTACACTATGCTGCAAAATTTGTTGGTAGTCTTCAGACTTCATAATGCCATGCACACGGTCAAGCAGTCCAGTGCCAGAGGCAGCAAAGCAACCCCAAAACATCAGGGAACCTCCGCCATGTTTGACTGTAGGGACCGTGTTCTTTCTTTGAAGGCCTTGTTTTTTTTCCTGTAAACTCTATGTTGATGCCTTTTCCCAAAAAGCTCTACTTTTGTCTCATCTGACCAGAGAACATTCTTCCAAAATGTTTTTGGCTTTCTCAGGTAAGTTTTGGCAAACTCCAGCCTGGCTTTTTTATGTCTCTGGGTCAGAAGTGGGGTCTTCCTGGGTATCCTACCATAGAGTCCCTTTTCATTCAGACGCCGACGGATAGTACGGGTTGACACTGTTGTACCCTCGGACTGCAGGGCAGCTTGAACTTGTTTGGATGTTAGTCGAGGTTCTTTATCCACCATCCGCACAATCTTTCGTTGAAATCTCTCGTCAATTTTTCTTTTCCGTCCACATCTAGGGAGGTTAGCCACAGTGCCATGGGCTTTAAACTTCTTGATGACACTGCGCACGGTAGACACAGGAACATTCAGGTCTTTGGAGATGGACTTGTAGCCTTGAGATTGCCCATGCTTCCTCACAATTTTGCTTCTCAAGTCCTCAGACAGTTCTTTGGTCTTCTTTCTTTTCTCCATGCTCAATGTGGTACACACAAGGACACAGGACAGAGGTTGAGTCAACTTTAATCCATTTTAACTGGCTGCAAGTGTGATTTAGTTATTGCCACCACCTGTTATGTGCCACAGGTAAGTAACAGGTGCTGTTAATTACACAAATTAGAGAAGCATCACATGATTTTTCAAAGGGTGCCAATACTTTTGTCCACCCCCTTTTTTATGTTTGGTGTGGAATTATATCCAATTTGGCTTTTTGACAATTCTTTTTGTGGTTTTCCATTGAAGACAAATTAAATGAACATTTTAATATCAAAGCATTTGTAATTGCAATCATTTTCTGCAAGAAATTGAGTATTATTTGACAGAATTGCAGGGGTGCCAATACTTTTGGCCAGCACTGTACATACATAAATATGTGCATATGTAGATAGATACACACACATTCGTATATACTGTTCATAAGAATACATTTATTACTCCTATTATTACGTTTAGATTTAGTTTTAGTTTATGCCATGTTGCCATTTGCACAGCTTTCACATTCTACCATGTACATCTCATTTATATTATTCCTGTATCACCCACCTAGTTACTTACACTACATTTTTACTATCCTTTTTTTTTTTTTTTACACACTGTATATTGTATATAAACACATTGTATATTTGCTACATCTACTGTCTAGCTACAGTGTTACCCTTAAACTCAACGTCAATTGGTTCTAGCGTTGGCATTGACTTTAAAAGACAATGAGATTTAAGGTATTTTTCCCTATATGGATGTATGGGACACCTGTTAATGCATTCCGTCAAACTGCATATATAACTCAGTCGAACCCCCCCACCCCAATTTCTTCACCTTTCTTCAGTCTGTGAAAAAGCAAACTGAATCACTGAGTAATAACAAATCGGAAACAACTCCTTTCAAACGAATGATCCACTGGAATTGAGTCGGAAAGCTGTGCTCGTATCTATGGAAAAACAACTGTAAAAACCAATCAGATTTTGGGCGGAATCTTTCATTCTCTCTCTCTCTCTCAATACAAAATACTGAGATGTGCACACTAAACAACAACATTGTAGGCAAGAATAAAACAAAAATATGATTTTTAATTTCGTACCGGGTGGACGCAACTGTAAAGTACACAAAGAAAATAGCTGATTGGTTTGTGTGTTTGTGCATGCTTACCTTTGTCGTTTTGACCTTGTTGCCAGTACTACAGCTCCAGCCTGTGAGATCTGGAAGAACTTTGCACTCCTCTCCATCCAGACATGGCTGCATCTGACACCACCATTTCTGGGCTACTATTGATGCTGCACACAAATGCACAACACAAAAAATATTAACACACAACACGTGAGGAACTGGATCACAAAAACTGGATCACAAAAACTGGTATATACATTTATTGATTATGTTATAAGCACCTACACCTATAGTTCTGTATAGTAGGTGTAGCTTGTATTTAGGCAGTACATGCACATACTGGATAGATGTACCTAATTAAGTGGTCAGTACTGTGCATTTTTAGTCACCTGCTCAACAGCGTTTTAGAACAGTAATGGACCATTATTCCTCATTGTGTAGTACATAATTAAGACTAACCCAAAAGACTAGTGGCTGTAAAAGCTGCTGATTATCAAACATAGGGAATAAATACTAATAAACTGTACAGCCAGCAAAAGTAATTGAAGAAGCTATTTTTTCCCTCAATAAAATTAGTAACTGTGTATTATTTTTCTTTAGGTTTTAAATTAAATGACATATTTAATGCTACATAAGTCAAGAAAACAATATTTAATTAATTTTTAGTGTAAACATGCATAAAATTGTATTAAGTTGTCACTATTTGTGTCTGTTGATGGTGGGCTAGCTTAGACTATTGAGCTACTAGCTTTTCTTTCCAGCAATTGACTCGGGCAATTAAATAAAAAAAAATCCATCCAAAGATCCATCCATCCAGTCATCCATATTGAACTGTTGCCTTGACTATGAAGCAAGTTAAACCAAAATACAAAATGTCTAAATAGAATTAAGTAATCATGGTTGACTTATGCCATACAATCATAGCACTAACTGGTCAAAACAAAAAGAAAAAGAAAAAAGAATAAGGCGCCCAGGTGGCACAACGGGATATTACACTAGCGCACCAGCGCCGAGATTCGGCGTTGCCACCGGTTGGCTGAGCGCCATCTAGCGGGCATAACTGGCAGTGCCTGCAGGGAGGGATGGCCGGAATATGTGGACGGGGTCTTCAAGTGCTGTGTAAGGACCCTGATTGGCGGATAAAGGCGTCTGTGCAGAGTGCATTGGTTTTAGGGTTCATACATATATATATATGTGTGTGTGTGTGTGTGTGTGTGTGTGTGTGTGTGTGTGTGTGTGTGTGTGTGTGTGTGTGTATATATATATATACTATATATGTATAAATTGACCATTTAGTGCAAAAATCTAGCAGCTATGACTAGATATTCCCAATATATATATTATTATTCTGTTTGTTTTGTTTATGTTAGGATTTTAACATCATGTTTTACACTCTTTGGTTACATTCATGACAGGAACGGTACTTACTCATTACACAAGGTTCATTTGTTCACAAGGTTTTGAGCACAGTCTTGGACAATTTTGTATCTCCAATTTACCTTACTTGCATGTCTTTGGACTGTGGGAGGAAACCGTGCTACCCACTTAGCCATCGTGCCGCCCGTTTTGTTTATGTAGATATGATAGTTACTGTATGTTGATATTCATACTAAGTAAGTGGAGGGATGGATGTAGGGATGAGATGGAGCAAGGAAGGAATCAATGTTTGGTACAAAGTCCAGATTGACATTGTACCATTGCTTTTTTTAAGCCAGCATCTTCAATTCTGAGTAAACAAATGGATTCATTTCCAATTTCATTTTATATAACTTTTATTACAATATAAATGTCCAATTAAGACAAATAAGTATTGCCAGACATTGAACATTATCACAACACTCAGCCCTTTGTTAGGGTGACAGAAGCCAATTTGTAGTTGTTTGTAGTATTTTATTATGTGGTTACTTATAGAAGTAATTAACTGACTAATCTATAGTTGACTAATCACTCCTCAGTACTTTCAAATAAAGTCTAAATCATAAACCTGTAACAGTGGCAGAAAGCACACTTAGAAAACAGAGCTGGCTAAAAGTAAGTGATTGAAACGGGGAAGGGAGGAGGAGGAGGATGGAGAGTGGTGTTTTATTTGACATTTCCTCTCAGGCAGGCTGTTGAGAGGATGAACAGACAATGCTCTTACGGTAAAGAAAACAAGATCAGAATCGATCGTGCCATCAAGTGGACGGTGTTGACACGGTATTAAATGAATCAAGCAGACAGACACTGTGAGACTAGTAAAAGAAATCAGTAAAAATACTGAAACAATATAGGAAAGAAAACGACCCGAAATTGTGAAATGAGTGCAGCGTTAGAGACTGTTGACAGAGCAATACCTTTACCAAACGACAAAAACGGCACTAATATTTTCTAGCTGGTTTGTAGAAATAGACTTTTTGTTTCTGCTCTGTGGCAGAATGCCCCCCGGCTTAACAGAGGCATTTCAAATATAGACACTTCCCTCACAACTGCACCTTTTTGATGAGGATCACCGGCTTGCTACACTTTCATTCAAACAACTTGCGGTACACATTTATAGGTTGACCTTTTCTAAAAAGTTAGTGTAAAATCAAAAAAACAATCATGTGACCTTACCATCGACACAGGATGGGGCTGCTCTAGTCGTCCCGGCCACCTGTCCAGGAAAACAGGAGCATTTGACTGTCTGAGATCTCTCCTCAATCTTATTCTTATTACAGCAGCGATGGGCTGCGATCACTTCACATGTCCCGTCCTTCACGTGCCCTGTAGAAATAGTAACACACACATGCGTAAAGGAATATGATTATGGCTGCTCAGGTGGCACAGTGGTACACAGGCTAGCACACCAGAGCTGACATTTCAAACTCGTCGGTACGAAACTCAGCTCTGCCATCCGGCTGGGCTGGGTGGCTACATGAACAACGATTGGCTTGTTGTTTATACAGGGTGGGAAGCCAGATAGGGACCTGATAACTGATGCAATTACGACCTCTGCAGAGTCGAGAAATAATGCGTTGATCACGGTGTGGCTCTCCGTACACAAAGCTGATCCACATATGAACTTGCCTTGTGCAGGTGAAAAGATGCAGTCGACTACTGCACACCTGTCGGAGGGGGCGTGTGTCATATATATAATTAGGCTGGTAATACATACGAATGTGAAATTAGTGGTATATAGGATATATTTTCAATTAGCAAACATATAGTTAGACACATTAAATGGAAACCACTTTTGCCAGTCCGTGATCACTTTTGTCTGAATCACTTCTTCATGATGTGCCAGACATTTTCAATAGGACACATCTGGACTGCAGCCAGGCTGGGCAAGTGCCACACGAGCTCTAATATTATGCGCTGATTTAAGGTGTGCAGAATGACGCTTGGCATTGACTTGGACTTCCAGGGGGAATAAGTCACCTTGATGGCAGCTTATGCTTCTCTAAGATTCCAATATATGCCTGTGTGTCATTGCTACCTTTACACATATGCAAGTCAAATTTTTCTCATAATCTAATCATATCCGATTACCTGATTGCTTTTTGCTCCCTCTCTACTGATGCTGAACTCCACTCCTGACCGAGGAGAGCCGTGACTAACCACCCCCACCCCCCCGACGTGTGCAGTAGCCGACTGCATCTTTTCACCTGCAAACGGCGAAGTCATATGGGGCTTAGTTTTGCACACATTAGAGATCATTCGGGTCAAGAGAACTCTCTGGTGCAATTCGGTATATAATAGATGTATGGCTTTTTGCTTCTTTTTGCTTATAAAGGTTTTAGGTTGCTTTTTTGATGCAGCAGTTGGCTCAATGGTTTTTCGAAATGATTCACAGTATATGTGACTATATTTATCACAGTAACATGTCAGTTTCTCATGCACTGTTACTACTTTAAGCAGATGAAAATAAAATGAATAACACTGCACAGTTTCCTAAACAGTGCACAAGATGATAGGTTATTTTGGTTGATAAATGTATGCTTATGCTTCATTCAAGTTATTTTCAACTGTTGATTTCTAATTGTGTTATCCTTCCCATCTATGTCCAATTTCTCTTCAGTGCTGTTCCTGTTTAATATTTTTAGCTTTTTTAGCTCAGTGGGTAGCACTGTCGCCTCACAGCAAGAAGGTCCTGGGTTTGATCCCCAATTGGGGCGGTCCAGGTCCTTTCTGTATGGAGTTTGCCCGTTCTCCCTGTGTCTGCGTGGGTTTCCTTCGGGAGCTCCGGTTTCCTCCTACAGTCTAAAGACATGCAAGTGAGGTGAATTGGAGATACTAAATTGTCCATGACTGTGTTTAACATTAAACTTGTAAACTGATGAATCCTTTGTAATGAGTAACTACCGTTCATGAATGTAATCACGGTAAGAAGGTCTGCAGCAGTAGAGGAGGCAAAATGTGATCAGTTAATTGGATATGACTAGACTGGGAAAAAATAGGAACAAATGCATAAGATGAAAATATTACGACATAAAGGAAACTGATGAATACAACCAAGCAACTTCAGTTTAGTGCCAGGTTTTAAATCTAAAAATGTAAAATAAATTAATACATTGACAAAAAAGCTGAAACGGCAGATGTAATACTTTGGGTGCAGAGAAAACAGACAATTAGAGATTTATGGTGCACACTGCCTCATAATAAACCACAAATTTATGTAGCTCTCAGATGCAAACTAATAAAAAATGCTTTAGCATTAATAATGCATAACCATGTGTATTTGAGTTTTTTATGAGTATTTCTTTTTTTTTTGTAATTTGAATTGGACGGCACGGTGGCTCAGTGGGTAGCACTGTCGCCTCACAGCAAGAAGGTCTTAGGTTTGATCCCCAGGTTAGGTGGTCCGGGTCTTTTTGTGTAGAGTTTGCATGTTCTCCCTGTGTCTGCGTGAGTTTCCTCCCACAGTACAAAGACATTCAAGTGAGGTGAATTAGAGATACAAAATTGTCCATGACTGTGTTTGACTTTAAACTTGTGAACTGATGAATCTTGTGCAACCAGTAACTACCTGTCCTGTCATGAATGTAACCAAAGTGTGTAAAAGATGATGTTAAAATCTTAAATAAATAAATAAATTTAACTGGAATTAGGAAAAAGTGTGTATGTTCTATAGACATCGTGTTCAAGTAGCCACTTGTGTTTGAGCAGGAAGCACCATACTTGTTATTTATCTGAATAAATTAGATTAAATATTAGCTTTAGTAGTTGTGCAATAGATGGTATGTGTCTAAAATTTGTAAATATATATATGTGCTGTTTCTCCCCATTTTTCTCCCGATTTAGCACACTCAATTTGTCTTCCGCTGCTGAGGAATACCAGATTGCATGCGAGAAGAGCACGTCGCTGTAAACAGAAGGTTGCCGGTTCAAGCCCTGTCACCACCAAGTTGCCACTGTTGGGTCCCTGAGCAAGGCTTAACCCTCAATTGCTCATTGTGTAAGTCGCTTTGGATAAAAGCGTCTGCTAAATGCTGAAAATGTAAATGAAAATGTAAATGCTGCAGGCACTGCCAATTATGCCCGCCAGATGGCGCCCAGCCGACCGATCAATGGCAAGTTTCGAACCGAGGTGTTCAGAATCTCGGTGCTGGTGTGCTAGCGGAATATCCCGCTGTGCCACCTGGGCACCTAAAATAATGATATTACATTTAAATAAACAAACGTTAGAACTGGCAGCCTGTTGATAGCAAGGTTTTTGGAGACACTAGTGCAAGAAAAGTCGTGAATCAAAAATACACTTAATACACTCAATCCATCTACATGAAACTTTAGAATTTTAACAGCTTGCTAAAGATGTAAAAGTCCTCAAGATAAAATCACAAACACACAAAGTACTTAATCAAGTAGTGCTGCAAAACCAATAGCTGCACCTAATATCTGTCTCCTCTTTACAAAAACTCAAGGTCTGGTGCAGTTCACCAGTAGCTCACTTATAATCAGTCACTTTTACCACCATGTATTACAATGTTGGGAGGAGTGTGAATCGCAAAATATATTCCAGTGTAATAAAGCTTAGGGTTTGTGTGTTGGTTGCTAGTATCAGAAGATAACCAGATTTGAGCTGTTTTATGTTGGCTGCATGATTAGAACTTCATTGGGAGAGACAATTATGCTGAAGTGCTGAAGGTAAAAAAAGAAAACGGACAGCCAACAACAGGATGGATGGATACAATTAGATGAACAATGAACAAGCTGTTAAGAAGCCTGAAGACCCAAAAGAAATGGAATGTTCTAGAAAAACACTGTCTGTATAGTTGCCAAAAGTTGGAATCGACTTGACGGCACTTTACAATAATAAAAAATTATCATACAAAATAATTCACAGATTTCACAGATTTACATGTCAACAATAATCACCAGGACATCATACATGAGTCATTAGCTTCTCACAACTTAAAGTGACCACTTATTAAAATGACCAGGTGTATTGTTCTCTCTATTCAGCTTATTAAACTACAACCCCCAAATCAGAAAAAGTTGGGACAGCATGGAAAATGCCTCATAGCCCCATACCATGACAGACCCTGACTTTTGGACTTGTTGCTGATAACAGTCTGGATGGTCCTTTTCGTCTTTGGTCCGGAGCATAAGGTGTCTATTTTTTTTCCAAAAAAGACCTGGAATGCTGATTCATCTGACCACAATACACGTTTCCACTGTGTGATGGTCCATGCTTAATAACTCAGAGCCTTTATGCACTGAAATTCCTCCTGATTCCTTGAATGGTTTAATGATATTATGCACTGTAGAGGGAGAAATATGCAAATCCCTTCCAATCTTTCTTTGAGGTACATTGTTTTTTAAACATTTCAATCATTTTCTCACACATTTGTTGACAAACTGGAGATCCTCTGATCATCTTTGCTCATCAAAGACTCAGCCTTTCCTGGATGCTGAGTTTGAACTTGGGAAATATCTGTGTTCAAACTGTCTGCAATGAAATAAAAGTCAAAGTAAATGTAAGGAACACTGCATTTTTATTTTATTAGCATTTTCCTTACTGTCCCAACTTTTTCAGATTTGGGGTTGTAGTTTGTAATTTATTATCTTAATATATTTGTTTATACTGTGGACACTACTTCCCACCAACATGCAGTACCATTAACTTGTTAAAGAGCTATCCACAGATCCTGTCTCATGCATTAAAATGTTTTGATTTGGATCAATAAAACACTAGCTGGGCCTTTATCCTAAACTGTCCATCCTTTATTTCCCGGAAGTCAGATAGCAAAACACCACTTTTCCATTTAATAAGTGCTAAAGTATTTCCAGAGAGCAGCAGGGAGAAAGTGGTAAAGAACAGAGTGCATTACACTCCGAGACACCAGTATGAATGCATATTAAACCCTAGGAGCATGTCCAGTCCAGTATATGTGTGTATGTATATACAGTATGTGTTATATACACAGAGCAGGCATAACATTATTACCACCTTCCTAATATTGCGTTGGTCCCCCTTTTGCTGCCAAAACAGCTCTGAGCCGTCGAGGCATGGAGTCTGACACCTTTCTATCAGAACCAGGAAGTTCTTGAGCTACAGTAGCTCGTCTGTTGGATCAGACCACACAGGCCAGCCTTTGCTTCCCACGTGCATCAATGAGCCTTGGCCGCCCATGACCCTGTCTCTGGTTTACCACTGTTCCTTCCTTGGACCACTTTTGATAGATACTGACCACTGCAGACCAGGAACACCCCACAAGAGCTGCAGTTTTGGAGACGCTCTGACCCAGTCGTCTAGCCATCACAATTTGGCCCTTGTCAAACTCACTCAAATCCTTACGCTTGATCATTTTTGCTGCTTCTAACACATCAGATTTGAGGATAAAATGTTCACTTGCTGCCTAATATATCCCACCCACTAACAGGTGCTGTGATGAAGAGATTATAGTAATATATATGTATGTTTTTCACATATCCCAGCTTGTTTGGAAGCTGGGGTCAGAGTGCAGGGTCAGCCATTGTACGACACCTCTCGAGCCGACAGTGGCTGCATGGCAAATCTGGTATTCGAACCCTCAACCTTTCTGTTAAAAACCCAATGCTCTAGCTACTAGACTACCACTGTCCCTAAAACATAACAAACAAAGGGTGCTGGTTTAAGCCCCACCACTGCCAGACTGTCACCACTGGAGCCTTGAGCAAGGCCCCTAACCCTCAATTGCTTAGACTTTGGATAAATGCGTCTGCTGAATGCAGAAAATGTAAATGCACTGGATCTTTAAACCAGCAGTCCCCAACCTTTTTTGCACCACGGACCAGTTTCATATAAGATGTAATATTACGGACCGGCGGGGTCATGAGGATTTAAAATAAAATTATCTGACGAGCATGATAAAAAACACACAGTGCATAACAATATTACTCACCAATGATGTAAAATCAGTGGGAACCCTGAGCTTTTTTCGCTGCAATGAGACGCTCCCACCTAGTGATATGAGACAATAACACCCGAAGTGTGTTCCTTATGTCCAGTTTACTTTAAATTTGTTTTGGTTGCCCTCACTGCAGAAAACCCCGCATCACAATGATAGGATGTTGAAAATGGAAGCATTTTTCATTGCTTTTGTTGCGATCTCTAATTATTTATTCTTTCTGTGTGGCCTGGTACCTTGTCTGTGGTCCGGTGGTTGGGGACCACTGCTTTAAATGACATGGGAAAATGACCCACCCAGAGAGAATGGAGCAATGAGACTTCAACCAGCTATCTCCCAGTGACAAGGTGCACAGTTTTCTGCTTTGTTACTCTTCACTTTAATCCTTTCAATAAGTTTACCCCCAGAGACCCTCTGATGTGGAGTTCTACATCAATCATTTAAAGTGCATACCAATAAATCATTAAGGATGCCTAATTTTTGCCCAATAACAGAAACAATAGGTATAAACAAGATGCTACATTAATCGTTTACATCACTGTTGGCGTTTCTGGCTTGGTATGACTAGCTTGGTCCCCCCCCCCCCCCCCCTTTGTTACAGCTTTATGAGTAAAACTCAAAGGACTTGACTGCAGAACTGTAAACCTTTAGGATCATGCAGTGTTGATTTCGTGCTGCAATAAATGACATTTTATTACAGCTAGAAATCCCATAAAGAGAGAAACACGCTGAAATGACTAACTCTAGAGACCAGAGTCCAAATCAACCCCAAATGTCAAATGCAAATATTTCTGTTATTTGCTCCTCGAATGTGGAAGAGACAGACTCAGACTGGGTGCGGAGGGAAATGAGGCACAATCTGACACTTCTGAGGGACATTTCTGAGCTAACATGCTCGTAGGCCACACAGGACCCTGTTAATTGCTCTAAATGTGAATTAAAAATGTATTAGCGAGTCCTCGTGATGCAGTTATAATGACGTCTCGTTTCCTGATAGCCTTTAGCAAAGTGTCAGAGTTGCTTTTCAGATGCACTTATGACCTTGAAACTGTGGAAGTAAAAACTTTACTATATATATAGTTTCTGTCTGTCTGTCTATCTATCCTATCTGTTTATTTGTTCGTTTGTTGGTCTGTCTGTCTGTCTGTCTATCTATCTATCTATCCTATCTGTCTATCCGTCCGTCTGTCCACCTGCCCATCCATCCATCCATCCATCTATCTATCTATTCGTCTGTCTGTCTATCTATCCTATCTGTCTATTCGTTTGTCCATCTGTCTATCTGTCTGTCTGTCTGTCTATCCTATCTGCTTATTCGTTCATTTGTCGATCTATCCACCTGTCTGTCTGTCTGTCTGTCTGTCTGTCTGTTTATCTATCCTTTCTGTCTATCTATCCTATGTCTATCTATCTATCTATCTATCTATCTATCTATCTATCTATCTATCTATCTATCTATCTATCTATCCTGTCATCCGTTCGTCCGTCTGTCTGTCCAATAATATGCCTAAATAATAATATGCTTCCAACTTTGTAGCAACAGTTTAAGCTTATAGTCAGGTGTCCAAATACTTTTGCCCATATAGTGTGTGTGTGTATGTGTGTAAAATCTGAAAGTTTTAGGGGCAAAAAAGTTGCACCTCAAAAGTTTCCTCAATTATCTCGAGTTCCAAACTGCCTCTCAAAGCAATATCAGCACAAAAATTGTTCATTTTGTATTCGCTGTTAGTTTATAGATTTTCATGGCTAAGCCAACTGTACACAATTAAATCACAAGCACTGTGCTGGCATGCTTCACTATCTGCCAGTCAGAAGGACAAATCTGTGAGAACAATGCTGCCAAAGTGCCAACTGTAAAACACTGTTGGAGGAGTGAAAATAGCCTGAAGCTTTTTTAATTATTTGGGCTGGACCCATCCATTCCAGTTATGAGAACACCCAATGCTACAGCAAAAAAAGGCACCTCAGAGAACTGCTTCCAACTGTAAGGTAAGTCTTTGAAAATAAGGGTGCTGAGAACCTGAGAGGTATAAAAACCAACCTTAGAAAATTGGCAAAGACGCCACTCTTCTGTTTTATGTTCTGGTGTTGGTTACTTCTGCCATGTTCATTCATTTCTTATCAGATGACAGTTGGTGTTACCTTTTGTTTAACATTTAACTGTTAATGATTAGATTAGAATGTTAAATTTTGGTGTAGACACGTCTTAACGGAAGGCTGCCTGACAGTGTAGGACAGGGTTTTTCAAACCCTAAGTCAGGACCTTTGGGTGGGGTGCCAGCCAGAAAAATGAGTCTCAGAGAAAAATAATAATAATTAAATAAACAAATTTTAACAGGCACATAAATACGACATGAACTTGTACATGTATGTTTATGTTATGTCTTGTAAACCACAGTGGGACCAGATTGCCAACATTTTCATTAAGTATATTTTGCTTTGTGTTTCATTTTGATCCATTGTTTGTGTTGCCTGGGTCCCGGTAAAAATCATGGACAAAATGTGGGTTGCTTGAACAAGAAAAAAGTTTGATAAACCCTGGTGTAGGAGACGCTGGGCGTGCCACACAGCACCTTGGAGAACTGTGTGCTTCCAACTGAAGGGTAGAAGCTAAGAAGTATAAAAAACAGCCTTAGAAAATTGGCAAAGACGCCACTCTTCTGTTTTATGTTGTGGGATTGGTTACTTCTGCCATGTCCATTCATTTCTTATAAGCTGACAGTTGTTGGTGTTACCTTTTGTTAAATATTCACCTGTTAATGATTAGATTATGTTAAATTTTCCATTTAATAAGTTTAGATTAGATGTAAAATTTTGGTGTATACACGGGCACTCAGGTGGTGCAGTGGTAAAACGCGCTAGCACATGAGAGCTGACATTTCAAACTTGTTGGTTTGAAACTCGGCTCTGGCATCCAGCTGAACTGGGCGCCTACATGAACAACGATTGGCTGTTGTTCATACAGGGTAGGAGCCGGACAGGGAGCTACTCATAACTGAGGCAATTACGACCTCTGCTGGCTGACTGATGGCGCCTGCACAGAGTCGGGGGATAATGCACTGATCAGGGTGTGGCTCTCCATACACAAAGCTGATCCGCATATGAACTCGCCTCGTGCAGGTGAAAAGATGCAGTCCGCTACTGTCAGAGGGGGCTCGCTTTCCTCAATCAGGGCAAGGATCGACATCAGTAAAGAGGGAACCATAATGCAATCGGGTAATTGGAAGTCGGGAGAAAAAGGGGAAAAAATTTCTTAACAAAAGGCTGCCTGATGGTGTAGGACGGGTTTTTCAAACCTTGGGTCACATCTCTTGACTGAGAGCAAGGAAAAGCAAGGAAACAAAATGGGTCGTTGAGAAAAATAATAGTAATTAAATAAACAAATTTTAAATAAACAAGCACAAAGCCTCCACAAGAGGGCGTACATGTACAAGTTCATTTCGTGTTTGTTATGTCTTGTAAGCCACAGTGGGACCAGATTGCCTTCATTTTCATTAATTAAGTATATTTCATTTACTTCGTTTTCATTTTGATGCATCGTTTGCGTAGCCTGGATCGCAGTACCATGTCTACATGGTGTCAGAATGGGTTTCCTCCGGGTATTTGAGTTGAGGTGCCAGTAGGGGAATTAGCCCCAGGTAGGAATTAGTAAATGCTAGGGACGATACACTCTACCCACGATGCGATGCGATTCACGATACTGGGTTCACGATATGATTTTTTTCTCGATTTTTTAAACTGAACTTGAAGACAAATTATGACAAAGTTTCCTTTTATTATTTTTCTTTAAAAAAGAAAATAAAAGTGTATTTGTGGTTATCTTTTATTTATCTAAATAATGAACGCCCTCTTATCTCTGAGGTAAGTACAAACTATGCAAAACAATTTTTAATTAAGCCCAATTTGGCTGAAAATCCCAGAATTTGGCAACCAGGCGTATAGCGCCATTGACGTTCAACAAGGCGAGGTGTATAGTGCCAGCGCCCTCTGCTGTTTAAAGTGAATATCGATTCATTTTACATGTCAAATTGATTTGAATTGTGGAGTTTTTGAATCGGTTATTAACTGTATTGTGGTGAATCGTTACATCCCTAGTGGATGTTAAGTTATCTGTTGCCCAGTGATCGATCCTGATCAATATGGGGCAGTTCCAGGAGAGCAAAATGAATTAAAGACTTAATGATCCATTAAAAATCCTCAGCTCCTCTGATCTGTTTCTTGGATCGTGGGTTATAAACAGAGGGCAGAAAAGCTAAGTGTATTCCAGGAACCATTTGCGTGAGAATAACTCCACTGACTGCTCAACAATATCATCTATTTTTAACAAGAAGCTGCAGTGCTTGGTTTATGGCTATGCGCCATCCTCACTAATGCCAGGTTTTATAGGAGTGCTGTGGCTCTTCTCCACCCCTGCCTTCTTCCTCTAAATGAAGCCATTACTGCAGACAATCCTGAGGCATCGCCTTTAACTACTCATGGAGGGCTAAAGGCTGATTAAACTGTTCTGCTGAAGCTTAGCCTTACTCCAGCTTGAAAGGCCTCAGCTGGCTCACTATGGGAGACCGTGGTCGACTCTCACTGGCGCTTATGGAGAGCTCGCTGAATGATGACTATCCCTCTGAATAAGCCAGTCAGAAGCTCCTGAACTCACACAGTCTTATAATCAGCCCAGAGACACTGCAGGCCAGAACTTCTGTCCTCAGCTTTGACAAAAATGTCTCATATTTGTGATGGAGATGTCTGAGATTCATAGCAACATGCTCTGCAGTTAATCCTGTTAAAGAAAGATTTCCCGAATGCGCTCAGCACGCTGCACCCTACACAGCTTGCTTGTCTTGCTGGTAACATGTTATTTTAGAGGAAGTGCTGTGTTTTAAGGCTATCATGTAGTCAACAGAATCACTCTGCCGAGCAAATCCCACCAGAGACAAAGTCTCACTCTGACAAAATGACCGGCCTCTATCGCTAGCCAACCGAGAGTCATTTAGCCAATCGGTGCTATGATGTTTTTTCTGTCATCTCAATCACCTCAATTTATTTTCATGTTTTTACCACCGCTGTTCAAGACTGTAAAGGGTCCGGTTCCCCAGAATCACTGGACTCTATGTAGTAAATCACCCCATTTTATCAGCTCCACTTACCATATAGAAGCATTTTGTAGTTCTACAATTACTGACTGTAGTCCATCTGTTTCTCTGCATGCTTTGTTAGAAAACAAATGCTGTTCTATGCTGTTCTTCAATGGTCAGGACCCCCACAGGGCCACCACAGAGCAGATATTACTTAGGTGGTGGATCATTCTGAGCACTGCAGTGACACTGGCATGTTGGTGGTGTGTTAGTATGTGCTGTTCTGGTATGAGTGGACACAGCAGCGCTGCTGGAGCTTTTAAATACCGTGTCCACTCACTGTCCACTCTATTACACACTCAAACCTAGTTGGTCCACTTTTAAAGACGATCACACATCTATTGCTGCGGTTTGAGTTGGTCATCTTTGAGACCTTCATCAGTGATCACAGGACGCTGTCCAAGGGGCGCTGTTGGCTGGATATATTTTTAGTTGGTGGACTATTCTCATTCCAGCAGTGACAGTGAGGTGTTTAAAAACTCTGTTAGCGCTGCTGTGTCTTATCCACTCATACCAGCACAACACACACTAACACACCACCACCATCTCAGTGTCACTGCAGTGCTGAGAATGATCCACCACCTAAATAATACCTACTCTGTAGTGGTTCTGTGGGGGTCCTGACCATTGAAGAACAGCATGAAAGGCTTCTAACAAAGCATGCAGAGCAACAGATGGACAACAGTCAGTAATTGTAGAACTACAAAGTGCTACAAGGAGGTGGTTTTAATGTGGCTGATCGGTATGTGTGTGTATATATATATATACAGTATATATATACAGTGTATCACAAAAGTGAGTACACCCCTCACATTTCTGCAGATATTTAAGTATATCTTTTCATGGGACAACACTGACAAAATGACACTTTGACACAATGAAAAGTAGTCTGTGTGCAGCTTATATAACAGTGTAAATTTATTCTTCCCTCAAAATAACTCAATATACAGCCATTAATGTCTAAACCACCGGCAACAAAAGTGAGTACACCCCTAAGAGACTACACCCCTAAATGTCCAAATTGAGCACTGCTTGTCATTTTCCCTCCAAAATGTCATGTGATTTGTTAGTGTTACTAGGTCTCAGGTGTGCATAGGGAGCAGGTGTGTTCAATTTAGTAGTACAGCTCTCACACTCTCTCATACTGGTCACTGAAAGTTCCAACATGGCACCTCATGGCAAAGAACTCTCTGAGGATCTTAAAAGACGAATTGTTGCGCTACATGAAGATGGCCAAGGCTACAAGAAGATTGCCAACACCCTGAAACTGAGCTGCAGCACAGTGGCCAAGATCATCCAGCGTTTTAAAAGAGCAGGGTCCACTCAGAACAGACCTCGCATTGGTCGTCCAAAGAAGCTGAGTGCACGTGCTCAGCGTCACAGCCAACTGCTGTCTTTGAAAGATAGGCGCAGGAGTGCTGTCAGCATTGCTGCAGAGATTGAAAAGGTGGGGGGTCAGCCTGTCAGTGCTCAGACCATACGCCGCACACTACATCAAATTGGTCTGCATGGCTGTCACCCCAGAAGGAAGCCTCTTCTGAAGTCTCTACACAAGAAAGCCCACAAACAGTTTGCTGAAGACATGTCAACAAAGGACATGGATTACTGGAACCATGTCCTATGGTCTGATGAGACCAAGATTAATTTGTTTGGTTCAGATGGTCTCAAGCATGTGTGGCGGCAATCAGGTGAGGAGTACAAAGATAAGTGTGTCATGCCTACAGTCAAGCATGGTGGTGGGAATGCCATGGTCTGGGGCTGCATGAGTGCAGCAGGTGTTGGGGAGTTACATTTCATTGAGGGACACATGAACTCCAATATGTACTGTGAAATACTGAGCAGAGCATGATCCCCTCCCTCCGGAAACTGGGTCGCAGGGCAGTGTTCCAGCATGATAATGACTCCAAACACACCTCTAAGACGACCACTGCTTTATTTAAGAGGCTGAGGGTAAAGGTGATGGACTGGCCAAGCATGTCTCCAGACCTAAACCCAATAGAACATCTTCGCGCTCCTCCACCTTCCGCTTGAGGATGCCCCAAAGTCTCGAATATCCGCCAGCTCCGTGATGTCGTCATGGAGGAGTGGAAAAGCATTCCAGTGGCAACCTGTGAAGCTCTGGTAAACTCCATGCCCAGGAGAGTTAAGGCAGTTCTGGGAAATAATGGTGGCCACACAAAATATTGACACTTCAGGAACTTTCACTAAGGGGTGTACTCACTTTTGTTGCCGGTGGTTTAGACATTAATGGCTGTATATTGAGTTATTTTGAGGGAAGAATAAATTTACACTGTTATATAAGCTGCACACAGACTACTTTTCATTGTGTCAAAGTGTCATTTTGTCAGTGTTGTCCCATGAAAAGATATACTTAAATATCTGCAGAAATGTGAGGGGTGTACTCACTTTTGTGATACACTGTATATATATATATATTTTACACCTCTCCATCCCACGCTTGTGCTTAGTGATGTAAGGCTTGCATGCAGCTGCTCGACCAAGCCATGTAGCTCCCAGCGCAGTTTTTGTGCTGATGTTAATGCCTTGTGAGGTCTAGAACTCATAGCTATTGAGTCAGCAAAGTGTTGTCGACTTTTATGTACTATGCGCTTCAGCACTCGTGATTCCTTCTGTAACTTTACATGGTCTGACACTTCGTGGAAGAGTTTCTGTGGTTTCTAAATGCTTTCATTTTTCAGTAATACCATTCACAGTTGATCATTGAATATCTAGGAGGTAAGAAAATGTGCAAACTGATTTGTTGCAAAGGTGGCATCCTATTACACTAACACTCAATTTCAGTGAGCTCCTTAGATGACCCATTCTTTCCTAAGTGTTTGGATGGATGGATGGATACTTTATTCATCCCGATTGATTGATTTTTTTAGTCCTGTGGCAATGGTACTGTATGAAACAGCTGAATTCAATAATTAAGATGTGTGTCCAAATACTTTTGTCCCTATAGTGTGTGTATACAGCATTAAAGATCTTGACTAAAGTTAGTTAGTTACATTTTTGTCAATTAGCAGACGCCTCTACCCAAATTGACTTACAGTATTGTGACAGTATACAGTCTAAGCAATTGCTATAAATAAGTAATGGCTTCAGGTGACATTCCTGAATAGTAAAAATCTATAACATGCTTCCTGTGATCTGTACAAAAAATCTAGACCTTCCCACTGCAGTCATTGTTTCCCCTCTGTGGCATTGTACTGACTACTTTCATCAGACTAGCACCATTTCTACAGGCTCAGATAAGTCATTTATTGTAGTCATTTTAATGTATGGGATCCTCTCACTAGCTTGCCCTCTTTTCCTGCACTTTTAAATATACACACACATACACACAACCTCTAGAATATTGCTTCTGACTTTCAGCATAAAGACCTGTTTTAAAAAGCTTCTGAGAGAGAAGAAGAAAGAGAGAGCGAGAATAACACAGTCACTGAGACTAACCATTTCAAAAGCAAAGCCCCGGCTTTTATCGATCCCCTCAATGGCGTCTATAAATCAGATAAACACATCCATTCTAAATACAATGGCTATTACGGTGAAGGTAGACACATTGAAACATGCATTAGCGACTGCACACATCCTGCACACTACACACATACACACACATTCCACCAGCCGTCCAATTACACATGGGGTTCAGGACTGGTCTTGCCCTGGGATTCGGATTTGCACTTCAACAAGCCACAGCCTCAATGCAGTTTAATTAATTAACTCATTGAATTGTGGGTACTAAAGACATGTATTAATAATTCCCATCTTTGGTTTTCCCTTCTCTGGGTACCCTAGTTTTTATGTCCCACCTTTCCAAATCATGCAGAAGGTGTATAGGCTGCTCGAAATTGCACCTCTGTATGGGAAAGTGTGTGTTGTGTGTGTGTGATCCTCTGCTAGGGCACTTTATATCACGAGCTCATATTACACCAGATGTGTTCTGCTCTTAAGTAATAATAACTACCAGCATTTGAACCAGAGGTTGGTTTAATTTACAGCCTTACCTTAACCCTGGACTTTAGATTGTGGGTGCTAAAGATCTGGGTTGGTTCCCATCTTTGTTTACTTTGGTCTGTTTTGCTTGTTTGTCCACATGGGCCATCTCTGGGTACCCTAGTCTTTATTCCCCACCTTCCCAAATCATGCAGAAGGTGTCTAGGCTGCTTGAAATTGCACCTAGGTCTGGGAAGGTGTGTGTATTGTGTGTGTGATCCTCTGCAAGTGCACTTTATATTACATGGACATATTACACCAGATATGTTATGCTATAGTAATGCCAACTACTAGCATTTTTAAATTTGGCATTTGACCCAGAGGTTGGTTTAATTTACAGTCTTATCTTAACCCTCGACTTTAGATTGTGGGTGCTAAAGACCTGGGTTAATGCCCATCTTTGTTTACTTTAGTCTGTTTTGCTTGTTTGTCCTCATAGACCTTATTTGGGTGCCCTAGTTTTTATTTCCCACCTTCCCAAATCATGCAGAAGGTGTATAGGCTGCTCGATATTGCAACTAGGTAAAGGAAAGTGTGTATTGTGTGTGATGCTCTGCAAGTGAACGTTATATAACATGGATATATATGACAGATATGTTATGCTCTTTAGTAATGACAACTACCAGCATTTTTTAATTTGGCGTTTGTACTAGAGGTTGGTTTTATTGACAGCCTTACCTTAATCCTGGACTTTAGATTGTGGGTGCTAAAGACGTGGGTTGATTCCCATATTTGATTACTTTGGTCTGTTTTGCTTCTTTATCCACATTGACTTTCTCTGGGTACCCTAGTCTTTATTTCCCACCTACTAGCATTTTTAAATTTGGCATTTGAACTAGAGGTTGGTTTTATTGTGACAGCCTTACCTTATCCCTGGACTTTAGATTGTGGGTGCTAAAGATCTGGGTTGATGCCCATCTTTGGTTACTTGGGTCTGTTTTGCTTGTTTGTCCACATGGACCTTCTCTGGGTACCCTAGTCAAATCATGCAGCAGGTGTATAGGCTGCTTGATATTGCACCTAGGTAGGGGAAAGTGTGTGTATTGTGTGTGTGATGCTCAGCAAGTGCACTTTATATTACACGGTCATATGATGACTACCAGCATTTTTAAATTTGGCATTTGTACAGAAGGTTGGTTTTATTTACAGCCTTATCTTAACCCTGACTTTAGATTGTGGGTGCTAAAGACCTGGGTTAATGCCCATCTTTGGTTACTTTGGTCTGTTTTGCTTGTGTGTCCACATGGACCTTCTCTGGGTACCCTAGTTTTAGTTTTATTTCCCACCTTCCCAAATCATGCAGAAGGTGTATAGGCTGCTTGAAATTGCACTTAGGTGTGAAAAAAGTGTGTGTTGTGTGTGATGCTCTCAAGTACATGGACATATTACACCAGATGTGTTATGCTCTATAGCAGGGGTGTCAAACTTATTTTCACAGAGGGCCACATTATGGTGGCCCTTAGAGGGCCGATTGTAACGTATCCTGCTGTCATTGCAGTCTGCCTTTTAAGTCTTGGACAATTTGTTGTATTTCTTGGAGACTAAATTCTGTTTGGTGTCAAAAAGTCAAATTTATACTGTATATTTATAATGTATATCTACATTTATATTGTACTCCTTTACCACAGACACGGCCTCATAACACATGAAATGTACCGGTTTTTCTTCTTGAAACACAAACTTGTATTCACTTTCCCATCTTTCAATAAATTACCTCCTTCTGATTCAATTTTCTCTTCTTGTACATTTTGGGATTATTTGCAAATATTTCTCAATATCACTTGTTGGAAAACTGTCTTTAAACGCTGATGATTACAGTGTATTTTGGCCTGCGGGCCTTGAGTTTGACACATGAGCTCTATAGTAATGACAACTACCTGCATTTTTAACTTTGCCGTTTGGACTAGAGGTTGGTTTTATTTAAAGCCTTACCTTAACCCTGGACTTGAAAGGCCATAGCATCATTTATAAACAGCCACCATGCTTTTTCAAGTAGTTTTGAGAATGTGAATGCTATGACCTACCACACAAAACAGATTAAGCTTCCCTTTTGTACTTCATGTAATGGAGAAAAAACATATTTAATATAGTTAGTGTAATATTTGAGTTTCAAGGCCATGTCGAGAACCCCTGTGACAAACTGCTCTGCTGTGTGTTATGAGGATAATTTAATTCTGACTCTGGGCCTTTATGTGTCACTTGCTTAATATTAGGTTAGCCATGACAGCTCTGAGACAGTTGTAAGAAGAAAACTAGAGACGCCTTTCAGCATTACAGTGCACTGAAGTAGGTCCTTCGAGCTGTATTAATAGATAAAGTATGTGCATGTAAGATAAAGATAACAGAATTGTACCCATCTGTATTCAGAGTTCACACTTCTATAGAGACTTAAACAGTTTTAGGCTTGTTGCACAGCAGGACTGGTGTTTTTTTCCTTCCTAAAACACAAGGGAGTCTGTCAGCATATAAACCATCCTGTGGTTTGGTAATTCTCCTGTGTCTTGATTTAACTGCCAAAAGTAGAAAGAAAAGATTCCCACTGTGTTCACTGATCAACTTGATTGTATTTTGTAAATATAAAACACAATTTAGAATCTGATGCCTGCAACACACTCTAAAAAAGTTGGGACAGAGACAAAATAAGAACAAAAAGTATATAGATTGTTAACGTGACAGTGTTCTGAAACATTCTACAATAAGCTGATGAATTGGTAACTAGTAAAGAAAGCATGATTGGGTATACAAGCAATGATGGGTCATTCCTCACCACTTCGTACCCAATTTTGTAAGAAAATTATCAACCACTTTAAACAGAACATTTTTCAATGCAAGATTGCGAACAATTTCAGCCTTTTACCATCTACAGTACATAACATAGTAAACAAATTCAAGGATTCATAGATTCTGTATAAACGTCAGCCCATCTAGGGCAAGGCTGGAAACAAGTGCTGAATGTGTGTGATGGCAATGCATTGAAAACCATAATGCTACTGTGATAAATATAGCTTTATGGGCTCTGACATACTTTGGGATAACAGTTCTCACTTAACACAGTCCACCACTTCATCACGAAATGCAATCTGCAACTCTTACTTTTTTAGTGCATGTGCTTGACTGGCCTGCCCACAGTCCAGATTTGTCTCCTATTGAAAATGTGTGGAACAGCATGAAGAGGAGAATCAGACAACTGGGGTGTTAGAAAGCTGAAGTCTTGAACCAAGAATGAATGTAGAAAAATTCCCTTTGCAATGGGAGGAGGGTGCTGGAAGAGATTCACAATGCAATCGGGTAATTGGATATGACTAGATTGGGAGGAAATTTTATATAACAAATACACCGATCAGCGATAACATTAAAACCTCCTTGTTTCTACACTCACTGTCCATTTTATCAGCTCCACTTACCATATAGAAGCACTTTGTAGTTCTACAATTACTGACTGTAGTCCATCTGTTTCTCTACATGCTTTGTTAGCCCCCTTTAATGCTGTTCTCCAATGATCAGGACCCCCACAGGACCACTACAGAGTAGGTATTATTTGGGTGGTGGATCATTCTCAGCACTGCAGTGACACTGACATGGTGGTGTGTTAGTGTGTGTTGTGCTGGTATGAGTGGATCAGACACAGCAATGCTGATGGAGTTTTTTTAAACACCTTACTTTCCCTGCTGGACTGAGAATAGTCCACCAACCAAAAATATCCAGTCCACAGCACCCTGTGGGCAGCATCCTGTGACCACTAATGAAGGTCTAGAAGATGACCAACTCAAACATCAGCAATAGATGAGTGATTGTCTCTGACTTTACATCTACAAGGTAGAAGTGTCTAATAGAGTGGACAGTGAGTGGACACGGTATTTAAAAACTCCAGCAGTGCTGCTGTGTCTGATCCACTCATACCAGCACAACACACACTAACACACCACCACCATGTCAGTGTCACTGCAGTGCTGAGAATGATCCACCACCTACATAATACCTGCTCTGTCGTGGTCCTGTGGGGGTCCTGACCATTGAAGAACAGGGTGAAAGCAGGTTAAAAAAGTATGTAGAGATGGACTACAGTCAGTAATTGTAGAACTACAAAGTGCTTCTATATGGACACTGATTGTAGAAACAAGGAGGTGGTTTTAATGTTATGGTTGATCGGTGTATGTGCATGTTTTGAACACAGCTGCAACTTTTGGGTTATGGATATCAAAGCTGGACACATCTGTCAGGTCTAAACAGGTTGTTAACCTACAAATCAGCAGGTCCTTATCAGATGAAAGCTAAAAATGCTGTGATCACCAGGCAGACTGCTGACCAAACAAAGATTCTCAGGCACAAACAGTCTGTAAAGAGCAAGATAAAATGGAGATGCTGCATCTTCCTGAGAGTTGCTTTAGTGAAAGATATTAGTCAGCAAAACTGACTCATCACACTTTTAAACAAAAGTGCACTGCTTTCATTAGCACTTTAGAAAGAGAGACAATTGAACTTAGGATGAGAGAAGGTTAGTATGAAATACATGATCCGCTATATTTATTTGGTATTCTTGCAGCTCTACTGTGTTGGATAATTAAAAACCTTCATTAGAAAACACTTACATACACAAGAAGCAGTTCCACAAAGGAAATCCAACTCCTAATGGCTAGACCATACCTCCTTCCCCTCCTTTTTTCTCTCTGTCAGTTTCAGAAATGCCGCCCTCCCATCCTGCATCTGATCACCTCTGTGGTACACACGGGCATCTCAGCGGGAAGCTGTAATGACGCTAAATTCCCATCAGCGTTGATGGGGCGGTGTGGTAATTTGCAGTATGATTTAAAGCAGATCCTGCAGGAGATGCCTGATCTGACTCGGCTGCTTCGCTGGGAGTGTGAGAGTGCGGCCAAAGTCACTCATTACACAAACTGCCTGAGATCTAGAGTGGCAATACAACCCTGCCTTCATCAGTCTATCGATCAATAAGATAATGCTCTAATAAATACTGCATGTAAGAGGGGAGAATGCTGTGAATGTGTGCGCACACACTCAGGAAAATAATCGTTAAAACCTGCCTGCTCTTATTTTCCCTTTAAACATGACAAGATTTTTCATCTTGACCACACTTTTAACATGCAACAGAGGGGCTTGATTCCTTTGTTTCTGACAGTAGGTGTTTCCATAGGCACCTTTTTACTGCTAACATTGTTATTATTATTATTATTATTATTATTATTATTAATAATAACAATAATTTATTTTAATTAAAAACAACATTTCTTTTTTTCTGGCAATAGGTGCTTCTATAGGCACCTTTTTATTGCTGAGTTTGTATTATTATTGTTGTTGTTGTTGTTATTATTATGATTAATAATAATAGTATTAATAATAATAATTTAATTTATTTTAATTAGATACATCGATTACCTTTTTTTTTGGCAGTGGGTGTTTATATAAGCACATTTCTATTGCTCAATTTGTTATTATTATTATTATTATTATTATTATTATTATTATTATTATTATTATTATTAATCATCAATTAATTCAAATTATCAATCAATTAAAAACAACAACTCTTTTTCTGGCAGTGGGTGCTTCTATAGGCCCTTTTTATTGCTGAATTTGTATTAGTTGTTATTATTATTATTATTATTATTATTATTATTATCATTTATATTTATTTATTTTAATTAGAAATTAATTTATTGCTGAGTTTGTTATTACTGTTATTATTATTATTATTATTATTAATAATAATATTTTTTATAATATTAATAATAAATAATATATTAATAATAATGTTATTTATTATAATAATAATAATAATAATAATAATAATAATTTAATTTAATTTACTTTTATTAGATATACCAATTCCCTTCTTTCTGGCAGTGGGTGTTTATATAAGCACCTTTTTATTGCTCAATTTGTTTTATAATTATTATTAATATTATTATTATTAATATTATTTATTATTATTATTTATTCATGTATTTAGGTATTTACTTATTGTTATTATTATTATTTATTATTATTATTATTTATTTATGTATTTACGTATTTACTTATTGTTATTATTATTATTTATGTATTTATTTTAATTAGATACACCAATTCCTTGTTTCTATGGGCACCTTTTTACTGCTGAACTTTTCATTTATTTTATAGACACCAATATGTTGACTTGGCAGTTACAGATAAGTTGCACCCTGGTGTGTGTTGGGCCAGCTGGGCCAGCTAGCTATTTAGATTTTATTCTGCTTTTCTCTTGAAACAATGATGCCAGGCTTAATCCAGTCTGGCTCTTAACCCTGTCTGCTCCAGGGCTGCCATACAATGGCTGACCCTGTGCTCTGATGCCAGCTTCCAAACAAGCTGGGATATGCGGAAAAAGAATTTAGTTGTACTGTACATGTGTATATTTATATATGACGAATAAAGGCATTCTTCTTCTTTCTTGTATACAACAGGATTGAGTTTAGAAATGTGTCTGTGGGAATCTGAGTCCAATTACTTAAGAGTATTTGCAAGCCAGGCATTAAATCTGGAGGAGAAGGCCTAGGAAAAGTTTTATTGTTCAGAATCAGTGTTTCACTTCATCCCACATTATCACCCGTTAGCAATGAGTGTGGATAAAACACCCGAACCTTATTAGGAGGACCGTCCATATAATGTTGGCTGGACTGTGGATGGTGGGAGTAGGAAATGGTTTGAAACCATCAGTATGTGACTGAGTAGGGTAGTAAAGTGGATGGAGCTCTTCATCAGTGTTGTGTGTGTGTGTTTGCTAGACTGATTAATCACAGTCCCTTGAGGAGCTCAGCAACCCCTACATTAATACTATCCAAAGTTATTAACTCCCTAGGCAGGAAGAGGGAGAGGGGGTAAAAGAGAGGAAGAGATGGTACAACCTCCTGCTGTCTCGATGGTAAAGGGCTCTCTGTCATCATTTGCAGCCGTTCCCGAGGCCGCTCATCTGGGAGGGATTGTGGTGAAGGTGTAAGGGGAATCTTGATCACAGCTGAACCGAGCACTGCGGTACATCTCATACATCACACGGCATGGTCAAACACAGGAAATATCACTAACCTTCTGTTATGTGCTCTCTGTATCTAAATCTGATTTTCCAGCTCGTGTAAAAATGTCTTGAAATGAGTCTCAAAGTCGTTGGAAGATTCTAAATATGAACCTTCAAAATGCTTTAACAATCTGTGATTGGGTGTCAAGTATAGCATTATGGGTACACATCTCTGGATGCCTAAGTAGAGAGGATTCTAATAAGACATCAAAGATTATTTAGATGCACTCTTAGACAGCAACAACACAGACAACAAGACAACAGTTAGCCTCAGGCCATTCAAACCAATGGGTTGAGAAGACACAACCCGCCAGCATGCCAGCTAATATGTCCTATGCAAATTAAAAATTAATGAGAATTTATTTACATTTGAAAAAAAAAAGAACTCTGTTAGTTGCTCCGCATTCGTCCATCATATTTGTAATTTTGTTTTTGTTTTTTTTGTGAGAAATGCTGGGACTGCCTTCACTGCTAAGGTAGCATCAGATGCTCCCTCATTATTCAGTCAGTTTATAGCTTCAAAATAAGGCACCGCAGTAGGCAACATTTTAAGGCATCTAAGAATTAAGACAGTCCTCCTCTCAGGATTGTACATAGAATGACATAAAATGCTGTCTAGGGGTCTGTTCGAAAACCAAGTGAGCTTCCTTGCTTCCCACTGGCTACCTAGGCAGCTGCCTAAGTAAAGAGAATTCTTATAAGACATTAAACTTATAAGGCAGATTAGTTATACACTACTTGGACAGTGACTACAGTTTTTGGTTACTAATCTAACACAGTCAGCCTCAGGTCATTCAAACCAATGGGCTGAGGAGACACAACCCGCCAGCATGCCAGCTAATATGTCCTTCCGTGTACTGAAAAGGGTTAAATTGTCACTAACAAGCACAAATTTGCAGATAAATGACAGTTGTACACCTTTATAGAAATTATAAATTAATAAGAATTTATTTACATTTGAAAAGAACTTGCTCTGCATTCATCTGCAATATTTGTTATTTTTTTGTAAGAAAAGTTGTGCTGCACTGAATGCTGGGATTGCCTTCACCGCTAAGGAAGCATCAAGTGCTCCTTGTTATTTAGTCAGTTTATAGCTTTAAAATAAGGCACCGCAGAAGGCAGCATTTTAAGGCATCTAAGAATTAAGACAGTCCTCCTCTCGGGATTGTGCATAGAATGACATAAAATGCTGTCTAGGGGTCTGTTCGAAAACCTAGTGAGCTGCCTTGCTGCCACTGGCCACCTAGGCAGCTGCCTAAGCAGAGAGGATTCTAATTAGACATTGACCGCTAAAGAAGCATTGAATGCTCTGTAATTATTCAGTCAGTTCATAGCTTTAAAATAAGGCACCTCAGTAGGCGGCATTTTAAGGCATCTAAGAACTTCTCAGAAGCTCATGTAGGTTGACATAAAATGCTGTCAAGGGTTTCATTACCAGGTGGAGCAGTACGTGTCCTTTCTGTGTGGAGTTTAAATGTTCTTCTTGTGTCTGTGTGGGTTTCCTCCCACAGTCCAAATAAAAGCGGTTTGGGTCCTTTCTGTGTGGAGTTTGCATGTTCTTTCTGTATCTGCGTGGGTTTCCTCCAGGAGCTCTGGTTTCCTCCCACAGTCCAAAAACATGCAAGTGAGGTGAATTGGAGATACAAAATTGTCCATGGCTGTGTTTGACATTGAAAGACCTAAAATGATAAATCTTGTGTAACAATTAATCAAAGTGTGTAAAACATGATGTTAAGATCCTAATAAAAAAAAAAAAAATAGCCTCCACACTTTGCCTTCCAAAGGATATAAAGTCCTTGCGCATGCCCATGAATGTTTCCAGCCTTGACATTGCAAGCATACATTCTTTTCAATTGTCAATGTTAATGAAATTGAGCAAGTTTAACATCACTTATACATTTTATAGTAAATTATGGTCACATCTGCATAGCTGGAGAGATTAATGTTTTACAACACCCTCACTCTGTCTCCTTTAAGAGATGTTCTATTATTAGAACTCTATAAATAGTTAATAAGCTTCAATATATTAGCAATACATTAACCCCTGCAGCAAGGCTAATCCTAATGTGGAAGGGCAGCTGTGTGTGTGTGTGTGTGTGTGTGTGTGTGTGTGTGTGTGTGTGTGTGTGTGTGTGTGTGTGGGTCTGAAAAGTCTTAATATGATTTCTTTATAGACTGTCTTTCATACTTGCCATGAGCGCACAATCACACGAGCACAGACGCGCACCCGCTATCATAAACTGAGTCTTCTTGACTTAAGGCACCTTATTATTTCATCCTTTGTACATGGGCTATTCATCATCTTGTCTCGACTGACAAGGAGACCCAGTCCTTGCCTAGTCAGCCCTTCAGAGAGTCAGAAAGGACATTCTTTAAAGGAATGACAGAAAGATTAAGCACTGGAGGCATTACGTTTTCTGATAAGCAATATCAAATTAAGCACATGCTGAAATGTTCTGTGCGGTTTTACTGACTGATAACTAATATCTGCTACTTTTGTCCAGAATATGCATAAATGACACCCGAACGTCACATCCGAGTCAATGGACACTGACAGAGTCGGTTCCCTTTTTGTTGATATAACATTGCTAAAGTCAAGAAATGATCTTGCGTAAAAATCTGGTCAGTGGTCTGTACTCCATTTCAGCCCAGTCATGTTGGTCAGCCCTTTTTCTAGACCACTTATTTCCATTCCAGGCAATACTTGCTTTGAACATGAAAGCATTATCATGGTAAAACAGAAAAGGGTCTTCATCAAACTGTTACCACATTCTCGAGAATCATGTGCTTTGGCCAAACCATCAAACCCTATACCAAAACAAACCGAGAACAATAAAACCCCTGGGGATATAAATAAAGCAACACATAAAAGACATAAATCTAAATCCAGCTGCAATAGCACAGACACTCACAAACACTGCACCTATAATAACATTGCCACAGACATTGCCTATAATAATAATAATAATAATAATAATAAATAAACACACATCCGAACACTATTCGAATCTAAGCTGCTCTTAAAATCTGGGAAAAAGCCACCCAAGTTAGGCGTGGGGTTAGCTTTGTTCTCCTCAATCAGAGCGGGGATCTGCATTGGTGGAGAGGAAGCATGACTCAATGTGGAAAAAATACCTTGAAACTCAATGCCTTTTAAACTCAACGCCATTCCCAGAAGTTGAGTTTCAAGGTACCACTGTATAAGGCTGAAAGCATACATATAATACAAGACCAATAAAACTAGCACAAAACTGATTTCTGCTGTGATAACATGGCATTATAAAAGAAACAAACAAACGTGTGCTTTAGGTTTGTGTTGTAGGAAAAACTCTTTATACTAGCACTAGGGCTAACACAAAACCCTGCTATACCAAACATCAAAGTTGACATTTCACATTTTGGAAAGGACTATTCAAAACCAGATTTGACACAGAATAATGTTTCTGCTTCAGAATCCAATGGTGTTTTGTTCTACAGTATGACAGCAATATTATATACTATTACTATGTTATTACATAGTTATAAAATAGTAATAGCATTGCTCCAATTACTCCGAACTTAATTGTCTTGTGTTGATAAGTCAGATGCTAATGGGTGCTGTAATGAGATGGAAAATGGCACTAATGGGGCATACTGGGCTTGTAGTTACTCCCTTTTTGTGAAGTACATTTATTTTCTAATTACATCCAAACCTTCGCTGATAGCAGACATAATGGAGATTAAGAGATAATAGTAAACATAAAAAAAAAATCATGTGCTAAATGTTTTAGTTAATGTACACACAAATCATTTTAGCTCAGACATACACTTGTGTCAGGGTCTCTGTTTGTGTGCGTGCGTGCTGGCGGTTGTTAAAAGCACAGCTGTTTTGATCAGTATTTCAGCTGGTCTGTTGCCAGTTGAAGGTATACTGGGAATTTCTCCCCTGTGTTTCACGGCTATATTCAGCACTTCCTGCAATATTATTCTTTGCCTGGCACTGCCAGGAAACACAGATGCTTCATTTTTAAAGACACCAACCTGGAAAAGGGCACAGCCATCGATCCTGAACCATTACTGAGGTGTTTGGTATTTTGGTGTCGATTCCCATTGGAGCAGGACGGTGTATGAGATTTGTAGACGAGTCCAATAGACGAGTTCAATAAAACCACCTTCACAAATCTGCTATAACAAATATAGAAACCTTTATTCTACCTTAAAGCCAAACTGTGCAGTATGAGCCTGTCAATCTCTCTTTCAGTTAGTATTCATTTATCTCTGGGATGTTTGGTCAGTAGCATCACCGCTTTTTAAATCCACTTGTAAATTGTACCTTTTTATCGACCAATTAGCGTTTATAAATGCATCATTTTTAATTGCAGCTCTTGTGGAGCCAGCCTTCGCTTCCCACACGCATCAGTGAGCTTTGGCCGCCCATGACCCTGTCACCGGTTTAACACTGTTCCTACCTTGGACAACTTTTGATAGATACTGACCACTGCAGACCGGGAACACCCCACAAGATCTGCAGTTTTGGAGATGTTCTGACCTAGTCGTCTAGCCATCACAATTTGGCCCTTGTCAAACTCACTCAAATCCTTATGCTTGCCCATTTTTCCTGCTTCTAACACATCTAACACTTTGAGGATAAAATGTTCACTTGCTGCCTAATATATCCCACCCACTAACAGGTGCCGTGATGAAGAGATAATCAGTGTTATTCACTTCACCTGTCAGTGGTCATAATGTTATGCCTTGTCAGTGTACTAGAGCCATATAATTCATGTAATTTTTATTAGTTTTACTGGTATAATTTATATTGACACTGTTTCCAAATGTATGTTAAAATCCCTTTTACTTATTAATTTCTGCTGTAGAACATAGTTGAAACCCTTGTGGCCTACAAAAAGCCCTGACCTCAACCACACTGAACACCTTGTGACCTTCAAAGTGGCTGATTTCATGAATGCTCTTTTGTCTAAATAGGGATAAAATGGTTTTAGAAGAAGTTACAGCTACAAATGAAGGCAACTTCCATATTATGGGTCTGTTCGAAAACCTAGGGAGCTGCCTTGCTGTCTTACTGCCTACATAGGCAGCTGCCTCAGTGGAGAGAATTCTAATAGGTCAATGACTTATAAGGCAGGTTATTCGAACGTGCTATTAGACAGCGATTACATCGGGTTTCGCATTTGGCATTTAGCATCTTGCCATTCAAACCAATGGGATGGGGTGGTACAGTGCACTAGCATGTCAACTAACATCTCCCTTCGTGTACCCAAAATGGTTAAATTCGCTGACAAGCCCGAACTTGCAAATAAAAACACTTGTGCAAGTTTATACAAGTTAAAAATCAATAATAATTTATTTATTAATAATTAATAAGTGAATGCTGGGATTGCCTTTATCACTAAGGATGCTTCCGATGCTCACTCGTTCTTGAGTCAAAATAGCATTGAAATTTTAAGATACCTAACTAGACAGCTTATTAAGGCATCTAGGATTTCGAACAGACTCATTTTTGGGAGCGTGTAGGATGACGTAAAATGCTGTCTATGTAGAGAGCGCACTAGCTTTTCGAACACACCCTATATTAATATGTTTTAATAGGATGTCCAACAATTCATGGTCATGCACCTAAATACTTAGCTAGCATTGTTTTCATAGAGATAATTAGTAATGTGTTTATAACTGATGTGTTTTAATAATGGTTATATTCCCAGTAGTCAAAATCATGTTTTAGCTCAACAAGCTGCTCTTTATCTCCTCTTCTGTGTGGGATATATGTGGGAGAATGTTCTGTCATTATTACAGAATGCCTTTCAAACTGCATGTGCTTCAATTTTATGGTTTAATCAAAGGAGGAGAAAAAACATCTGGGCAGAATGTCTGGACATAAACCAGGCGTGTGTGTCGTTATGTTTTATGTGAGCATGTTTACATTCGTGTGCAAGCCAGGGACACCATACTAACCTGCCTCTGCCTTTTAACTACCAGCCCACATTCCTCCTTCCTCTTCTATAATAAATAAATAATAGTAAGATAGTAAGGCTACTTGTTATATGTTAAATTTTACAATTTACTGAGCACAGAATCAAATGCAAAAGCATTATAAACACATCAAATTTATGTATGTAAATTTTTTTAGGATGTGTTATCCTGCATTAGGTGATTGGTCAGAATATAGTCCCATGTGGAATTTGCACAACATGTGAAGAAACACAGAAAAGGAACCAATCTAGTCACTAAACTTCGCTGTGAGCTTTGTACTTTTTCTACTCCAAGCAACATCAAACAATATGTGATTCATTTAAAAAGACACTTGAGAAATAGAGAAACTGTGAATTGCCCCTTTGTGGAATTTTAAATCTTTTAAATCTAATGTTTCACCCTTTAGATTCTCATGTGGATTGAATTGTGTTAAATATTTTGTTGCATTTAAGTAAACCTTCTGCACTCAAACTTTCTCTCATACACATACACCGATCAGCCATAACATTAAAACCACCTCCTTGTTTCTACACTCACTGTCCATTTTATCAGCTCCACTTACCATATAGAAGCACTTTGTAGTTCTACAATTACTGACTGTAGTCCATCTGTTTCTCTACATGCTTTGTTACCCCCTTTCACCCTGTTCTTCAATGGTCAGGACCACCACAGAGCAGGTATTATTTAGGTGCTGGATGATTCTCAGCACTGCAGTGACACTGACATGGTGGTGGTGTGTTAGTGTGTGTTGCGCTGGTATGAGTGGATCAGACACAGCAACGCTGCTGGAGTTTTTAAACACCTCACTGTCACTGCTGGACTGAGAATCATCCACCAACCAAAAATATCCAGCCATCAGTGCCCTGTGGGCAGCGTCTAGAAGATGACCAACTCGAACAGCAGCAATAGATGAGCGATCGTCTCTGACTTTACATCTACAAGGTGGACCTAATAGAGTGGACAGGACTCCAGCAGCGCTGCTGTGTCTGATCCACTCATACTAGCACAACACACACTAACACATCACCACCATGTCAGTGTCACTGCAGTGCTGAGAATCATCCACCACCTAAATAATACCTGCTCTGTGGTGGTCCTGTGGGGATCCTGACCATTAAAGAACAGCATGAAAGGGGGTAACAAAACATGCAGAGAAACAGATGGACTACAGTCAGTAATTGTAGAACTACAAAGTGCTTCTATATGGTAAGTGGAGCTGATAAAATGGACAGCGAGTGTAGAAACAAGGAGGTGGTTTTAATGTTATGGCTGATCAGTGTATACATGCGTTCTTATGTAGTGAGTTGCTCTTGGAGACTGAAATGTGTTTCAATATTTAATTAAATTTCCTAATGTTTTGGTTTGTCACTTTAAATAATTTATTTTTGTACTTTCTTTGTTAACATGTAATCACACTGAAATGTGGTGTTGAATTCAACTGTTCATCCAAAAAAAATAAAAGTGAGTTGTTACCTCAGAAATGGTTTGTTTGTTTGTTTGTTGTTATAACTATAATTTACAATTTAAAACTCTAAATAATTTTACATTATCTTAACTTAAAAACTAATGTCAAGACTGATTTTAACTTAAATATGTAGGTTGAAGCCAATGATTAGGACAAGTGAACAAAACTCATAATGTTTTGTCATCTGTATTTTAAACTTGCATTTCTAAGTTGAAACAACAAGCATTACATAGTCATATCAACCTGAAAACAGGAATCCAAAGCAGAACTGGACTTAAAGTAATGAGTTGAAGTAAATAGTATTTGTAATTTGATTTTACTTGAAACTTTAAGGCAGCTTTTTAACTTAAGTTTTTGAGTTGAAGCTGATAAAATTTTTTACAGTGTAGCCAGCAAAGTGCCCCCACAGAATAAGGGACCCACAGGACACCTTATCAATAAAAGTACACACATACACACACTAACCCTATTTCCAAATAAATAAATAAATAAATAAATTTTGATGGTTGAAATATGCAGTAAAAACAATAAAGTTGTTGCAGTTTTGCAAGTAAAATTTTGCTCAGCTTTGCTTGTTATAAACAGTACATGGTCTCAGTTGTCTGATTCTTCTCTTAATGATGTGGCATGCAAGTGTAATAGGAGACATACACCGATCAGCCATAACATTAAAACCACCTCCTTGTTTCTACACTCACTGTCCATTTTATCAGCTCCACTTACCATATAGAAGCACTTTGTAGTCCTACAATTACTGACTGTAGTCCATCTGTTTCTCTCATGCTTTTTTAAGCCTGCTTTCACCCTGTTCTTTAATGGCCAGGGCCCCCACAGGACCACTACAGAGCAGGTATTATTTGGGTGGTGGATCATTCTCAGTACTCCAGTGACACTGACATGGTGGTGGTGTGTTAGTGTGTGTTGTGCTGGTATGAGTGGATCAGACACAGCAGTGCTGCTGGAGTTTTTAAATACCGTGTCCACTCACTGTCCACTCTATTAGACACTCCTACCTAGTTGGTCCACCTTATAGATGTAAAGTCAGAGACGACCACTCATCTATTGCTGCTGTTTGAGTTGGTCACCTTCTAGACCTTCATCAGTGGTCACAGGATGCTGCCCACAGGGTGCTGTTGGCTGGATATTTTTTGGTTGGTGGACTATTCTCAGTCCAGCAGTGACAGATGTTTAAAAACTCCATCAGCACTGATGTGTCTGATCCACTCATACCAGCACAACACACACTAACACACCACCACCATGTCAGTGTCATTGCAGTGCTGAGAATGATCCACCACCCAAACAATACCTGATCTGTAGTGGTCCTGGGAGAGTCCTGACCATTGAAGAACAGCATGAAAGGGGGCCAAGAAAGCATGCAGAGAAACAGATGGACTACAGTCAGTAATTGTAGAACTACAAAGTGCTTCTGTATGATACAATGGACAGTTAGTGTAGAAACAAGGAGGTGATTTTAATGTTATGGCTGATCAGTGTATATCTAGACTGCAGCCAAGCCAGTCAAGCACATACACTCTTTGTCTACAAAGCCACACTGTTGTAGTACGTGCAGCCCTGTGTTGGTGAAATACTGTATGAGTGTAATTTAAATGTGTTCCACTTATAGGAGGTGTCATATCCTACTTATGTATGTTTTTTGTTTATCCTCTTTAACCCTTACTCTAAGTGTTATATCTGTGAGAACAGCTGGGGAGGAAGTGATGTCAGTTAGTAAATTGTTATGTCCATCTGTTGAAGACTTGGTGTTATGACATGTTTTGGCTACAGGATGACAAGAAACACTATTGGTACAAAAACATGCACATGATTGCTCCCATCCAGATGGAACCCGAAGGCTGACAGTGCATCATCTGAGCAGAGAAATCTGCTTATCGGACACTGTAAAAAAACAAAACAATAACTGCTTGCTGGTTGCCACATATGTCTTTGCACAGAAATATGTCAGCAAAATCAAACAAACCCGCTCAGTCTATTGTTTCACTTTTATAGTTAATAAAGCGTCAACAAAAACAGGTCGAGAAGGTCTATACTGGCTTCAGATTTCATAGGTTGGCAGTTGTGTGTTACAAATGCAGGAGTAAAATGTATTTAAAATACAGCATATTTATATATGATGCAAATCTAAACGCAAATTGGTCCCACAAAGGCTCAGTCTTTGCAAGCAAAGATGGGTTGTGGCTTACCAGTGGCAATCAGGCAATCACCATCACAATCAAAGACTGCAAAGATTTATGTATTTTACCATCTACCGTACATAATATTGTCAAAAAATTCAGGGAATCCGTGCATGTGGGGCAAGGTTAGAAACCACTGTAGAATGTGCATGGTCTTTGAGCCATCAGACAGCAATGCATCAGAAACTGTTATGCTATTCTGATAAATATAGCAACAAGAGCTTGGAATTACACCGTTAACACAAAACAGTCTGGTGTATTAAGAAATGCAACCTGAAGCTCTGTTATGTTATAAAGAAAATCAACACTGACAGGTTCTCTGGGTTCAAACTCATCTTAGAAGTAAGAACATGTACTGTAATAAAGAAAGGACTATCCAGACAGTGAAAGATGCAAAAGCCAACATCTGTCACGGAGTGGAGGTGCATCAGTAAGACTTGTACATGTGTGATGTACTGATGGAGAGATATATTTTGCCATCAATGCCCTGTGATGGATAAATTAACCAGTAAACGTAAGGCACTTGAATGCTACATGAATTAAGAATGTTAAATCGCTATGCACAAACCTCAAATTTTGAATTTTAAAGCAAATTGCATATTACACGGGAAACGGCTTATTTCACGGTTCTTGACACGATTTTGACGGCTGTGAATTAGTTCTAAGTTTTATAGTTACATAGTCTATCTAGATACATTGCAAGATCATCATTATCATTATTATTATTATTGTTTTTTTCATTTAGAAAAAAAGGATTAGGAAAAGATTAGTGTCTGTGGCAATAATGTTATACACTATATTGCCAAAAGTTTTCACTCACCTATCAAAATCATTGAATTCAGGTGTTCCAATTACTTTCATGGCCACAGGTGTATAAAACCAAGCACCTAGGCATGCAGACTGGTACGTGGTATTGTGATAGGATGCCACCTGTGCAACAAGTCCAGTCGTGAAATTTCCTCACTACTAAATATTCCACAGTCAACTGTCAGTGGTATTATAACAAAGTGGAAGCGATTGGGAACGACAGCTACTCAGCCACAAAGTGGTAGGCCACGTAAAATGACAGAGCGGGTCAGCGGCTGCTGAGGTGCATAGTGCGCAGAGGTTGCCAACTTTCTGCAGAGTCAATCGCTACAGACCTCCAAACTTCATGTGGCCTTCAGATTAGCTCAAGAACAGTGTGTAGAGAGCTTCATGGAATGGGTTTCCATGGCCGAGTAGCTGCATCCACGCCTTACATCACCAAGCGCAATGCAAAGCGTCGGATGCAGTGGTGTAAAGCGCGCCGTCACTGGACTCTAGGTCCAGTGCAAGACATGGACAAAGCAAGGTCCATCAAGACATGGATGAGCGAGTTTGGTGTGAAAGAACTTGACTGGCCTGCACGAAGTCCTGACATCAACCCGATAGAACACTTTTGGGATGAATTAGAGTGGAGACTGTGAGCCAGGACTTCTCGTCCAACATCAGTGTCTGATTTCACAAATGCGCTTCTGGAAGAATGGTCAAAAATTCCCATAAACTCACTCCTAAACCTTGTGGAAAGCCTTCCCAAAAGAGTTGGGAAAGGGTGGGCCGACATCATATTAAATTAGATTAAGAATGGGATGTCACCCAAGTTCATATGCGTGTGAAGGCAGACGAGCGAATAATTTTGGCAATATAGTGCATGTACAAAACATGTAGGTTCATTTCTTCCCCTTTACAATCCCTAAGTAATGAAATATAGCAGCAATCTTATTTTATTTTTATCTTTAGTAGCAAGATAATCTTGATACGAATTACAGCTATAAAGCTCCAAATCCACCTGGAAAATCTGGGTGGAGGACAGAAATACAAGCCTCACAAAACGCCTGCTTGCAGCTTGACATTACACGGCTTCACAGAGGGTTCTGACTAATCCTCTAAGCTCATTTCCTTTAGCAGAGGATGTGTCTTTACAGATATGCAGCACATGGCTAAAAGTATGTGGACAGCTAAACACTATATTCATATCTGCTTCGACAGTTAATTCTAAACCATCAGTCTCAAAAATGGAACAGTAGCTCAATTCGTTAAACTAGCAGCGTGCTTTCAACCATTTCAGCTAATGCTTGGAATTACGCAAGGTGATCTTGTGTGAGGCATGTCTTCTTCTACCTTTTCAACAGCTGACATTTGATTTGCTATGAGCTGTGGTAGCTCAGTGGTTAAGGTACTGGACTAGCAATCAGAAGGTTGCCATTTCAAGCCTCACCACTGCCACTGTTGGTCCCCTGAGCAATGCCCTTAACCCTCTTTGGTTTGTTTCCTAATAGAAACTGGAACATGATGCAAAACCCATATAATTTTCTTATGAAAATATGGATATTTTGCATCATGTTTCAAGATGCAAGAATGCATGATGCAAGAATATGATTTTCCTATATAAACTATATGGATATTTAGCAAAATCGTGTTCAGTCATAACTGTGAGTCACTTTGGATAAAAATCTCTGTTAAATGCACAAAATGTAAATGATTTCAAATGAAATTGGAAGTACAGATCTCGACACACATAAGAGCTCAGACTGCCATGTTGAGGCTTACCATCAGTGTGCATGTGCCAGATATTTTTAGAGTTTAACCATTCTAATCCAAGCAGCAAAACTTGTTTGTTTGTTTTCTTATAGAAACTCAAACATGATGCAAAACCCATATAATTTTCTTATGGAAATATGGATATTTTGCATCATGTTCCAAGATACAAGAATGCATGATGCAAGAATATGATTTTCCTATATAAACTATATGGATATTTTGCATCATGCTCCAGTATAAAAGTAAAACTTTGCCCACCTTTTTATGAAATCTATACTACTGTTTACACAGAGCTTTAATATATCAACTGTATATAATACTTTTAGGAAGAAAAGGAACACCTTTATATGTCATATACACATACAGTTTGAACCAGCAACCTTCTGATTACTTTTCTAGTACCTTAACCACAACTTAATCTACAACTGCCTCACTATTGGTTAACCACTGACTAATTAGGGTTATTCATCAGACACTGGAAAAAAGTTGCATCCCTATTTGCTGTGGAGCACACTGTTCACTTATTGCATGAGGGTACCAATCTGCAGCTCTCTTGTTCTGTACAAGGCTGTACACTTGATTTAATATGACTGTTAATACTAAGTGTGTTTAAAATTTTGTTCTTTGTTTTAAAGGGAAGCCTCCATCATCTTGGCCATGTGCTTAGACTCTACACGTTTGTCAATCGGTAGAAATGTATCTTTAACTATGATAAAAATACAGACCTACTGCTCGACCCTCTTTGTACTGTTCATTTTTTTTTTTTCATTATATTTGTGTGGTTTCCTTCGGGTGCTCTGGTTTCCTCCCACAGTACAAAGACATGCAAGTGAGGTGAATTGAAGATACAAAATTGTCCATGACTGCATGTGTTTGATATTAAACTTGTGAACTGATGAATCTTGTGTAACGAGACTACCTGTCCTGTCATGAATGCAACCAAAGTGTGTAAAACATGATGTTAAAATCCTAATAACTTCATAAATAACAGTATAGAATCAGAACCAGACAGTCTTTGGGAGAACTTAGATCAGTTGCCATCCAGAAATACAGCATCTTGATTAACACCAACATTTAATCCGGTGATATCCTAAACTTAACTGACCCAATAAATATGATCTACAAAAAAGTGTGCATTAGATTACTGAAGTCATCAGTAAAAGCAGCAAAGAGATAAGTATGTGCACATCACTGAGAATCTGCCCCTAAAATTAACAGATTAATGCAGAATGAAAGATAAAATTTGCTCTTTTGACCACTTCTTAATACGACTCCATTAACTGTAGGATTTCAGCCCATGCCATGTCATTAACGAGACATGATCCATTAACGAGAATCTAGATGATGAAATGTCATATTCATTAAAACTAACTCTGCATTGGAAATTTCTAACTACAACCCCAAATCAGAAAAAGTTAGAACAGCATGAAATTTTTTCCAAAAAGACCTGGAATGCTGATTCGTCTGACCAAAATACACGTTTCCACTGTGTGATGGTCCATCCTAGATGCCTCCGAGCTCAGAGAAGTCGACGGACATGGTTAAGTGACATTTGTGGCTTAAGTGGCATTTGTGCATGTAATTGTAGTGCTTGACAAAGGTTTGCCAAAGTAATCCCTTGCCCATGTGGTTATATCAGCTATTGTGCAGTGGTGGTTCTTGATGCAGTGCCATCTAAGGGATCGAAGATCACGAGCGTTCAGCTTGAGCTTGCACCCTTGGGTTTTACGCACTGAAATTCCTCCCGATTCCTTGAATGGTTAATGATATTATGCACTGTAGAGGGGGAAATATGCAAATCCCTTCCAATCTTTCTTTGAGGTACATCATTTTTAAACATTTCAATAATTTTCTCACACATTCGTTGATAAACTGGAGATTCTCTGATTATCTTTTCTCATCAAAGACTCAGCCTTTCCTGGATGCTGCTTTTGTACCAAACCATGATTACAATCACCTGTTGACATCACCTGTTTGAAATCACATCATTATTTAGTTTTTTCACCTCATTACTAGTCCTAAATTGCCCCGTCCCAACTTTTTTGGAATGTGTTGCAGGCCTGAAATGCAGGAATGGAGGTATATTAACAAATGAAATGAAGTTAAGCAGACAAAACATGAAACATCTCAGGTTCATCCAGAGATGGGGACTCGAGTCTGAGTCGCACGTAAGTCACACACACAGCGACTTTAGATTTGACTCGGACTCGTTTCAAATGACTCGGATTTGGCTCGTAAAAAATGACTAGTGGACAGCAAAAGTCAGCAACATTAGTTATGTGTGACAATCATCAATGTTCCAGCTTCCGGCGAAGTGATGAAGCGTCACTCTCTACTTAAAATGGTGGAATACCCTACATAGTGCACTTCACAGTAACAGATAATGTGAATAGAACGCGCCTACAGAATTGGCGCTAATGATTTTAAGAACCGCTTTCTGAACCAATCAAACCTTCTGATTGTAATTTGTAGTAAGAAATGCTGTTATTTGCATTCATTTAGTTTGCAGCATCACACAGATGATGTGTCAATGAAACGCTTGATTGGCTTTCTAATGAGTTAGTGTTTTACTTCACAACCGGGAAAAGTTTGGAGGTTTTTAATTATAAGCACATTTACAAAATAACGGATTATATTTCTAATGGGACAACACAGTTATAAATTTATTAGCATCTGGAACAAGGTAAGGTAAGCAGTATTATGGATTTTTTGCTGTGTTTGGGATTTTGGCCGCTGTGCAGTAATTTGCAATGAAAACAAAACGTCAATTTAAGCTTTTAACTGGTACCTAGGAAAGTAAAGGCACTAAGTAAAACGCCAAAATACAGTCGCTAATCTGTTGTTGTTTTTTTTATCTGAACTTATTTACATATTATTTGTTTATTTCTACGCTATACTTGCAATATATGTTTATTATGTGTATATTATATTGACTCAAGCTCTAGTCTAAAGACTCGTGACTCGACTCGAACTCAAAGTAAATGTAAGGAACACTGCATTTTATTTTATTTGCATTTTCCATACTGTCCCAACTTTTTCTGATTTGGGGTTAAATAAATGCAAATAATTGTTAGAATAAGAAATTACAATCATAAATGCATCACATTACCCTCTGGTTTTTCAGAGAGGGAAATAGATGGAGCATTTCTCTTCATTAACCAAATGCATTGACAGGAATGACAGGATGAAGGTTACATTCTGAGTTTTTTTAAAATATCAGGCTACGGCCAGAACAATGTTAAGAACATATGAAAGTCAGAGTAAGAACATATGAAAGTCAGAGTTAGAATAGCTGGCAGGTGCTTTCAGGCTTTTTCCCAATAATACAGAGGTCATGATTTCAGCAATCTCTCCTTCCAACCCTACAGCTCACTCTGATCACAAATGCTTAACTCACAAACAAATATCCCGAGGCCCTGCTTCCTTCTGTACATGCTCCTGCAACCCCGAATACCTGCAAAGGCAGCCTGAATAAATGGCTCGGAGAAAAAAAAGTGACATTTTGATGACTATCCAATCTGGAAGATGTTGTACTCCAATCTGAGAGAGATAGCACCTTTACTCCTTCATCTGATATTTTACCTTTCTCTCAGTGTCTCTCGGTCTTTCTTTCTCTCTTTCTTCATTTGTACCTAATTTCCCTGTTGTCATCCTGTGACTTGGCAAATGTCAGTGAGCTGTATGATCTTTCACTCCTGGCTTCTATATTTGCAGCTCTTGTATCTGCATTGCTGGTTTCTCTAACCGATTTCAATGCTGATATTTTTAATAATTCGCTTCAGGTGGTGGTTTTTCTACACATCATGGTTTCTTATTTACAGTTTTGCCTGATCTGTTCTCTAAACCTGTAAACTATCTCCTTGTTTCAACACTGACTGTCCATTTTATCAGCTCCACTTACCATATACTTCTACAATTACTGACTGTAGTCCATCTGTTTCTCTGCATGCTTTTTTTTAGCCTGCTTTCACCCTGTTCTTCAATGATCAGGACCCCCACAGGACCACCACAGAGCAGGTATTATTTAGGTGGTGGATCATTCTCAGCACTGCAGTGACACTGACATGGTGGTGGTGTGTTAGTGTGTGTTGTGCTGGTATGAGTGGATCAGACACAGCAGCACTGCTGGAGTTTTTAATTACCGTGTCCACTCACTGTCCACTCTATTAAACACTCCTACCTAGTTGGTCCACCTTATAGATGTAAAGTCAGAGACGATCACTCATCTATTGCTGCTGTTTGAGTTGGTCATCTTCTAGACCTTCATCAGTGGTCACAGGACTCTGCCCATGGGGTGCTGTTGGCTGGATATCTTTGGTTGGGGGTCTATTCTCAGTCCAGCAGTGACAGTGAGGTGTTTAAAAACTCCATTAGCATTGCTGTGTCTGATCCACTCATACCAGCACAACACACACTAACACACCACCACCATGTCAGTGTCACTGCAGTGCTGAGAATGATCCACCACTCAAATAATATCTACTCTGTAGTGGTCCTGGGAGAGTCCTGACCATTGAAGAACAGCATGAAAGGGGGCTAACAAAGCATGTAGAGAAACAGATGGACTACAGTCAGTAATTGTAGAACTACAAAGTGATTCTATATGGTAAGTGGAGCTGATAAAATGGACAGTGAATGTACAAACAAGGAGGTGGTTTTAATGTTATGGCTGATCAGTGTGTATGTATGTATATGATTACACAGCAGATTTGCCTCCATGTTGCTTGTATTAATATCTGTAAAATAAAATCTGTGCTTTTGGCAGGTGCTTAAAATCCTTTCACAAAATCACATCAAATGAATGCCAAAATTTTACAAAGCTTTTAAATAAATGTAATTCAGAACAGCACAAGTCAGACTTTGTTCCTTTAATTTCATTAAACTGAGCCAACAGATGGTCATAACAGAGTCTTGGCACCTGGAATTACTGAAGCTTTACAAGCACAGTGTAGGGAAACAACGTTCACATTGTCTGTGCTAATGGGTAATATGTAACGATGACTAACTGTGTCAATCTGTTATGAAACCCATTAACGTTACAGGTAATATTCCGTAATTTGGATGCACTGCAGTCTACTGCCGTAAGAATGGTATAATATTATACATTACAGTACTTAAAATTCTATTTATTCTTATGAGATCCTAAGGTAATCTTGATATATGGGAATAATTTGATTGCTAGCTCAGATTGCTTGCTATGCTTTATTCAGAGTGGAGTTAAAGAAAAAAATTTTCACATTAATGGTTAGCCTTAAGACTCGACTGCTCTGCTAGACAACAAAATCTACATCTTATTGTTTTAATATACTCACACTAGCCTAAATTGTGTCTCCTGGCAAATAGCTTTGATGTAATAAGGTTTACTTTAATATGTGCACATTTAATAAGTCTTTATGTTACATAACTAAGACTGTAAGCAAGTCTGAAACTGTTTTTCCACTAATGAGGCTGAGGTGAACGGAAATAAATGTATTGTAAATGTATGTTTTTAGCATAGTGCTGAAGTTATGACATGATCTGTACATCAGCCATAACATTAAAACCACCTCCTTGTTTTTACACTCTCTGTCCATTTTATCAGCTCCACTTACCATATAGAAGCACTTTGTAGTTCTACAATTACTGATTATAGTCCATCTGTTTCTCTGCATGCTTTGTTAGCCCCCTTTCATGCTGTACTTTAATGGTCAGGGCTCTCCCAGGATCACTACAGAGCAGGTATTATTTAGGTGTTCAGACCACTACAGTGACACTGACATGGTGGTGGTGTGTTAGTGTGTGTTGTGCTGGTATGAGTGGATCAGACACAGCAGTGCTGCTGAAGTTTTTAAACACCTCACTGTCAAAGCCGGACTGAGAATAGTCCACCAACCAAAAATATCCAACCAACAGTGCCCCGTGGGCAGCGTCCTGTGACCACTGATGAAGGTCTAGAAGATGACCAACTCAAACAGCAGCAATAGATGAGCGATCGTCTCTGACTTTACATCTACAAGGTGGACCAACTAGGTAGGAGTGTCTAATAGAGTGGACAGTGAGTGGACATAGTATTTTAAAAACTCCAGCAGCGCTGCTGTGTCTGATCCACTCATACCAGCACAACACACACTAACACACCACCACCATGTCAGTGTCACTGCAGTGCTGAGAATGACCCACCATCTAAATAATACCTGCTCTGTGGTGGTCCTGTGGGGGTCCAGACCATTGAAGAACAAGGTGAAAGCAGGCTAAAAAAGTATGTAGAGAAACAGATTACAGGACTACAGTCAGTAATTGTAGAACTACAAAGTGCTTCTATATGGTAAGTGGAGCTGATAAAATGGACAGTGAGTGTAGAAACAAGGAGGTGGTTTTAATGTTATGGCTGATCAGTGTATAAATATAATATATTTTGGCTAAAGAGACATAACAGATTTAAACAGACTTTTGTAACAATAGAATTTTGTAAAAAAGATGAAGTAGTTATATAATTATCTATATTTTTGCTTTATGACATTTTACTGTGATTAATGTACCTTTTTACCAGTTAAATATAACTGCTCACCTGATGTATTGAAATTAAAAGAAATTGCTTTTCTGAAGTAGCAAAAGCTCCACCTAGGAAAATCCTAATGACGTCAGAGGTGTACAATACATGCAACAAAATCTGATTCTATAAAATAACCAGCTATAAAATAAACCTTTTTAATATAAGTGCTTTAAACACTCACAGTTCTATAATATGCAGAAATGCCAACTGTTTTGCAGGCTGTTCTAACATGGCATGTAAGGAACTATCTATTTTAAAAGCCAGAATTGACGGTCTGTGTCTGTAGTAACATGTCATTCTAGTTCAGTATTTGAAATTGGTAAACTCTGTCAATCTGCAACTGCTGTGTGTGTACTGTATCTAGTGCTCTACATTACAAATGTCATTGTTCTAGAACATCTGATTATTAATAAAACACTGGTTTTCAACCAACCTAAACACTGCCACATCACCCCACTGCTGCGTTGTCTACACTGGTGTCCTGTAGCTGTCCACATTCAGTTTCAAACGCTAATGCTTGCATACAAAGCCAAAATGGACCAGCTACCTTAAAGAACTCATAAAACCCCACTTTGTAGACAGGCATCAAGGCTCTTCTCTGTACTAGCACTCAAGTGATGGAATGTACTTCCCGTCTGTTCGAACATCTGAGTCTCTTACCATATTCAAAAGACGATTAAAGACCCATCTCTTATTAAGCACTTAAGCTAAGAACTAACATGCACTTACTAATCATCTACATAAAAAACAAAATAAATCAATCAATGCATTTAGCGACCCAATTACCCAATTGCGTTATGCTTCTTCTCTACTGGTGCTGACCCCCGCCCAGCTTGAGGGGAGTGAACTGACACGTGAGCAGTAGCCAACTGCATTTTTTTTCGCCTGCACGAGGCAAGTTCATATGCGGACCAGCCTTGTGCACGGAGAGCCACACCCTGAACAATGCATTAATCCTATACTCTGTGCAGACGCCATCAATCAGTCAGCAAAGGTCGTAATTGCATCAGTTATGAGGTCCCTATCTGGCTCCCTCCCTGGATGAGCAACAGCCAATCGTTGTTCATGTGGTCGCCCAGCCCAGCTGGATTGCAGAGCTGTGATTCTTTAGGATGTATTGGAAATCCCAATACCCAATAGCGTATTTTACCGTTTCGCCACCTGAACGGCAGTGTAAAGTATGACAAGTTTACTTTTTACCATAATATACCATAATAGGTATTGCATAGTCAGGTACAGAGGTGTATAGTCACTGTGGGTGCAATTCACTGAGTGATATGTATAGAAAACACCCTTAAAAGGACGTCAGTCCATCACAGGGCAAACACACACTCACACATTCATACCTAGGGCAATTTTTGTATCACCCATTAACCTGACTACATGTCTTTGGACTGTGGGAGAACATGCAGATTTCACAGAGAAAGGACCAAGATCGCTGTCCTAGGAATCAAACCCAGGACCGTCTTGCTGTGAGGCTACAGTGCTACTCACTGAGCCACCGTGCCGCCCTAAAACACAGCATATAGAATGCTGTTTAAGACAGCGATTTATATTTCATTACACGCTCAAAGTATTTATTCACTAGCATCTAATACTTAATGTAAAGTTTTTACATAAGAATTAGAATTTTACTGCATTTAATTTGAAAATAACTCGTTTATGTATCACTGGACTGATAAATTGCATTTGACACTCTTCCAATCTGATCCACTGACATACTTCATACTGTGAACATGGATTATAATGATAACTGACAAGACACAGATTTATTACAAGAATATAAGACCCTAAATGGCTAAAAGCCCACGCCATCTCGTTTCAGATAAGTTGTTAACAGTACCTTTCAGGAACTTGAGTCCATTACTGTCAGGATGTCAGGATCAGATAAGAATTGTGTATCAGCTAATACTCAGTATCAGATAAAAATAGTTATAAAGTCATAAGGGTCAATGTAGCAATTTAACAGAGACCTGTATAACTGATGAGCATTATTGGCAGGGTTCACATATAAAGACACACCAGTGCATCACAAAAAGAGCTGACTTTTTATGGCAGCTAATTTAAAATATTTGCATAGTGAAGCAATAACAAAAGAAGGTAACATAAAAGAACAGAATTATCCAGAGGTTTAAGTGATTTTGAAATGATGGCACTGCTAACTATTTATACTTGAGGTCAATTTAGAGTAGGCTAATTTTGAAAACATTACTAGAAGAATCAGTTTATTGGAAAATACAATTATGCTTGGAACAGTTGAAGGTAAAAGAGGATGAGGACGGCCAGCAACAAGATGAATGGATGCAATTAGAGTAACATTAGAAAAAGCCATTAAGAAACTTGCAGAACCAGGCAAAAGACCATATGGTTGCTAGGATTTAAAAACACTTTATTATTATTATTATTATTATTATTATTATTATTCAAATGACAATACTAATACACTATTAATACTAATAATAATAATAGTAATAATTTAATATTATTAATAATAATAACAATAGAATGAATACTAACAATTAATACTTATAATAATAATAATAATAATATTATAATTAATAATACTACTAATAATAATAACTACGTTTTCTACTACTAATGAAAATAATAATATAATTAATACTAACAATGAATAACAAATAATTATTATTATTTTATTAATAATAATAACAGTAAAAATAATAATAATAATAATATAATTAATAATACTTAACAATTAATTTTACTACAACTACTACTAATAATAATAATAATATAATTAATAATACTAATAATAACTACTTTAATAACAATAATAATAATATAATTAATAATAACAATTAACAACAAATAATAATTATTTTATTAATAACAACAGTAATAATAATAATAATTACAATAATTAATTCTACTACTACTACTACTACTACTACTACTACTAGTAATAATAAGTCATAATAATAATAATAATAATAATAATAATAACAGTAATAATAATAACAATAATAATAATGATGATATAATTACTAATACTAACAATTCATTCTTTTTTACAACTAATACAAATATTAATATAATTAATAATACTAACAATTAATACTACTACTACCACTACTTCTAGTAATAATAATAATAATAATTATTATTATTATTATTAATAATAATAATAACAATAATAATAATAATAATAATAATAATAATAATAATAATAATATTTAGACAAGCAAAATAGATACAGAACATGCAAAACTTTTCACAGATTAATTAAACCCAGGTCCTTAGGACTCATTTCATATGCGGCATCCACTACACCAGCTGTGCCACAATGCTGAGGCATTAGAAGTTGAGGTGTGCACAAAGTTTTCCAGATTCCCAGATGATGATGACCTTTAATAGGATAATTAAAAAGAAAAAAGTGCTAATAGAAAAAAACACACAATTCACCTTTACAACCAGTTTATAACCTTGTTAACAGCAACAGAAGTATAAATGCCCAGCGGTTTAATTAAGCTTACTGTTAATCTAAATGCTAATTAAAAAGAAGAAAAGGTAATTAATTAAACGTTTTTTCTTCTTCTTCTAAATGGAAAGTGAGTGCATTTGAATATATATGTGTTCATGTATGCATGAGAGAACAGTAAGATAAAAGCACAGGATGGGGGGGGGGGGGGGCTCACTGGTTGAAGGTTAATAAATGGTTGTACTCGTGGCATAGGTGTATTTTTGAAGCTGGAGCTGTAATAATGGCATGCTGAATGTGACCTACATGTTTTATAGCGCAGATGGAGCAGAGCGGTGTGGGATAGCAGCGTTTATGAAAATGTCACATTTTTAATTTCCATCCTGCCTTTCACTCTCATGCCATATGGAGAGAATAAGGAAAGCTAAAACCTACTTACACATACACATGCTCTAGTATTACTGTCTTCAAGAGACATTTTTAGTGGTGTAAACTGACACATTCAATTATATACACTGACCAGCCATTACATTAAAACCACCTCCTTGTTTCTGTCCATTTTATCAGCTCCACTTACCATATATAGAAGCACTTTGTAATTCTACAATTACTGACTGTAGTCCATCTGTTTCTCTGCATACTTTGTTAGCCCCCTTTCATGCTGTTCTTCAATGGTCAGGACTCTCCCAGGACCACTACAGAGTAGGTATAATTTGGGTGGTAGTTAATTCTCAGCACTGCAGTGACACTGACATGGTGGTGGTGTGTTAGTGTGTGATTTGCTGGTATGGGTGGATAAGGCACAGCAGTGCTGATGGACTGAGAATAGTCCACCAACCAAAAACATCCAGCCAACAGCGCCCTGTGGGCAGCATCCTGTGACCATTGATGAAGGTCTAGAAGATGACCAACTCAAACAGCAGCAACAGATGAGCGATCGTCTCTGACTTTACATCTACAAGGTGGACCAACTAGTTAGGAGTGTTTAATAGAGTGGACAGTGAGTGGACACTGTATTTAAAACTCCAGCAGCGCTGCTGTGTCTGATCCACTCATACCAGCACAACACACACTAACACACCACCATGTCAGTGTCACTGAAGTGCTGAGAATGACCCACCACCCAAATAATACCTGCTCTGTAGTTGTCCTGGGAGAGTCCTGACCATTGAAGAACAGCATGAAAGGGGGCTAACAAAGCATGCAGAGAAACAGATGGATTACAGTCAGTAATTGTAGAACTACAAAGTGATTCTATATGGTAAGTGGAGCTGATAAAATGGACAGTGAGTGTAGAAACAAGGAGGTGGTTTTAATGTTATGGTTGATCGGTGTATATGTGAACTGAGAAGCCTTGAGCAGAGGCGTCTTTGTCCACTTATAATGAATTTTGGTGTGATGGCAAGATATTTGTTTGTATTACAGCTAGTTAGAATTGGCCACCCACTACCAAAAAGTGAGCTGGTAGTCATTTCAAACTTGGTCTTGGTCTTATGACATGTGGTCTTGATATTAGGTCTCTAAATACTATGGTCTTAGTTGTCTAGGCCGTATATGTCATGTTTATTTCTCAATTTCAAATGAACTAAAATCCCTGGCACTTAATTTACTTCAAACAGTTGGGGCCAGATTTAGCAAGCTGAGGGACGAGAGGGCGTCACTAGACAAGGACGGCGGTGTGAGGAATGTTAGAGGGTCTGGCACCTCATGATCTACGTATCATCTTTTGGACCAATGTGACCTAGAAAAGTTTTTATTCTATTTTTCACTATTAGCTGTGAGTCAGTGGTTTAGTATTTTGATGGGTGTATTTGGGACACGTCTAAAGAAGGATTCATATATTACAGGACATAAGGGAACAGAACATCACACACACACACATAATGAGTATAGGGCTCAGGACAATGGTCAACCTTGTTCTTCACTATTGATGACCCTCCTCTCTCCATTATTTCTTTGCTATGCTTTGTCAGTTCTTTCTTTCTTGTGTCCTACTTACTAGAATTTATGTATTAATATTTACTAACTGCTTCTTCTGGTCTATCAGGATCATGGTGGGTCGAGGAGCAATTGAACACACTACAGGGTGCCAATCAATCTCAGGCGGGATTTAAAGTTATTTTAAATTATTGCCGGTACTACTACCATAACCTTCATCTCCTCATGCTTCCTGTAGCTTCATGCATCCTTGAAAACTATTAATATTTTAATACCTGTTTGAAGTAGAAAGAAATTTGGAACATTTGACATTCTGCAAAGCAAAAAAAAAGTTTTAATAGCGAAGGTGCAACCATTAATAATAAATACAAATAATTATTTATTACTTGTTCTGTACTGGTGCAAATGACATTAATATCGTCTCTGGTCTGGTTGCTAAAAATGGAACGTATCACAGGCACTGTGTTTAGGAAATAAATAAAGACAAGCATGTGCATTTACATGCTGTATACATTCGTTACATTGCACGGGGGCGGCACGGTGGCTAAGTGGGTAGCACTGTCGCCTCACAGCAAGAAGGTCCTGGTAGGTTTGATCCCCAGGTAGGGCAGTCCGGGTCCTTTCTGTGTGGAGTTTGCATGTTCTCCCCGTGTCTGCGTGGGTTTACTCCGGGTGCTCCGGTTTCCTCCCACAGTCCAAAGACATGCAAGTGAGGTGAATTGGAGACACTAAATTGTCCAAGACTGTGTTTGATATAACCTGAAATGATGAATCTTATGTAGTGAGTGGCTACCGTTCCTGTCATGAATGTAACCAAAGTGTGGAACATGACATTACAATCCTAATAAGCAAACAAACAAACATTGCACAGTGGCTCAGTGAGTTGCATTGTCGCCTCACAGCAAGAAGGTCCTGGGTTCGATTCCCAGGTGGTGCGGAGTTTGCATTGGGTTTCCTCCAAAAGACATGCAAGCGAGGTTAATTGAAGATACAAAATTGTCGGCCACTCAATTGGCACAGTGGTAAAACACGCTAGCACACCAGAGCTGACATTTCAAACTCGTCAGTTCAAAACTCAGCTCTACCATCCGGCTGGGCTGGGCCGATACATGAACAACAATTGGCTTGTTGTTCATACAGGGAGGGTATAGCGGGATAGAGACCTCATGACTGATGCAATTACGACCTCTGCTGACTGGTTGATGGCGTCTGCACAGAGTTGAGGAATATTGTGATCAGGGTGTGGCTTTCCATACAAAAAGCTGATTCGCATATGAACTCGACTCATGCAGGCTGCTACAGCACATGTGTCGGAGGGGGAGCCTCACTCTCCTCAATCAGCAGTGGAGTTCAGCATTAGTAGAGGAAGCTTAATGCATTCAGGCAATTGGATATGACGAGATTGGGAGGAAAATTGGGAAAAATACAAAAAGGGGGGGTCTTGGTCCATTTCTAAACAAATTCTGGTGCAATTCATTTCCGGTGTATCTTGCTGTGTTTCCAGTTAGTTAAATGCCAGCAGGTATTTGGTTCACATAGGGCAGAGCATAGCGGTTATTATTTGCAAGCTTTCACAACAAACATTTGCCTGCCAAAATCCCACAGCACTGGATATCGGTCAGCTGCTGCACGGCAAGCTGTCGCTAATGTTAACTTGCAGTAATGAAAGGCAGCTGGGCTCGGTCCAGCACAGGTTAAAACACAGCACGGACGGTTCAAAAATGATTCAGAACGACTTTAAGGTAATTGATAAGGAGATGACGTTAGCAGCTGTGTTTTCTCGCTGAAAGGGCGACTGTGGCTGGTTTTGAAGTGGGTTTGGGCAGGCAGCTGCTCTACTTTTGATTCAGATCATTTAGCAGTATGAAGTACCAGACTTCTCTGGTCTACTTTCACCCCTGATCTCAGCGCAAGACACTCTTTATATAATTCTTCACTTCCACCCAGAGACAATCTATAGCTGGCAATTTACAATGTCTGTTTTTGGGAGGTGATAAAAACCTGTAACATGCTTGCCATGCTGTTCAGGGCTCTTTGACTTACCAAAGGTTACACATGAAAATAAAATGGGTAAAAAGTCAGCATACATTTTTTATTTATTTATTTATTTATTTATTTATTTATTTATTTATTTATTTATTTATTTATTTATTTATTTATTTATTTAAGTAAGTGGCATGGTGGCTTAGTGGGTAGCACTGTTGCCTCACAGCAAAACAATCCTGGGTTCAATTCCCAGGTGGAGGTTCTTTTTGTGTGGAGTTTGCATGTTCTCCCAAGTGTCTGCATGGGTTTCCTCCGGGAGCTCTGGTTTCCTTCCACAGTCCAAACACATGCAGGTGAGGTGAATTGAAGATACAAAAATGTCAGTGACTGTTTTTGACATTAAACTTGAACTGATGAGTCTTGTGTAACCAGAAATTACCTCTCCTGACTAATAAATAACAAATCTTGTGTAACCAGTAAGTGCCTGTCCTAACTAATAACTAACTAATCTTCTGTAACCAGTAACAATCTTTCCTAACTAATAATTAATCCTTTGTAACCAGTGACTACTTGTCCTAACTAATAACTAATCTTGTTTAACCAGTAACTATCTGTCCTAACTAATAACTAACTAATCTTGTGTAACCAGTAACTACCTGTCCTAACTAATAACTAACTAATCTTGTGTAACCAGTAATTACCTCTGTTAACTAATTACTAACTAATCTTGTGTAACCAGTCATTACTTCTCCTAACTAATAAATAACTAATCTTGTGTAACCAGTAACTACCAGTCCTAACTGATAACTAATTCATCTTGTGTAACCAGTAATTACCTCTCCTAACTAATAACTAACTAATCTTGTGTAACCAGTAATTACCTCTGCTAACTAATTACTAACTAATCTTGTGTAACCAGTAATTCCCTCTCCTAACTAATACATAACTAATCTTGTGTAATCAGTAAGTACCTGTCCTAACTAACTAATAACTAATCTTGTGTAACCAGTAACAATCTTTCCTAACTAATAATTAATCCTTTGTAACCAGTGACTACTTGTTCTAACTAATAACTAATCTTGTGTAACAATAACTACCTGTCCTAACTAATAAATAACTAATCTTGTGTAACCATTAACTACCTGTCCTGACTAATAACTAACTAATCTTGTGTAACCAGTAACTAACTGTCCTAACTAATAACTAACCAATTTTGTGTAACCAGTAACTACCTGCCCTGCCATGAATGTAACCAAATTGTAACCAAAACATGACGTTAAAAATCCTAATAAAATAAAAAATAAAATTTAAAGTTCTTTGACCACCCAAAGGTTATACACGGGTCTTGTTTAGTTAGTTTGTATAAGCTTTATGTTTATTTTTTGGCAGATTATAACTGTTTCGCAACTTAATTGCTTACTTAAATGGTGCGATGAACACAACAGTTAACAGGTTAGCACCTAAATGTGTGTGCTACCAATATAACATTATCAGAGAACAGCAATGCAGCAGCTCTGCTCTTATTTGTGTGTAAGAGAACACACACAGTGCAGCCTTATGGCCTCCCATCTTTAAAATCCGCCACTGCAAACACTAATGAGCTAAAAAGTATGCATGGAGCAAAATGTAGTTAGTGCTTTTTCTCCAAGGAGGCCATTGAGCTTTGGAGATGAGGTTTGAAGGGTTTATATGAATAAGCAACCTAATTATATTCAAAACCAATCCAAACTCTAACCTAATCAGTTAAACAAGGTTCCTGAAATAAAAGGGTGTTATCATAGCTAAGATAATAATTATAATAATATATTATATATTAGGATTAATAGAGCAACACTCTGATGTCTACTGTAATACAGGTACATGTTTCACCTGCAGAGATAGTTTGTAGATCACTGCTCAGATTGTGGGAGAGACTCTTATATATAATATTGTTTTATATTCAGAAAGAAAACTGAATGCACTTATATGTACATTAAAACCACCTCCTTGTTTCTACATTCACTGTCCATTTTATCAGCTCCACTTACCATATAGAAGCACTTTGTTGTTCTACAATTACTGACTGTAGTCCATCTGTTTCTCTGCATGCTTTGTTAGCTCCCTTTTATGCTGTTCTTCACTGGTCAGGACTCTCCAAGGACCACTACAGAGCAGGTATTATTTGGGTGGTGGATTATTCTCAGCACTGCAGTGACACTGACATATGGTAGCTGTGCTATCAGCCAGACAGGGGTCTACATACAGACTTAATTAGCTATGGCTGAGGGAAGATTGACAAGGCCTCGCAATAGACTGGCGCCCAGCAAGGGGTGTGTTGCTGCATTGCACCAGTGATTCCGTGAAAGATGAACCGAGATAAAAGGGTAGTGAAACGTGAAGAAAAATAAATAAATATGGCAACACGGTGGCTCAGTGGGAAGCACTGATGCCTCACAGCAAGAAGCTCCTGGGTTCGATCCCCAGGTAGGGTAGTCCAGGTCCTTTCTGTGTGGAGTTTGCATATTCTCCCCATGTCTGTGTGGGTTTCCTTCAGGAGCTCCGGTTTGTCCCCACAGTCCAAAGACGTGCAAGTGAGGTGAATTGGCGATACAAAATTGTCCATGACTGTGTTTGACATTAAACTTGTGAACTGATGAATCTTGTGTAACCTGTAACAACCTGTTCTGTCATGAATGTAACCAAAGTGTGTAAAACATAACATGACGTCCTAATCAATAAATAAATAAGATAAAATAAATAAATACATCAAAAAAGATCATTTGCAAATATCATGTATGCTGAAATTTACCTGTCTTCCTAATTCTGTATTGAAATGTTCGGTATTTATTATTACTATTATTATTTTTTACCTTTTCTGAGACCTTTATGGGAAGTGATTACTACAAGGTTATCACTTTCCATAAGGGTTTTAGGATGCATTAATAATCCTGCAGTTGCCTGTCATCTTCCATTAAACGCCATTTCCCGCAGTAATAAAAGGGCAGGCAGTTTGACCCTATAACCACATTGTGAATCTAACCTTATTGCAAAGGCTGGTCCAACATATGCTGCCCTGTCAAGTTTATATAGAACATGTGGGCAAAGTTTTATTTATTTTAACTGAAATTGTCTTATGAAATGACATCATGTCTGATCACTTATATTTTGTCAGTCCTATATTTTGGCCGAGCCCCTGTTTACAACAATGATATTGGTTGACTTTTGAATTGGAAGTGTAGGTAGGGTTGTGTCTGTCTGTCTGTCTGTCTGTCTGTCTGTCTGTCTGTCTATCTGTCTATCCATCCATCCATCTATGGCAATGTTGGCTCAACTCATTGCGCAATACTTGTCTCATAAGTCACTTTACTATTTAATAATAGCTGTAACTGTAGCCTAGAGGTAAGGGTACTGGACTAGTAATCAGAAGGTTGCTGGTTCAAGCCCCACCACTGCCAGGTTGCTGCTGTTATATTATTCATTTATTAAAACTACACTGTAGAGGCTTGTGTGTGTGTGACTTGACGGACTCCATGTACAGTGCCTTGCAAAAGTATTCAGCCCCCTTGAACTTTTCAACCTTTTGCCACATTTCAGGCTTCAAACATAACGATATGAAATTGTAATTTTTTGTGAAGAATCAACAACAAGTGGGACACAATCGTGAAGTGGAACGAAATTTATTGGATATTTTAAACTTTTTTTAGAAATAAAAAACTAAAAAGTGGGGCGTGCAATATTATTCAGCCCCTTTACTTTCAGTGCAGCAAACTCACTCCAGAAGTTCAGTGAGGATCTCTGAATGATCCAATGTTGACCTAAATGACTGATGGTGATAAATAGAATCCACCTGTGTGTAATCAAGTCTCCGTATAAATGCACCTGCTCTGTGACAGTCTCAGAGTTCTGTTTAAAGCGCAGAGAGCATCATGAAGACCAAGGAACACACCAGGCAGGTCCGAGATACTGTTGTGGAGAAGTTTAAAGCCGGATTTGGATACAAAAAGATTTCCCAAGCTTTAAACATCTCAAGGAGCACTGTGCAAGCGATCATATTGAAATGGAAGGAGTATCAGACCACTGCAAATCTACCAAGACCCGGCCGTCCCTCTAAACTTTCAGCTCAAACAAGGAGAAGACTGATCAGAGATGCAGCCAAGAGGCCCATGATCACTCTGAATGAACTGCAGAGATCTACAGCTGAGGTGGGAGACTCTGTCCATAGGACACAATCAGTCGTACACTGCACAAATCTGGCCTTTATAGAAGAGTGGCAAGAAGAAAGCCATTTCTCAAAGATATCTATAAAAAGTCACCTGGGAGACACACCAAACATGTGGAAGAAGGTGCTCTGGTCAGATGAAACCAAAATCGAACTTTTTGGCCACAATGCAAAACGTTATGTTTGGCGTAAAAGCAACACAGCTCATCACCCTGAACACACCATCCCCACTGTCAAACATGGTGGTGGCAGCATCATGGTTTGGGCCTGCTTTTCTTCAGCAGGGACAGGGAAGATGGTTAAAATTGATGGGAAGATGGATGGAGCCAAATACAGGACCATTCTGGAAGAAAACCTGTTGCAGTCTGCAAAAGACCTGAGACTGGGACGGAGATTTATCTTCCAACAAGACAATGATCCAAAACATAAGCAAAATCTACAATGGAATGGTTCACAAATAAACGTATCCAGGTGTTAGAATGGCCAAGTCAAAGTCCAGACCTGAATCCCATCGAGAATCTGTGGAAAGAGCTGAAAACTGCTGTTCACAAACGCTCTCCATCCAACCTCACTGAGCTCGAGCTGTTTTGCAAGGAAGAATGGGCAAAAATTTCTGTCTCTCGATGTGCAAAACTGATAGAGACATACCCCAAGCGACTTGCAGCTGTAATCGCAGCAAAAGGTGGCGCTACAAAGTATTAACGCAAGGGGGCTGAATAATATTGCACGCCCCACTTTTCAGTTTTTTATTTCTAAAAAAAGTTTAAAATATCCAATAAATTTCGTTCCACTTCACGATTGTGTCCCACTTGTTGTTGATTCTTCACAAAAAATTACAATTTCATATCGTTATGTTTGAAGCCTGAAATGTGGCAAAAGGTTGAAAAGTTCAAGGGGGCTGAATACTTTTGCAAGGCACTGTATTTGTCTTATTGCAGTGTTAGTTGCTACAGCTATCTATTATATGTAAACTACAGGAACTGTTTAGTTTTAGTTGTGTGTATTTGTACTGTTAATTCTTTGTCCTAAACACGTCCTTAAAGTAACTAGCAAGAATGTAAGCAACTGTGGTAAATTTTTGTTGTTTTTCATGACACTTTTAACAGTTTTGTGTTGTTGTTTTTTTTTTATATAATAACAATTAAACATTAGTAAAATTAAATGCATGTAGACCAGTGCATCTACTTTTATATAACAATTTGCTAGCTTACTGTAACTCTGTCATTTCAGGTTTTAACATTACCACTGAAAATCACAATCTCTTGGGGAGGAGATGTGATTTTTTTCCCACACTGTAAGGATTATTGTTTACACCCATGCAGCACCTAAATGAAGCTGCTTCTGTTGTTTAAAATGTAGAAAAACCTCAACATACCTATGTGGTTGCGGTGTGAGGATGCCAGGGTGAGATGACCCCAGAGAGACAGGAGTGTTAGGGTGAGCAGCAGTAGCCATGTACAAACACTCTGGATGTCCCGCTCCCGCATTCTGAAACACAAGCACAATTCATTAGATAGATGGTCTCCTTCCACAAATACACAAACTAGATTTTTCTAAATAGGCAGTGGTCCCCTAGCCAATTACTGTCATCCACAAACGCATATAAGTACATCGTTTAAATGTGTTCCCACATGAGAATATGTCATTAACTCAGCACCCTATATGATATTTTTAAATATGTTTTTTTTTAAATTGCCGTTTGACCCTGAACTTCAACTGGCGAATCATGTATAACTACGTGTCCTGTCATGAATGTAACCAAAGTGTAAAACATGATCCTAGCAAACAAATTATGATCACTATAATCAAATATATACACACAGTATATTTCAGCAGGACAATTCCAAGCCTCATTCCACACATGCTACAACAGCACGGTTACTTAGACATAGAGTACATGTGTTTGACTATCCTGCCTGCAGTCCAGATTTGTCTTCTACTGAAACTGTATGGCACATCATAAAGAGGGAAATCAGACAAAGGCAACCACAAAGTCAAGAAAAAGCACTTTCAAGGCTTCCAAATGATTAAAAAGTATAATTAATTGGAATAATAAGGTAACATATTGGTAAACATGCATCTGGTCCAACCTTTCACAGATTTTTGTTTTATTGAGCTTTTCCTGAAATAGGGTTTGTGATTTTTTTTGTCTTTATCATTAAACATAAACATATTAAATAAAATGGACTCGCCACTCAGGTGGCACATATCGTTTCGAATCTCAGCTCTGCCATTCGGCTGGGAACAACGATTGGCTGTTGTTCATACAGAGTGGGAAAGCCGGACCAGGGTTCCTCATAACTAGCTACGACCTCTGCTGGCTGTGGCTCTCCGTACACAAAGGTGATCCGCATATGAACTCGTCTTCGTTCATTCGTGCAGTTGAAAAGATGCAGTTGGTACTGCACATGTGTCGGAGGGGGCGTGTGTCAGTTGCGGCGCTCCTCAGTCAGTAGTGGAGGGTAGTATCGGTCATCCAGAAGGAATACTGGGTAAATATAACTGGGTAAATATATATATACTAAGTTGTATATAAGTTGTGTGTGTGTGTGTGTATGTATATATATACATATACACACACACACAACTTATATACAACTTAGTTTATATATAGAAACTTTACCCAATATTGCTCCTGGATGACTTGAAATATAGATGGACATGGCAATTTTTGCAGGTCTAGGGACAGCAATAGCCTAGTGGGAAGAGTTTTGGGGTTTCCATTGCAGTTAAAAGGTTAAGAGTTCCTGTCTCTGCCAAGCAGCCACTGTTGGGCCCTTGAGCAAGGCCCCTAACCCTCTCGGCTCCAGGGCCGCCGTACAATGGCTGCGCTCTTACCCCAGCTTTCGACCATGCTGGGATATGCGAAAAAAAGCATTCTATTTCTATATATGAATTACTTAATTCCACTTAAATCAAATCCATTTTAAAGAACTTTGTTACATTGGTAAATTGTAAATTGTTCTACATTAAAAATGTTGTATATATTATAAACATTTTTATTATTGTAATGGATAAGTCCATTTTATTTAACATTTTTCTGTACTTAAGTACCCTGCCTCATATACCTAAATCCTCAGGCCTGAGGCGATTGTCTGCGCTGGCAGTTCTGTAGTCTCTCCAGTGTGGGTGGTAACTTTAGCATTCATGCCAAGTGTGAAAACACCTTTATAAAATGCTGCTTCCTACTTTAACTTGGATGAAGCTAAAAGTTTGACATGTACAGAAAGGGTAATGTTGAAATGTCAGTTTGGAGGACAACACAGAGCACCGGTGCAGATAAGAATCAATACTGCAGTTTGAGTGGAGATTATTTTTCAGCCAGCTTTTTCAGCATGAAAGGAGTGTAAGTTTACTTTCGCTTCCTAATAAAAAATTCATCCGGAATTTAATTCTTTAGGAATGTGCCATCATGTTCAGTGAATGTCATCGAAAGAGAAAGACAGGGTGAGAATACACATGTGACTCTTTACAATAACTGATCGTGTAGATAGATAAGTCGGAGTTGAACAAATTGCTGTTTTCAGAAGAGAGTGAGGTATTTTATTTCATTTGGCAGGAAGAGGAGAAACCATCAGCATGGTTGATATTAGGCGTGTGTCCTGTCTGGCTAAGGGCCCAGTGCTGTGATAGTCTGGACCTTAAAATTTAGTACCTTAAAATTTAGTTCCTTTTAAGCAACCCACATTATGTCCAAGATTTTTTTCTGCGACCCAGGCAGCACAAACAATGCATCTTACTCTCTCTGTTTTGCTCTGTACAATCTGGTTCCACTGTAGTTTACAAGATGCAACATAAAAGCTCCAAAAGGGGGTGATCATGTACAAGTTCATTTCATTTTTCTGTGCTGTTAAAATTCATTTATTTAATTACTATTATTTTTCTCTCTGACCCATTTTTTGGCTCGTGACCCCAACACTGGGATTCTGAACTTGCCGAGTGCCCCCTAGCAGGCACAGTTGGCAGTGCCTGCAGCAGACAAAATTCGCTATTAGTCTGCTGCGTGGGAAAAGACCAGACTGAAAAGTGGGTGGGGTCTTCGACGCTGTTTAAGGACCCTGGTTAGGTAAGGAACCTGGTTAGTAGCCTGACGTGCCTGTAAAGAAATGGAGGAATGTGGAGATCAGTGCGTGACTCTCCATGTGCAAGACTGGATTGTGGACTTGTGTTTGTCAGGCAAATATACCCTTCTCAAATGCAATCAAGGTCAACAGCAGTGAAGACTAACTGAGAGAAAAGTTACATATGCTAAATTTGGAGAAAAGGGGAGAAAAATTGTATAGTATAATACTGTATTGGGACCAGTGATGGCATAGTTACCTTGAAAAAGTAATCTGATTACTGATTACTCCTTTAAAAAGTAACTTAGTTACTTTATGGATTACTTGATTTTAAAAGTAACTAAGTTAGATTACAAGTTACTTTATTAGTTATATAATGCGGAATATTTCAAAGATATTCCTTTGCAATACTTTATCATTTGGCTGCCAACTTGTGTGTACTGATGAGACTCATTGAATCCCAGAACATGCTAGTGTGAATGCATGGAAAACAAATTGTAATTTTCTTTCAAGAATATGATACAGACTGACCAACACACTTACGCTAAATCAGCATTGAAAATTGACTTTACTTTTAATAGCCTTCTACAATGCTGGAGCTTCTTAAAACGGAAGATTTTCTTTTAAATAGAAGTGTTATTTACCTGCTATTAAATTGTTTTCCAACAAAATCCGCCCAATTTGGCGGATAATCGCCCAATCTGGCAACACTGGAATGCGCAGAGCCAGCTGGCGCTTTTACTCGTAGCGCGCCACGAATACTACTAAATAGTACTACTTCTGTAATGGTGTTGGTGGTTGACATTTATGTTGAGTGTATTACTGCACTGTTTTGGTGAAGAACTACTCATCTGAGGTGCGCTGCTCCTGCGTGCAGAAATGCCGGCAAAACGGTGGTGGGGGGGCCAGAGGGGTGGCCGAAGATTACTTTATGGTGGCCATGGCAACCACTGGCCACCCCCTGGCTCCGCCCTGCCAAGAAGAAAGCAAAAATATCTTTTCACTAAGGAAAATGACAAAAATAGTAACGCACAGTAACTTGGATAAGTAACTTTAATCTGATTACTGGATTGGAAATAGTAACGCGTTAGATTACTCGTTACTGAAAAATGTGGTCAGATTAGAGTAACGCGTTACTAAGTAACGTGTTACAGACCATCAGTGATTGGGACACACTTTATGTTTACTTTTAAAGGGCAGTTGTAGCCTAGAGGTTAAGGTACAGGACTAGTAATTGAAAGTGACTGAAAGGTCGCTGGTTCAAGCCCCAGCACTGCTAGGTTGGCACTGTTGGGCCCTTGAGCAAGGCCCTTAATCTTCAATTGCTCAGACTCTATACTGTCACAGCATTGTAAGTTGCTTTGGATAAAGGCATCTGCAAAATGCAGAGAATAAATTGTCAGTGGTAGCTCAGCGTTTAAAGTACAGGACCAGGGCACCCAGGTGGCGCAGCACGATATTCCACTAGCACACCAGCGCCGAGATTCTAAACTCCTCTGTTCGAAACTCAGCGTTGCCACCGGTCGGCTGGGCGCCATCTAGCGAGCATAATTTAATTGGCAGTGCCTGCAGCAGACACGTCTCTGCTAGGGTAGGATGACTGGACTATGTGGGTGGGGTCTTCAAAACGCTGTGTAAGGACCCTGATTGGCAGATAGAGAGGTGCCTATGCAGAGTGCATAGGTGAAAAAGGGTTCCACTAAGGGCTGCCCTCGGGTTGGAGGAGGCGTGAGCAGCAATATACCCACCTCGACTGCAATCAGGGATCCCCTAGCAGCGGAAGACAAATTGACTATGCTAAAATGGGAGAAAATGCATAAATAAAATAGAAAAAAATGAATTCATAAATAAATAAATAAAGTACAGGACCAGTAACTGGAAGATCACTGGTTTAAGCCCCAGTGTTGCAACCTTGCTATGTAAAACAGTCACAAATGTAAGTTGCTTTGGATAAAGGTGTCTGCTACATGCTAAAAATGTAAAGTTTTAAAAAGTTTTGTAACTGTTAATAAATAAAAATTTTAGGAAAATTTAGCAATTTTAAATATAAATTACTAACTAGCCTTTCTTATTTTATCACTGACTTAATCTCCATTTGACTCTCTGATTGATTGATGCTTGGTATTGTGGAAGTGCATGTCAAGAGCAGGTTTTAACTACTGATCAGCATAAGTCTTCTGGGAAACTGTACACTGGACAAACTTGCAAAGTAAGCTTGTTATCCTGATCAAGTTATTTGTAGTAGTTAAAAAAATTCAAGTATCTGAAATGAAGCTCCACTGAACAATAAATAAAGGTGAAGATTGAATCCACCATACCACCCGCCTTAAGCTCATTTGAAATTACATTATGCATGAATCTCTGGCTTGTCTACAGATTGGGCTCTTATTGAGTGTGTCAGGCAGCAAGATTCTTTGCCTTGCAGTAAAGCCAATAAAGCAAAGTGTTATGGATGGATACGTTATTCAATGTATCCACCCTTCCATTAATTCATTTCTTTATTCTCTTTATTCTCAGTAACCACTTTATCTTGGAAGTGGTTTCCAGTGCATCTAAATCCAATTCTGAAATCACTGGACAGAAGGCATGAGTACACCCAGTACAGCTCAAATTCATCAAACTCATTTACACTTACTCAGAGCTATGGGTATAGAGCTATATAGAGGTAAATCCAGCTACGGGCAAGAAAGTCAGAGGACCTTGACGTAGACAGAACAAGCCAGAAGTCAGAAAGTACACCAAGAGTCCGGGTTTAGTGAAACTCTCACTTAATAAGTAATTGAAGATGTAAATCTGAGCTGGATATCAATGACAGAGAAATATTGTGGGTAAATAAATAAAACCAATATTGAAACATGAAGTGAAAAGGTGGCTCGGTAGGTAGTGGTAATGCCTCACACCTTCAGAATTTTGGATTTGATCCTGAGCTCAGGCAATTAAAAATTGCAGGACTTTGCTGTGCACTTCCAGTATCATGGTGAGTTTCCTCTGCTTTATTCTGGCATCTGCTGGTAGGAGTATTGGCTGCTCTACACTGCCTCTAGGTGTAAATTAGTGTGAGTAAATGAGTAATCGACTGAAATCCTACATAGGTTATAGGCTTTGGGACCAACAAGAACTCTGTCCAGGATAAACTGATTAATCATGACTGATTAATCCTAAACAATTCACTTTTAACAGAACAAGAAATGTGAAAAAACTAGTTAGCAGTATGCCTAAAAAAATGTACAGTACATACATCTGACATTAGTAAACCCAATTTATTAAATATTGGCTACATTTTACCATCTATGGAGTCAAAGCCTTGGTTTTGAAAAGCAAAAATGTAGACGAGTAAGAGGACATTTGAGATTCGGCCTACCATAGGAATTGCTACCATAGAAACAACAGTAAACTTGGTTGTGCATGCCTATTACTTATTTTTGTTACAAAGCCAAATAAGACAAGAACGACAGTAGTTGTAATTGAAGTTATTGAAACTTCTGCATGACTTAAAGTTTTGGTGTCCTAGCTCTTCCCATATTTAAATAGATATGACCCTGGTCTTGTTCTTGACTGGAAATTACTAGCCAGGGGCATTACAATGATTGCTTTTAAGTGTATCTTTTATTCTTTCTTATAATATCTATGATCTTACATTCAAAAAATTACAGGGAAAGGACATTTAAAAGAAAGCATGAAATAACTAAAGTACAGGTCACATGACACTGAAAATTATGATAAAATACAAGATGCCGATATGAAATAGTATTATATGTTGATATAACATTCCAATCTGTCAGGTGAAAAAGTGCAATAATAGGCTGATACAGACAAAAAATAAATAAAGTGAGGAGAGAGGGGCGTCAGATTGGATATTTCTAACACTGATTTCTCAATCACAGAGGTGTACAAGTTGTAAGAACATGTAACTACAAGTCATGTATCGGTCACCCTATATATTTCTAATATTAATGTTTGACTGATCAAAGTAAACAACTTTACAGATATAATAGCTACACACACTTGTGGCATTCTTTCTTAGATAGATAGATGATTGATAGACATACACAAACCTATATTGCACAACCACATGGAAAGAAAGATAAGGGTTATACGGCCGCTCAGGTGGCACAGCGGTAAAATACGCTAGCACACCAGAGCTGGGCTGGGCTGGGCTGTTACATGTTTAGGGTGGGATGAGCCGGACCAGGGTTTCTCATAACTGGTGCAATTACGACCTCTGCTGGCTGATTGATGGCACCTGCACAGAGTTGGGGAATAATGCTGATCAGGGTGTGGCTCTCCATACACAAAGCTGAACCACATATGAACTTGCCTCGAGTGGGTGAAAAGATGCAGTCGGTACTGTGCACGTGTTGGAGGGAGCGAGTGTCAGTTGCAAGCTTCTCAGTCCAGCAGTAACAGTAAGGTGTTTAAAAACTCCATCAGCATTGCTGTGTCTTATCCACTCATCTCAGCACAACACACACTAACACACCACCACCATGTCAGTGAGAATGGTCCACCACCTAAATAATACCTACTCTGTAGTGGTCCTGCTGTGGGGGTCCTGACCATTGGAGAACAGCATGAAAGGGGGCTAACAAAGCATGCAGAGAAACAGATGGACTACAGTCAGTAGTTGTAGTACTACAAAGTGCTTCTATTTGGTAAGTGGAGCTGATAAAATGGACAGTGAGTGTAGAAACAAGGAGGTGGTTTTAATGTTATGGCTGATTGGTGTATAAGGTCTACTTTTCCAAGGGTTGTAATTTTGTCTTGTTTTTGGCCATTTGCCTTTTCATGTCATTACAATATATTATATCAAGGAGTGCAAACTATTTAAAAAGTTGACATAGAGGGTGTAGTAGCAGGCAGTTTCACCAGTTTCACAGACATGGGGTTTCACTACTTAGTATTTTGAACACCTACTTTAAAAGCTGCATTTAATTCCATTGTTGCATTGCTTATCAATCAATGACTTGTTCCATTGGAAAGCATTTTGTTATGACTTCTTGCCGTTTATCTCTTACTGTTGTACTTTTTTCTAAATTATTTACTGCAATTGAACTAGACCAGCTTATTAAATATTAATAAAAACTGCAAAAATTGTCATTCAAACTTTAAGCTAATTCATTACTCTCATTATCCCAGTATACAGAGTCCCAGAGTGGAAAGTCTCAAGATAATCTGAATCTGAGATATAAGAAACAAGCACCTATCATGCTAAAACTACAGCTTGTGTATAAAATCCTATTCACCAGTTTTTTAAGCTCTTAGGGGATTTGCCAGGATTAGATCCAGATCTCAGCTTTTACAGCTATAAAGAAAGTACATAATTAATATTGTAAACAGAATTTACAGGCTACACCATGCTTCTGCTTTGTGTATATGTGATTAGTCACATATTATATTCAAGTTTTAAGGTGCTGATTATTTCCCCAAATTTTGGACTGCCGTGACTTCTCCGACATGTGCAGTAGTCGACTGCATCTTTTAACCTGCACAAGAAAAGTTCATATGGGATTCAGCTTAGCACTCGGAGAATCACGCACTGATCCCATTATGCCTCGTCTCTGTGTAGGCGCCATCAATCAGCCAGCAGAGGTCGCAATTGCATCAGTTATGAGGAATCCCCTCCGGCAGCCATCCTACGAACGAGCCAATCATTGTCCGTGTAGGCAGGGCTGGATTGGGAACAAAATTCAGCCCTGGACTTTTTTCTTGACCAGCCCACTACAAGCACATCGTGCCACACATATCATCCCCTAATCAAATGTTAGATGATTGATATTAATAGTTTTGATCTATCTTACCACTAAAGTTAATAACTCACTATAATAAAAATTAAAATAATAAAAAAAAATAACTACAAATATATATATTTCCAAAACTTTACTTTGGGATTAATAGTTCTATCCATCTATCACACACATAAAATTTACAATTTCTTAATTGTTCTATTGGATTTCCCCATCCTGTCTCATTAAACCGCAAGAAATAAAATTAAACCTTTCTTTCATTAAACCTTTAAAACTGGTAAATAAGCTTTTTTCGCACTTTAACACGTGATTCACGTTTGTTCCAAATTAGCGCAAAGAAATAAATCGCATGTGTAAATACTTTATATGTTGACAAGGGAAATGTCCTGAACAACTGCATTTTCTGTATTATAGAGTAAAACATAGTGTTTACTTTTTCTGAAGAGACTAATGGTACCATCTCAAATTATATCCACCACCCTATGTAGTGCACTATGTTGGACATGGCATCATAGAACTTTTACAAAAATCGTTCTTAAAACGGCTGGTTGAAAGCCCCTGACAAAGCAGAGGCACTGAACACTAACTTTTCCTTTTCTGCTCTCTGGATATGCTGTAGTTCCTCACTGCCAAACATGTTGTTCAGTTTCCTGCACTTTTCTGCATCTGCTTGCAGCTTTTTCTGTTTTTTTATCACAGGCTTTTTCTGCACCTCCTTTACGCTTTTTCGACCCTTTCTCCATCTCGCACTCATTCATAGTTTTTGTACTGGTGGTTGTGATTACGGTTTATCCTGGGGGAGGGACATTTCTGTGATTGGTTAATGGACATGCACACTTCAGGATTATTATTCAGGAATATTTAAAACAGAATTTATTTTTCACTCTCTCAGCGGCCCACATACAGAGCGGCCCACCGGGAAAACTCCCGACCCTCCCAATGGCCAGTCCATCCCTGCGTGTAGGTGCCCATGGACATGTGAAACTCGATTGACTGTGGACAGTATCAGCTATCAGGGCTCTAGACTAACGTTTTGCACTGGTTGCACTGGTGCACCTAACTTTTTTTCTTAGGTGCACCAGCACAAAAGTTAGGTGCACCCAAATTTTCGACCGCATCGCATTTAACACCTGTTTTACAGGTTCACTTTTTTTTTTCTTTTTTTTTTTTAAATCACTGTCCATACAGGCAATATTGACTTGGAAATAACTAACAATCTGGTCAACATGGCCTCGTCTGATGATCTGTTTGCTGCTGCCTGACAATGAAAGGCAGTGGGGAGAGGGGACACTTGGGCAGTGCATTTATCGCGGCATGTAATGTGTTTTATAGATGCATTGGGCTTTTTCAGCCTTTCAATTCGAAATGTATTAGAACCAGTCACAAATATACTATTGCCGGCCACTGTCTTCTTTACAGTTAATTATAGTATTACAGACTAATTATAGCACACTTATAAAAATTATAAAAATAATAGAGTAAATGTGTATGTATGTGTGTATATCCATTTATATGTGTGTGTATATTTAAAATTATATGTATATGTTTGTGTGTGTGTTAGAGTGTAATCTTAAATGCAGTGCATTATATTATCGGCTTTACTGAATCTTTTACACAGATTCCCAAAATCGCTTGCGGTGCACTCACTGCGTATTTTCACTACATGTATTGTAATATATTTTGGTCTTTTAGTTATTTTTATATTTTACTTAACGAAAATATTGTCGTGTTTTTACTTTCACTATCGCCGCACTTTACCGCTAGCATTAGCCCCTTGCTACTGTAGAGGGTCGGCTCACCTAGCCGCTGTCCGGTGGGGATGCTTCGGGTCTTTTGCTGTGCGGTGGTGGAGGTGTGGGAATAAAGGCACACGGCAGGGTAGAGTCACTTTAACTGTTTAGTCAGGACTTAAGTGAGCGTTACAACACTTTACACCGCAGAGCTCCAGAACCCGAACTTCCATTCTGGAACATCCGGCGAGTCTCATATACAAAACTAAACTTACGGCAGAACGTCCGAACGCACGTGTATAAACCTGGTGCTGCATTCTGATTGGCTGAGCTGAATGTCGCTCACATATCACCGCTACAATATTGTCCCGCCCTTCACTATCTCTGATTGGTTTAGACCATGATATTGGCCTAATGTGTGTCTGTTGTTTCTTTTTCCCTCGGACGCCTGGTCGCACCGGTGCGACCTGAGATTTTTTTTAGTCGCACCATTGAGAAATTAGGTCGCATGTGCGACCAAATTGGTCGCACTCTAGAGCCCTGGCTATGTAATTAACTGCGAACCAATTATTTGTCTTCTTATCTCTAGTATGTATGTTTCTTGGATTATACAGAAGATTATATAAGAAGATAGTGCCAGTTAAACTAACCCAATTGACATATGCACAGAGAAGCCACCAGCAGTAGTCACTCACTCACTCACTCACTCACTTTCTTAACCACTTATCCAATTAAGAGGGGGGGTGCTGGAGCCTATCCCAGCTTTTCAATGGGCACAAGGCACACAGTAACACCCTGCATCGCAGGGCAGACACACATACACACACACACACCCATTTACCTATAGGGCTATTAAGTTATTAATATAATTAACCCGACTGCATGTTTTTGGACTGTGGGAGGATACCGGAGCTTCCGGAGGAAACCCACGCAGACACAAGAAGAACATGCAAACTCTGCATAGAAAGGACCCGGACCGCCCCGCCTGGGGTTTGAACCCAGGACCTTCTTGCTGTGAGGCGACAGTGCTACCCACCGAGCCATCGTATAGTTGATGCTGCATGTAAACCAGAAGACAAGCTGAAGAAATAAGTTACATGCCATTCATGTACCTTCCAACTGTATATAAACATTTGATGTTCACTCTCAATTAAAGTTGAAAATGACTGTTGGGGACAAAAGAAAGAGAAGAAAGTGACAGAGGAAAGAAAAATACACAAAAAAGTATGACCAAGATTAATCTCTTATGTACATACCTCCACACCATCCATCAACTGTGTAATCAACCTCTCCTTTACACTGTCTGGAGTAACTAAAGTACATCATCACCTTGCACCCTCACTGTAATCAATAAAGTCTGTGATCAATAATGAGTCCAGCCCACTGAAATAAAGCATGACCACTTCAATGATGCCGATGATGTGCCCAGTATGCAAAAAAAGGTTGCATAAGAACTTCCTCTGACACATTGATTCTGTTGTGGCATGGTGACTCGGTGGGTAGCACTGTTGCATCACAGCAAGACGGGCCTGGGTTCAGTTCCCAGGTGGAGCTGCCAGGGTTGTTTCTGTGTGGAGTTTGCATGTTCTCTCAGTGTGGGTTTCCTACAAGACGCTGAGTTAGGTTAACAGGAGATACTAAAATTGCCCTGTATGCGGGTGTGTGTTTGTCCTATCTTTTGCCTAGTGAATCGTTCCGCGACCCTGAATAGGATAAAGCAGTGGTAAAACAGACAATGAATGAATGAATGAATGAAAATGGACAATTTTCACAATGATTTTCACATAGCCTTATCTATTAAAAATAGGTTTTTAATTTAAAAATAAATCAATTTAAAAATAACGGAATGACCTTGGGTCAGGGTGCTCAGGTAGCACAGCAGTAGAAGTGTGCTAGCCCACTACCGCTAAGATCCAGTGATCCGGGGTTTGAATTTCAGCAATGCTATTTGCTGGTCGGGCATCTGCACAGACATGATGGGCTAATATCCAAGGTGGGGGGATGTAAAAACTATGCCAAGTCTGGTCTTCTATAGTGACCCCTAAATAAAGAAGCAGGTATAATTATTAGGAAAAATTAGTGTGTGGAAATTTTATGTTTACCTTTTGTTCTTTGTACGAGGGTTCTTCAAAAAGTTTCCGCACTTTTAAAACTCTATTTATTAGGAATTTTAAAAACAAATTACATCACTTTTCCACACAGTCACCTTGCGATGCATTTTCCCAGCGTCGTACCAAGTTTTTAATGCCATCAGCAAAAAAATGGTTTTGGTTGAGCGCATAGCCACTGATTTCACATCATCACATGAAAATCTTTTTCCCCTAAAGCTTCTTTTAGCGGTCTAAAAAGGAGGAAATCAGATGGCGCTAAATATGAACTATAAGCTCTCTCTCAGTCTCTCAGACACGACCAATTACTACTACTCCCGCCCTCACCATTTCCAACCAAAATATAAAAGTGTGGAAACTTTTTGAAGATCCCTCGTATTTGTTTTTTTTTTGCATTTTTCCCAAATGTCCTCCCTATCTAGTCGTAGTCACCCAATTGCATTATGCTTCCTCTCAACTGACGCTGATCTCTGGTTGAGGAGAGACTGACACCCCCCCCCCCCCCCCCCCTCTGACACGTGTGCAGTAGTCAACTGCATCTTTTCACTTGCACGAGGCGAGTTCATATGTGGATCAGCTTTGTGTACTGACAGTCGCACCCTGATCAACGCATTATCCCTTGACTCTGTGCAGGCACCATCAATCAGCCAGCAAATTTTGTAATTGCATCAGTTATGAGGTCCTGTCTGGCTCCCAGCCTGTATGAACAACAAGCCAGTTGTTGTCCATGTAGACACCCAGTCCAGCCGGATGGCAGAGCTGAGTTTCGAATTGAAGAGCTCTGGTGCACTAGCGTGTTTTACCGCTGCACCACCTGAGCCCTACAGGGGCTTGTTTTTGTTGCAATTTACAAAATGTCCTAACTATTCTGGAAATTAAATTTGTAGTACAATAGTAAAATTATTTTACATGGAAATATCAGTGTTTTACTTTTATAAAAATGTAAATAAATTTTAATAAGGATGTGTGTGTCTAGGTCTGAAAAAAGCAACACTAATGCTATATATACTAGTTTGAAGGCAAAACAAATACTGGTTGTTCATCAGCTCTATTCATTCGGCAGCTGTGTACTACCGAACAGTAAACAGCCTAATTACTGACTACACTCTGGCTCGGACCTAATTGCAACCAATCCACTTGTTTTCAGGGTTTCTTTGTTCCTGCATTATTATAAATAGAAAAAAAATCTGATAAATACTTCAGAGCGAGAGATGTGGGTGAGAAAAAAAATCAATTTTCTTCTTAGAAGCATGTGGTAACATCTACGCATTAGAGAATCATGTGTCTTATCAATAGCAGTGCCAAAGCACTTGACTCACACACACATACACGCATTCACTCTTCCAGCATTAAATAGACAAGTCGGCAAAGCCGTAGTCGTGATGCGCCGTTCTCTCTGCCACCACACAATGCCACACAAACACCCAGCGTGACCTTTCATTACCTGGAAAGCTCTAATGTTGTACTATTTCAATTCCAGGCTCAAACAGAGATATGAAGCAGGGCCAGATTCATGGTGCTTATCAATTATTTTCATCCGTAGGGGTGAGAGCAAGGCATTCTTTAATAAAGAAGCAAAACATGCCAGAACAAAGCATAATTTTATCCTCATTGAGAAAGCGTGAGTTTAAGGTCTCGAAACTGCTGCTCTGCAGCTACATTACATTCATTTACTGAAGAGAGAGAGGCGGTAAGAGAGAAACAGAGGCGGGCTCCGCTCGTTTAATTAATCCCGCTGGAATCTGGTCTTCCGCCTTTGCAGATGGCAAGTTCATCACACAGAGACATTTCTGTTTCATTTCTTCACTGACTGGAGAACATGCCCTCTCTCTTTAACTCGCTTTCTCTGTCTCTTTCTCACATTTTCTCTTTATCTTCCTTCTCCTCCGAGACTATATCTAAGTTTAGGGTCATACTTGGCTTCACATATGCAAAGTTTTTCAAAAATATGTTCATCTGTTGTCTCTGATCATAATGAACAGACACGCTACAGTACATTTATATGTATATATTAGCTAAAAGCACTTAAATAATAGTTTAATAAACACATTCAGGTTAAAAATGAGTCAATTAAGGCAAATATGAGGGCGGCACGGTGGCTAAGTGGGTAGCAGTGTCGCCTCACAGCGAGAAGGTCCTGGGTTCGATCCCCGGGTGGGGCGGTCCTTTCTGTGCGGAGTTTGCGTGTTCTCCCTGTGTCTGCGTGGGTGTCCTCCGGGTGCTCCGGTTTCCTCCCACAGTCCAAAGACATGCCACTAGGCTAATTGGAGACACAGAATTGTCCCATAGTTACCGAGCCGCTGGGATGCACAGAACAGTGCATTGTAGTGCTGGTCCCGAGCCCGGATAAATAGGGGGAGGGTTGTGTCAGGAAGGGCATCCGGCGTAAAACTTTGCCAAATCCCGCCGGCGACCCCTAACGGGAAGAAGCCGGAAATGTCGACCCCGTAACATTAGGCATTAAATTATGACCACCTTGCTTAAATTCTGTTAAGTCCCCCTATTTGCTGCCAAAACAGTCCTGACGCATCGAGGCACGAACTGGAGGTGGGGCCTCCATGGATCATTTGTCCAGCACATCCCACAGATGCTCGATTGGATTGAGATCTGGGGAATTTGGAGGCCAAAGCAACACCTCAAACTCAGTGTTGTGCTCCTCAAACCATTTCTGAACCATTTTTGCTTTGTGGCAGGGCGCATTATCCTGCTGAAAGAGGCCACAGCCATCAGGGAATACCATTTCCATGAAAGGGTGTACATGGTCTGCAACAATACTTAGGTAGGTGGTATGTGTCAAAGTAACATCCACATGGATGGTAGGACCCAAGGTTTCCCAGCAGAACATTGCCCAAAGCATCACACTGCCTCTGCCGGCTTGCCTTCTTCCCATAGTGCATCCTGGTGTCATGATGTACAACAAAGTCATGTTTGAGTGTCCATAAAAAAGTGAATGAAAACAATTATGTTTATTGGTTTCTTAGAACATTAAAGAAGTGAGTATTTCCATATTTGATGGCAATCTAACTTACTCAAGAACGTTAAAGAAGACCTGAGTATTTCCATGTTTGATGGCAATCTAACTTACTCAAGAAGGCATAACCTCTTTCTACTGTTTAATACTCATCCACACAAAACTCAACTGGAATTTTCTACACCCCTTCAAGAATTAATGATGTGTGAATTTTTGACTCAGACTGCCTCTCCCATTGCTGTGAAGGATGTCCATTTTTGATACAGAGATGGAATCTGTGCAAGAGGGTTGGAAATAGGAAATGGTACGTAGAATAGGACGAGATTGCATGTGCTCTGTTGGATTGTTGGTTTGCAGCTCCCAAGCTCAGCTGTCAGAAGCTTGGCAGGCACTCGGCAAGACAGCTAACCTTACATGACTACCAATGGGCTGCTCATCCCACCTACCTGTACCTGAGCCCAGATACCAATCAAATGCTGGCAGGAGACATGACAGCTAATTAAATAGCAATCTGACAATCCAGAGAGGAAGTAGCAGAGGCTGGAAGAAACACCGAGCTGCAAATGAGACATTTATCAAGAATTGTATGAAAACAAGCTAATGTGTGAATGCTGCTTAATGAATTCGGGTTTTTAAAAACATTTATTTAGAGCTGGTTGGTTAAACTGGCAGTTTAAAGTTCATGAATGTTAAATCAAAACAAACAATGTACAGTATTATAATTTACAATTTATAAGGTCAGGGAGTATATACACAGCTTCCATTGTCTAGGAAGAACGTAAAAGCAGCGTTTTGACCTGCACAGACCCACTATTGTTAAACAACACGAATAAATGCTATGTCATGTGACTGCACAGAGACTCAAATGTCTGTTTTGGTCTAACAGTAGTAATGATGTCAGTGTTTAATGCTTGTGCATGTAGGGTTCATTCATTTTTTACTTCATTAACTGCTTTATCCTGGTCAGGATCACAGCTGGCTTTACTGGGAAACATTGCTGCCAATCCATCATTGGGTTTTGGTCATTATATCCCCCCAGTCACCTGGATGGGCATAATTGATCGCTATACCACCCGAGTGCTCTTTAAGGATCCCTAATATATTTTCACATCTTTGTCTTACATTAGAGTCGTCATTACAAAAACTAAAGCCTAACTATAAATAGAACATCTCTTTGTAAGGTCTAGACTGCAAATAAATTACAATCAGCACCACCCCAAACGGCACACCAGACAATCTCAATTACAGTAAATAATCTGGTAATCTACACCAACAGACCCTGGTACACATTCCTACCCAGGCACTACAAACACTCCACAAACCTGTGAGCTGCAACAAAAGCCCATAGTAGCCCTCGCTGCCGCCTAGCCCACTACAGTGTCCCTGAACAGTACCAAACATGCCGGGTCCTTTGTTCCAACTCCGCCATTGAAACCAAACAGTGCATGGGGCACTCCCGAACGGCCAGCGGGCTGCTTTTCACTACTCTTCTTGTCATTGCCCTGCAGCTTTGCTACACAGCACTGTACCTGCTTTGTTGCACCATGCTTGCTTCAGTCTTTTAACAGCCCTGGCAACACCAAATCACTTTCACCAGAGGAGGGGCCCCCTCACCGCCCCATTGATGCTTTTTCGGTGGTTCATCACTGGGCTTCAATAAATAGCAGCTCCACTCAGTTACTTTGGTTCACCAACTTTTCTCATCTGTGGCTGAGCGACCTCTGCTGTCAAGTCAAGTCAGATGTATTTGTATAGCGCTTTTCACAATAAACATTGTCTCAAAGCAACTTTACAGAATCCTGGACTAACAGACCAAAAACCCCTGTTGAAGAAGTCAAGGGGCAACAGTGGCAAGAAAAAAACTCCCTTAAAATTACAGGAAGAAACCTTGGGAGGAACCAGACTCAGCATGTACCCACCCTGCTTCAGTGGCCTGGAGAATAGTTTGAATTAATTGGATTTAAACAAATCATAAATACACAAAAAATGAATAAACTGAAAGTTACTGTATAAGTAAGAAGTGAAAAAGACCAATTTGATTTCTAAAAGCTGCCACCATTACCTTGCCCACCTTTAGCCCTGGCGCTGCAGGATGAATAGCGACATCAATCTCAAAACGTCCAATCCCAGAATGCACGTCTCACTTATCTCAGCCATAAAGAAGCGGTGCCTTAATAAGCCTGCTTAGATGTCAGTTACAGCAGTGGAAGGACATGATTGATAAAGAAGCTGATAATATCTGTCTAAAAGCATCTCATCACTTCCACACAAATCAAACACAGTCACAGAGTTCAGGTCATAACCTTCAAAACGCTCACACGGGCAGAGTTCAGCCCAGCACTGCAACGTTCTACTACACTGCAAAGTTCCCTTCTTGCTGACTGGACAGTTATATTTATTATTTATGTTATTTCATATATAATAAAATATCCTGTAAAAAAAAGATGTGTAGCACCTGGATGATTTTAAATTTGTGAACAGGGTCATGTGGGGAGAGAGCATCCTTCCCTTAGAATTAATACTGTAAAAAAAAAAAAAATAATAAATAAATAAAAAAGGTAACCTATGTCCTGTGAAGTATCGGAGAATATCAAAGAGTCGGGGGGAGGGTGTGTCAGGTCAGGCAAATATACCCTTCTTGGGCGCAATCAGCGCAATCACCCAGTAGCGGAAAAGCAATATTGCAGCGGCACAGTGAGTGGAACTTGTCTTAAATATATATTTGGAAACAGAGTAATCAGATAAGTAGCTTTGGAATAACCAGATCACTTACCTGGTCGGAATGCCCGCATCCTCCACCATTTGTTAGGTTTTTACTCAGTCACTTAAAGTGATGTCCCTTGAGCTAATAGAAAGAACTTAACCAGGAGAATATATATATATATATACAGTATATATATACAGTATATATATACACATTAACTCATATTTAATATCATGTTGAATTGCCTTTAGTTTTGATTATGCAGCACATTTGTCATGCCATTTATGCAATGTCACAACATTTCTTTCTTTCTTTCTGGAGCTGCATTAATTTGGGCCGAGATTTTCTGTTAATGACAATAAGTCTTTCCTAGAACATCCTAAAGCCTTTCATTGGGGTTAAGGTCAGGACCAATTCATGTGTGGAAATTAATTCCTCAAGCTCCCTGACCCACATTTTCCCAATTTAATCCCAGTGAATCTTGCCATTGTCATGCTTGAATCTGCCCGTTCCATCAAAGAAAAGATCCATTGATGGGGAAAACCTGGTCATTCTTTGTATTCAGAAAGTCAGCTGACTTCATTTTATTGCCACTAAATGTTGCTGAGATTTGACCTGACCACCTGAAGCAACCACAGATCATAACACTGCCTCCAGAGGCTTGTACAGTGGACACTGTGCATGGATGAGTGCATCACTTCATACACCTCCCTTCTTAACCAGATGTGCTCTGTAATAGAGTGAATTTAGACTCATTAGACCACATGACATTTCTCCAGTGCTCAAGAGTCCAATATTTACGCTCCCCTGCACATTAAATCCTGTTTTTCTCCCCATTAGCCTCACTAACAAGTGGTTTCCTTATGGCCACACAGCTGTTTAGTACCAATACTTTGAGTTTGATAAATGCTCTTACTTCACTATTCAACATAGCCGTGACTTCTTTTCTTAACTATTTTCTACTTTTTTCTCCTAACTTAGCATAGCCAGTTAGTCTTCCACTGCTGGGGACCTCGATTACATTCAAGGAGGGTATATTTTCCTAATATACACCAATACACCTCCAATGTGTGCACAGTCCAACGACCCATTCTTATTCGTCAGTAATAAGAACACTGATCTCCATGTTCCTTCACTACTGTACAGGTGCCTCAGGCTACTAACAAGGGTGCTTACACTGCGTCGAAGACCCCACTCCCTTTTCAGTCAGACCAGCAGACTAGTGTGCCTGCTAGGGGGCGCTTAGCTGACCGGTAGCAGAACTTCTTATCTTTTTTACCCAGTATCCCCACACAGGACTTAATCCAGTTTAAACACAGATTGTGTTCGTACTTATCTTAGCCCCACTGATGCACTGTGCATGTCTTGGCCTGAAATAAACCTCTTTCTGGCGGCTTCAATCTGCATGAAATGAAGGAATCCCTTGGTGCTGTGCTCTGTCATTGTCTCTCATACTCCTAGCTCGTGTGTATCATGACAGATTTAGGATTGCAGATTTTTATATTGCCATCATTTTTTATTTGCTCTGGATTTCCCAAGTCCATTTCTTTCCTTATTCCTCATTTTTCTGTTCTTTCTCTATTGTCTTTCTCACACTTGAAGAATTTCACGTGGATCCCGCAGTACCCAAATGACCAAATTAATTGTGTTGACAGAGCCCAAAGAGAGTTCTTGAACGCTAATGAGCCCCCTTGCCGTACACACAACAAACCGCAGTTTGCGGCAAGCTGTTAGAAGTAATGACGTTAGAAGTTAGGACCTGAAATATTGCGCCGTTGACGCAGACATGGATGAGGCAGAAGGAACGTCTTTGCTCATTTTAAATGAATCAGAGGGTAAGGACAGATGGACAGACCGGCCTTAAAGGCTTACAACACACACAGAAGGCCAAGGGTTACCAAAACCAGAGCATGGCAACAACACAGCTTATATTAACCGTTACAGTGAGTAATGTACAACCCCAAATCAGAAAAAGCTGGGACAGTATGGAAAATGCAAATAAAATAAATATTCAGTGTTCCTTACATTTACTTTGACTTTTATTTTATGGAGACAGCTTGAACCCAAGATATTTCATGTTTTTGTCTTCATTTCATTTGTTAATATACCTTCATTCCTGCATTTCAGGCCTGCAACACATTCCAAAAAAAGTTGGCACGGGCAATTTAGAGGCTAGAAATGGGGTGAAAAAACTAAATAATGATGTGATTCCAAACAGATGATTGTAATCAAGGTTTGGTACAAAAGCAGCAGAGTCTTTGATGAGCAAAGATGAAACTCCAGTTTGTCAACAAATGCGTGGGAAAATTATTAAAATATTTAAAAACAATGTACCTCAAAGTAAGATTGAAAGGGATTTGCATATTTCTCCCTCTACAGTGCATAATATCATTAAACCATTCAAGGAATCAGGAGGAATTTCAGTCTGTAAAGGCCAAGGGTGCAAGCTTAATCTGAACACCCGTAATCTTCGATTCCTCAGGCGGCACTGCATCAAGAACCGCCACTCAACAATAGCTGATATAACCACATGGATGAGGGATTACTTTGGCAAACCTTTGTAAAGCACTACAATACAGAGTTACATGCACAAATACCACTTAAAACTTTACTGTAAAAAAAGAAGCCTTATGTTAACCATGTCCAGAAGTGGCGTCGACTTATCTGGAGGCATCTATGATGAACCATCACACAGTGGAAACGTGTATTGTGGTCAGATGACTCAGTATTCCAGGTCTTTTTTGCTCCGGACCAAAAACAAAAAGGACCATCCAGACTATCATCAGCAACAAGTCCAAAAGCCAGGGTCTGTCATGGTATGGGGTTGTTTCAGTGCCCTTGGCAAAGGTCATTTACACTTCTGTGATGGCAGCATTAATGCAAAAAAGTACATTCAGATCTTAGAGCAACATATGCTGCCTTCAAGACGTCATCTTTTCCAGAGACGTCCATGCATTTTTCAACAAGACAATGCAAAACCATATGCTGCACACATTACAAAGTCATGGCTGTGGAAGAAGAGGGTACAGGTACTGGACTGGCCTGCCTGCAGTCCTCAATAGAGAAATGGAGAATTTTGAGATTAAAACTGAGACAACGACAACCCCAAACTGTTGCACATCTTAACACGTGTTTATCACTTGTTATCCTCGGTGCCAAAGCATCTTTTAAGTGTGTTGAAAAGGAATGGCGACATTACAAAGTGGTAAATGCTTTACTGTCCCAACTTTTTTTGGAATGCGTTGCAGGCCTGAAATGTAGGAATGGATGTTTATTAATAAATAAAATAAAGTTGACCAGACAAAACATGAAATATCTCAAGTTCATCCTGTCTGCTTCATCAGAGTTTCTTACATTGGTTTTTTATGTCCCAACTTTTTCTGATTTGGGGTTGTCATTTAACACTGATGCACATCATTCTGGGAGTACCAAAATGGCACCACCCGTTCCAATTAGCTCCCAGCAAGCTAGCCGCTTACCACAGTATATTTCTGATGTTCAGCTATTATAAATGCTAGACCGTTTTGTGTTAATTAGAAAATACAACCCTAACAATAAATCATGGCACCTACCACAAGCATGATGATAAATAAATGAATAATTTCTTTAAGCTGCTTCGATTAGGGGTCTCCACAGTGGACCTTCTGACCGCATATTTGATTTAGCACAGTTTTTATGCCAGATGCCTTTCCTGACAACCCTTCTATTTATCTGGGCTTGGGACCGACACTAAGGGTGCCCTGATATGTGTACTGTTTGTGTTAAGCTTGGCATTTGTTGGTGAGATTTTCCGCAGAATCTTCCACTTTCCCACCTCCTCAAAACATAGTAATAGGTGACTAGTTTTTGAGCAGACGTAAACAGGCCAATTATTTTCCACCTTATAGCAATAACTCTTGGTTTCATTTCATGTTACCATCTGTGAGTCAGTTTTAAGAAAGGGACCTCAAGCTATGAAAAGCACAAGCGAAAGTTAAAATGTTGTTTTATAAGAATAATAAAGCGGTGACCTCAGCTCCTGTTTGTTTTTAAAAGATAATGTGTTGTGTGTGGGGGCAGAGGTGTGTCCAAGAGTGTGTGTTTCTAAGTGTGTGTTGAATCATTAATGATTTCGCTGTAAAGTGGCAGTTTCTGTGGAAGATAGAAAAACTTTTGCAAGCTATTATAAATTATTGACAGTGGAGAGGAGAAGCCCGAAGAGAACTGAGGAATAAAAAGAGAGAAGAGAACTAATTTAGTTCCAATCCATAGACTAATTATTTTTCATAATTATACACAATCATAATTGCAACGTTCGTGTTAATGGCGTCACCACACACTGCTGCAGATGGCTCTGCTAGATCTGAAGCATAAAACTTTAACCAAAAATATCCCAGAAGACATGCACAGCAGATTTAGTTGTCAATAAATAAATTAATTCATTAATTAAAAATATATAAAATAATTAATACAAAAATTAAATATAAATATTTAATTAAATCAGCCATAACATTATGACCACCTTCCTAATATTGTTTAGGTCCCCCTATTTCTGCCAAAACAGCCCTGACCCATTGAGGCATGGACTCCACTAGACCCCTGAAGGTGTGCAACAGATCCTTTATCTCCTGTAAGTTGCGAGATGGGGCCTCCATGGATCAGACTTGTTTGTCCAGCACATCCAACAGATGCTCGATTGCATTGAGATCTGGGGAATTTGGGGGCCAAGTCAACACCTCATACTCATTGTTGTGCTCCTCAAACCATTCCTGAAGCATTTTTGCTTTGTGGCAGGGCGCATTATCCTGGTGAAAGAGGCCACAGCCATCAGGGAATACCGTTTCCATGAAAGGGTGTACATGGTCTGCAACAATGCTTAGGTAGATGGTACGTGTCAAAGTAACATCCACATGGATGGCAGGACCCAAGGTTTCCCAGCAGAACATTGCCCAAAGCATCACACTGCCTCTGCCGGCTTGCCTTCTTCCCATAGTGCATCCTGGTGTCATGTGTTCCCCAGGCAACGCACACACACCCGGCCATCCACGTGATGTAAAAGAAACATGAGGCCACCTTCTTCCATTGCTCCGTGGTCCAATTCCGATGCTCACTTGCCCATTGTTGGCGCTTTCGAAGGTGGACAGGGGTCAGCATGGGCACCCTGACTGGTCTGCGGATATGCAGCCCTATATGCAACAAACTGTGATGCACTGTGTATTCTGACACCTTTCTATCAGAACCAGCATTAACTTCTTCAGCAATTTGAGCTACAGTAGCTTGTCTGTTGGATCGGATCACACGGGCCAGCCTTCACTCCCCACTTACATCAGTAAGCCTTGGCCGCTCATGACCCTGTCGCCTGTTTACCACTGCAAACCGGGAACACCCCACAAGAGCTGCAGTTTTGGAGATGCTCTGATCCAGTTGTCTAGCCATCACAATTTGGCCCTTGTCCAGACTCAAATCTGGCATTTTTCCTGCTTCTAACACATCAACTTTAAGGATAAAATGTTCACTTGCTGCTTAATATATCCCACCCACTAACAGGTCTTGCACATGGAGAGTCACAGAGTGGTCTTCATGCGCCTCAGGGTACTAACCAGGGTGCTTACACAATGTACACAATGTAAGCACCCTGCCTCCTGTTTAGTCCTGTCTTTAGCAGACTAGTGGCCAATTTTTGTCTGCTAGAGGAGGGCCCAGCCGACCACTAGTAGAGCTGAGATTGGAACTCTGAGAGTTTAGAATCTCAGCTGATTTTTTATTGACCTTGACAGAAGCTTCACATTGATTAGGCGGTCTAATCTAATACAATTATGTCGTGCTTTAAAAAAATCATTAATAATGTCTATAAGTTGGATCTATCTGTCTAGACTGCCACATAATATTCTGCCACATAATATCCAGTGACCCCATGGCTAAAACCCATGGGTTATATAATTTTTGTTAGCAAGCTAGTATCTTTGTCATAGAATTATCAGCACTTACATGAGCAGTTTTTTTCATGAGCTTTGTTAAATTTGCTTCATGCTGTGCTTAAATACCAAATCCACATTTACAAAAGTGCTGCTGCCGGATCAAACCGAAAGCCATCTGAGCTTGTGACGTACATCAGAAGCACTTTTATTTGATCACTGAAAGTGACCTAAAATAAATGTGGGCAGTTCCTGTGAGGAGACACTTCCTCTGAAATGAGCAAACGCCTGGTTCAAAGCCGTTCCACTAATTTCTCATCAAAGCCATCAGTCATGGGAGTTATCAGCATTTAGACTTTTAGGCTTTAGGTCCGGCAGGAATCAGTTCTGTTGGCATGCTTCATTAACTGTGAGGGGTAGTGTGAATGTATAAAGGCTTTAAAAAAAAATTAATTCATGAATTGTGGAGTCACATGCATGGCCTACCAAATTAGGTAGAACAGAGAAAGTGTAATAAGCTGGAATAACAGGGTGTATATGGGTGGGGTAACAATATGTGCATTAATTTACATACACAGTTGAAGAGACATGTATTATCTTTTATTATTATATATCACATTATATTATTATATAAGACATACACCGATCAGCCTTAAAACCACCTCCTTGTTTCTACACACACTGTCCATTTTAACAGCACTTTGTATTTCTACAATTACTGATTGTAGTCCATCTGTTTCTCTGCATACTTTGTTAGCCCCCTTTTATGCTGAGAGCAGGTATTATTTGGGTGGTGGATCATTCTCAGCAGTTAGTGTGTGTTGTGACACAGCAGCGCTTCTGGAGTTTTTAAACACCTCACTGCCACTGCTGGACTGAGAATAGTCCACCAGCCAACACCAGCATCCTGTGACCATTGATGAAGGCCTAGAAGATGACCAACTCAAACAGCAGCAATAGATGAGCGATTGTCTCTGACTTTACATCTACAAGATGGACCAACTAGGTAGGAGTGTCTAATAGAGTGGACAGTGAGTGGACACGGTATTTAAAAACTCCAGCAGTGCTGCTGTGTCTGATCCACTCACACCAGCATGACACACACTAACACACCACCACCATGTCAGTGTGACTGTGTCAGTGTGATCAGATGATCCACCACCTAAATAATACCTGCTCTGTGGTGGTCCTGTGGGGGTCCTGACTATTGAAGAACAGAGTAAAAGCAGGTTAAAAAAGTATGTAGAGAAACAGATAGACTGCAGTCAGTAATTGTATAACTACAAAATAAAATGGACAGTGAGTGCAGAAACAAGGTGGTGGTTTTAATGTTATGGCTGATCAGTGTATGACAAATGAAAGCATTCTATTCTATTATAGAAAGTTAAGCTTAGAATGGATTTAGGCATAGAGTGGAAAATTTCAGTACCTCTGGTGATCTTAGCTAGAGGGCAAGGATGCAGGATGGGCGTGATGGTGCAGGGCATCAGGAAAAAAAAGGACAGTTGATTACCTCATAACCCTAGAATGAGTGCAACTCCTGCGATACTATCTGGGACCAATCGCAGTTGATGGATTTTATTCAGACCAAAGAATAACGTACAATTTCAGAGTGCATCTTCTGTTTTAGTAAAAGGACTACAGAAAAACATGTTAAATTTTAAAGGAGGACTGCAGGGTTAGGCCACAGTTTGAACAGGGTCTAAGTGTGTTAAATGAGGATTTGGAGCTCTGTGCCATCCATTACATGCATCGACAAATGGATGGTTGTTCTACTCTAAATGCACTGTTGAGACTCCCCAGAAATTGATTATGAATAATTCATTTATTGCTTTTCAAATACATTACAATGCACAAATTGACTGCTCTACAGCACAAAACTCTACCTGACTGAGATATGAACCATCTTTTAAAAAGTTTCCAAGTTTTCTGATGCCATGCTGATCAAAAGAAGACAAACAATCTATTCTGAAAGATTCACCCACCTACTGTAACATCACATTTCTGTCTGTGGCTTGTTCCTGTTTTCCCTCGCAGTCATTTAAAGACCAAGCTCTTTTTATAATGAACCTCCAGAGGAATTTCATGCACCATTTTCTCTTACAAGCAGCACTTTAAACGCCTCTGTTTCTCTTTTGCGGTTGCTAAGCATTGTGGCACCAGGATGCCACATTCACAGGATCGTATCATTTTCCTGCTGTGATACACAGTGTTATACAGAATACTGCATGTACAAAGAAAAAAAAGAGAGAGCTGTAAAAACCTTCTGTAAGCATTGTTACATGTGTGAGCATGTAATTGCTCTATATCATATGTGCTGTGTTAATTTCAGATGTCAGTCAGGAAGGATATATTGTCTAAAACTCAATAACCTTTTGTCAGGTCTGTTGCAAGTGTCTAAAGCCTAGTACTTTGGACAGTACTCTGGATGTACTTTCTATCATATATAAAAACTCATGTTGCCTTTGGAATTTTATTAATTTGAAATTTCACAAACACAGAAATAAATACTTGGCATTTTCAATCCATGAAAATAAAAATAATTACTTCAAAAGCAAGAAATGCCTCAAGAGACAAAATCATTCGATTTTCTTTTTCTCCCCTCATCTTTTGATATGTAAAGTGTAAGAAAGGTGCTATATAAATGCAACTTTATTATTATTATTATTTTTCATTTATTTATTTTTGTTACATTTTCATGGTTTTTTTTAATGTTTTTAGTGGTAGTAAGGTAGCACAATTATTTACTGCACCATCAGGCTATAGTAAATATTTATGTATTAATTTACATTTCATTGTTTTATCTTTTTCTTCTTTTATTTATTTTTGAATTTAATTTAAACCCCCCCCCCCACTTTTCCCCCCATTTTTCTCCCCTAATCTAGTCGTGTCCAATTACCCCGATTGCGTCCTCTATACTGATTCGACCCTTCACCGCTGACTAAGGACGTCTCTCAACTGACATACACCCCCTCCGGCACGTACAGACTGCATTTTTCACCTGCACGAGTCGAGTTCATACACTGACGAGCACTGTGTATGGAGGGCCACACCCCCATCAGCATTATTCCTCAGCCCTGTGCAGGTGCCATCGGTCAGCCAGCAGGGGCCGCAGTTGCACCAGTTATGAGGACCTAAGGTCCGACTTTTTACCCCATGAACAACAGCCAATCAGTGTTCATGCCGCCCAGCCCAGTTGGAAAGGCAGAGCTGAGATTCCATATGATGTATTCGAAACCCCAGCTCTGGTGTGCTAGCGTACTTTTTTACCGCTGCACCACCTGAGCTGCCCCACATTACTACTCTTAACTTTTGTTGCACAACACCCACCGTTGATGACGCATGCTTGGCTCCCAAAACTGGTGGAAACACGTGTCAGTTCTCTAAAAAAAAAACAAGGTTCGAAGAAACCCGAACAGAACTGGTTCAAGAACCAGAGTTCTTTTGGTGGAAAAGCGCTATCAGTGTACCAAAAATGATTAAACTGTCACCAACAAGCCCAAATTTGCAAATTAATTACACATGCACACCTCTGTATTAATTAAGAAAAATTATTTACATTTTTCTGCATTCGTCTGCTATATTATTATTATTATTTTTGTTTTTTTACACAGGTTGCGCTGCACTTAATGCTGAGATTGCCTTCACCACTGACCAAGCATTGGATGCTCCCTTGTTATTCAGTCAGAATATCACTTAGAATAAGGCATCTCAGTAGACAGCATTTTAAGGCATCTAAGAATTTAGACAGCCTTCTTCTCGGGAGCATGCATATGTGACGTAAAATGCTGTCTATGTAGAGAGCTCACTACTGTACTTTAGGAGCCTTTACAGCAACCTGAGCCAGAGATTAGCTGAAATAAAATGAAATTCTGGAGAAACCAAATAATTAATCTTTCAACATCAAGGCCAGACCCCATGTTTTTGTTGCTAAAATAGAGAATCCATATAGCACAGTTCTGGATGTGCCCTACCTTCATCACGCCTCGCATGTGTCATATTCTTCCTGTACACTTAATTTCTACGCTGTCCCTTGAGCGATTTTCTCGCTCTTTCTCTCGCTCTCTCTCTCTCACACACACAAACCCAGTCTTGGAGGATGTGAAAGCTGTGTTATGCATGTCAGGAAGGCCAGGGACAACAGGAGAATGGTAATGAGTGAACACACACTAATGAGCCCCACAGCAGAATAGCACAGAAAAAGGTCATAACTTTACCTTTCTCGCTCTCAAACACAAAAGATTGTGCCAAGTCTGACATCCATATTACAAATTACAAGCTCAAGTTTATTATCTGCTTATGGAAGTGTAGATTCAGAACAACTCCTCATTTCCCCATGTCCTCCTAATGGGCTTATGCCTGGAGTCTGGGCTCGAGACATTATTATGTCGGCTATTATTAATCTCTGTTATCTGTAGTGGGTTTTCATTTGTTTGTTTGTTGCTTTTTGGTATTAATTCATGAGCTCAGTGACCACCTTTCCAAGATATCATAAACTATCCCCCTAATTAAAGAGCTACAATTTTATATGGTTTCAGTCAAAGTCTTTAGGACTTGATAAATAATTGTGGTAAAAGTGAATCATTGCTAAACTGTGCTGATTTGATATTTGCTGACTGGATTACATTCATAATCTTTTGGAATATTGTTATATTGATAGAAAAATCACACTATAAACAACAAGGGATTCACAAAGCCAGGCATAACCAAACATTGTTATTTATTCAAGCATGACATGGTAGTGTGATGAAGTAGGGGGTTTTTGCTCTGTCAGGAACTGCACAACTTGACTGGCATGTTCTTCTCTGTGTGTTAAAGCTCCCTATTGGTGCTAGATTTTGGCACCCAGGTGGCGCAACAGGACGTTCCCGCTAGCACACCAACGCTGGCATTCTGAGCTCCCCATATTTAAATCTCAGCTCTGCTACCTGTTGGCTGGGCACTCTAGCAGACACAATCGGCAGTGCCTGCAGCAGACAAAATTGGGCACTAGTCTGCTGTGTGGGAAAAGACCAGACTAAACAGGGGGTGGGGTCTTCAACGCTGGTTGAAGGACCCTGGTTCCCCAAGGTGCCTGTACAGAGGTGAAGGAGCTAAACCAACCTCACGCGCAAATTCACCAAAGTATGAGAGAGTAAGAAGGGATTGGGGGACTGAGTATGCGTTGGAGGGAACGTGTGTCAGGTAAATATACCATCCTTGTACATCATTGGGGTCCCCAGCACTGAAAGATTGAATGGCTATGTTGGCTAAATTGGGGGAAAATGCATAAAAAGCTCCGTATTGGAATTTGCCACTGTCAGCCTTCAGATAAATAGACCAGTGCCTTTACCTGCTCAGTTATCAATGCTGTTAATGTGAATCTGTAATTAAAAATATCCGCCAGGCCAGCATGAACCATTTGAATCACATTGCCAGGACGAGTGTATTATTGGAATCTGCCACTGGCTGAGGTTGGGCTTGAACAAGCTACCTTCAGATCAATTGTCCAGTGTGATGAAGTAGGGGGTCTTTTGCTGTGTCAGGAACTGCACATGTTGTGGCATGTTCTTCTGTGCATGGAATCTGCCACTGTCTGGTAAAAAAATTAGGCTGGCTGTGGTGGGGCTTGAACAAGCAGCCTTCAGATAGAATGCCTGTCTGATAATAATATAATGTGTAATATAATGTTTCCTTTGTGTATCCCAGCTTGTTCGGTCGGAGCGCAGGGTCAGCAGACAGTGTTAAGGGCTTTGCTCAAGGGCCCAACAGTGGCTGCATGGCAGAGCTGGGATTTAAACTCCCAACCTTTCAGTTGATAGCCCAAAGCTCTACGCACTAGGCTACCCCGTCCCAATAGTCAATAGATCAATAGACCAGTGCCCTTAAATGCTCAGCTACCAAAGCTGTTAATGTGAATCTATAATTAAAAATATCCGCCAGGCCAGAATGAACCATTTGAATCACATTGCCAGGGTGAGTGTATAATTATGTTTCGTTTAATGATCTAAAACCATCCAGTGTGACAAATGAGGCTGGAAACTGGGTTTATGTTTACACGTTCCCCTCTTCAAAACTGTACAACTTGACTGGAAAGTTCTTTTGTGCATGTTAAAGCTCCGTATTGGAATCTACCACTGGCGGAGGTGGGGCTTGAACAAACTGCCTTCAGATCAATAGTCAAGTGCCTTATCTTTTGGAATGTTGTTCTATTGACAGAAAAAAATCACACTATAAACAACAAGGAATTTACAAAGCCAGGCAAAAGCAAGCATTATTATTTATTCAAACATGACGTGGTAGTGTGATGAAGTAGGGGGTCTTTTGCAGTGTCAGGAAATGCACATGTTCTGGCATGTTCTTCTGTGCATGGAATATGGCACTGTCTGGTAAAAAATCAGGCTGGCTGTGGTGGGGCTTGAACAAGCAGCCTTCAGATAGAATGCCTTTATTTGTCATATATACATATACAGACGTACAGTGTAATATAATTCTTTCTTCTTGTATCCCAGCTTGTTCGGTCAGAGCGCAGGGTCAGCCATCGTATGGTACCCCTGGAGCAGAGAGGGTTAAGGGCTTTGCTCAAGGGCCCAACAGTGGCTGCATGGCAGAACTGGGATTCAAACTGTCAACCTTTCAGTTGATAGCCCAAAGCTCTATCCACTAGGCTACCACTGTCCCAATAGTCAATAGATCAATAGTCCAGTGCTTTAACTGCTCAATGCTGTTAATGTGAATCTGTAATTAAAAATATCTGCCAGGCCAGAATGAACCATTTGGCTTTCCTCTGGGAGAATCACATTGCCAGGACTAGTGTATTATTATGTTTTGTTTAATGATCTAAAACCATCCAGTGTGACAAATGAGGCTGGAAACTGGGTTTATGTTTACACACTTCCCTCTTCAGAACTGCACAACTTGACTTGAGGTGGGGCTTGAACAGATGCCTTTAGATCAATAGTCCAGTGCCTTATCTTTTGGAATATTGTTCTATTGACAGAAAAAAATCACACTATAATCAACTAGGGATTCATGACATCAGGCAAAAGCAAGCATTATTATTTATTCAAACATGACGTGGTGTTTTGCCGGGTCAGAACTGTTCCTGTGTGCATGTTAAAGCTCCCTATTGGAATTTGCCACTGTCTGGTAAAAAAAAAAAACAGGCTGGCTGTGGTGGGGCTTGAACAAGCAGCCTTCAGATCAATAGACCAGTGCGTTTAACTGCTCAGCTACCAAAGCTGTTAATGTGAATCTGTAATTAAAAATATCCGTCAGGCCAGAATGAACCATTTGGCCTTCCTCTGGGAGAATCACGTTGCCAGGACGAGTGCATTATTATGTTTTGTTTAATGATCTAAAACCATCTAGTGTGACAAATGAGGCTAGAAACTAGGATTAAATTGACACATGCCCCTTTCCCGACTCAAACTTTACTCGATCTTGATCTTATATTCTACAAACGCTCCACTTCTCTTTTCCTCCCGTCTTTCACTCAGGTTTCCAGTTCATCTGTGGTATTGTCCCTGGCAATGTGATTCTCCCAGAGGAAGGCCTATTGGTTCATTCTGGCCCGACAGATATTTTTAATTACAGACTCAAATGAACTGTTAATGGCATAATAAAATCCTTGCCATGAGTATTCATTTACACGCCGGGTCTGCATCCAGCGTGGCAGTGTGTGTATGTGTGTACTTGTAATCCAAAGTATTTTAGCTCCCTTCACACACAGTGATGATCATGAGCCTCCAACAGATGGGTTCAGATTACAGCTGTCCTGCTAATGTCATCAGCAAATGATGACACACACACACACACACGCACGCACATTTTCACAGCCACCGCATGCCATACACACATTCACAGTGTTGTAGCTTCGCATAAAAATATGGATGGTTTTCAGGTTGAGACGTTATCTTGTGTTTTTCCCTGACTCATGCATTTTGTCTCTGATGATCAATATTAATTCCTCTGCAATAAAACACACACACACACACACACAAGCTCCAGTGGTGAGCGGAATGGTGTATTATAGGATATGGTGATGACAATTGAATGGTCTCATTCATCACGCCTGCAGTGTATGTGATTAAAATCGCATAAAGTCTAGAGGTGAACAGACTGTCTGGGTCACTGGAGGCGTTTAATTGTGCCAGGGAAATGACTCTTCACAGTTTCATGCTTTGCTTGGCCCAAGCAAACATTTACTTTTAAATTAGTCAGATTAGTCAGAAAGGTAATTTAGATGTTTACCACATGTAGTTCCGATGCTATTTTTCTGATGCTGTTTTTGCTGTGGGTGGCACGGTGGCTTGGTGGGTAGCACTAACGCCTCACAGCAAGAAGGGCCTGGGTTCGATCCCCAGGCGGGATGGTCCGGGTCCTTACTGTGCAGAGTTTGCATGTTTTCTCTGTGTCAGCTTGAGTTTCCTCCGGGAGCTCCGGTTTCCTCCCACAGTCCAAAAACATGCAGTCAGGATAATTGGAGACACTGACTTGCCCTATAGGTGAATGAGTGTGTGTGTATGTGTATCTGCACTGCAATGGACTGGTGCCCCATCCAGGGTGTTACTGTGTGCCTTGCGCCCATTGAAAAGCTGAGATAGGCTCCAGCAACCCCCCCCCCCCCCCCCCCAAATTAAATAAGCAGTTAAGAAAGTGAGTGAGTGTTTTTGCTGATTTACTTCAAGTTTCACTTTTCTACATAGCCACCTTCCAATGCATTGTTCCCAGCATTGTACCATTTTTTTTTATGCCATCAGCAAAAATTGGTTTTGGTAAAGCCATAGCCACTGGTCTGATGATATACAGCAGATCCCTCCCACTATGCTGAACAAGTGAAGCTGAACACATAGGTCACTATAAACAGCACACTTAACCCAAAATGGTGACTTTACAAACTCATTAAACATCTCACACATCTCACTCTACACAAACGCTCCTAAACCAATGTAACCGTTAATTCCGTTTTAACCCTTATTACTGTTTCAGCTGTGGGCACGCTGCATCATGGGATACAGTGGTCGTAAGCAGGTGGGGCGTCCTGGGGGAACCCAAGATGGTTGTTAATTTATCTTCATTTACCTTGTGTGGTGGTGGGGATGTTTTCTTTTTTTTTGTGCCATGATCATATAGTAGTACCTATTATTCTGAGTCTGAAGCACTGCTGGTGGCTACTGGAGCAGTGCTGGTGCATTACTAAGTACTAGAACTTGCAAAAATTAGGCATAATATACAAAAAACAAAGATGAAAACAAAGTGAGCCTCCCGACTAAATAAAGCCTATCACTCATGTAAACAGAGATGTGCGCCAGCTAGTGGACAATTACTATTAGTGGCTGAATGTACTAAAAGTACGACACAGAAACACTAAATTTCTCTCCGTTATTACAGGTTATAAGTGCTCTGTACTGCCCAAATTTTTCATTCATTGTTTTAGTACAACAAGCTGTGTTACACTTTATTTTTCACGTTAAGCGTTTATACTGTCCGGGTCACTTTTATCACACAGTTCATCACTTTGAAAATATCAGTGAATATCAGCGGCAAACTGGCTCAAAATGTAATCAGGTGAACTTTAAAAGATGAAAGTGCAGCCCAAATGCGGTTTAGCAGCTTCTCATGTAAAAGCACCCAAACCTCTACACTGTGACACGGCCACAGATGATGTCACGGTTTGTGCCGAAAAACCAAGTATTCTGTGGTGCCAGATTAGAACGCTAGTTCTCTGGTACTAAACTACTGGTCGCCTGAATTTTAACTAATCAGACCAACTGGATATTTGGTTTTTCCAGATGTTGTCCGTTAAATCTGAAATTTGATAAATGGAGGTCCGTTAAATCGAGGTTCCGCTGTATATATTTTTATATATTTACACTACATGATTTTAGCCCTGAATTTTTTGGAGACAAATCAGTCTTTGCTCTGAACTTGAAAGTCAGCTCTTCATGTGTAATGTGTAAACTGTTCATAGACGTGATCCAAGGGCTCTTTGTGATCACTTGCAGGCTTTAGAAAATATCTAGCATGCTAAATATCTGAACCTGTCGGTGATTCCAGTGTGAAAGGTGTTTTGACCAGGTTGGGCAGTGCTTGGGGTGTCGAGCTACAGCCAATGAAAACGCAACATACAGAGTGAGAGAAGTTTCGTCAGGAAAACATTGACATACACACATGCATTACAGTACTTGTAACCTTATCGTCCATGCAAAATCATAATACCTACGTTTTTATTGCATAAATATTTATTTATTTATCCAACACTTTGTTAGATTTGGGAAATGCATTTAATATTTTTATGTGGTATTTACATAATGGCTACAGTTAAGAATTATACTGGCCAAGAAGGGCAAATTTTGAAAATAAATTTTGGCAAACCTCCAACATTTCCTTTCAACATAATGTGAGACCTGCTTTAGGGTGTTTGTTATTCTTAGATTAAATTTAATTCAATTAAAGAGGCGATTTTTCATATTTTAAGTAGGAGATTAGGTTAATTACCCACAGCGCACATAATGGAAGCACAGCATCCTTATCAGTCATGTCTGTTTCCCAAGAGAACACACTTGATGCCACTCAACTCTCTGACACGGCAATAAAAATGCCAATCAGAGACAGGTCAGGCAAGACAAAAGCACAAACACATTCCTCTGGGGCAGATAAAGATTGGAAATTGGTCTTCTTCAATTTCTCTTTGGAAAGACAATATTTTTCACACGGGAAATTTATGGTAATGGTGGAAATGTATGGTAATGGTGGATTGACCAGATATATAAGACATGCTTAACCAGTTAGCCCAATCAGCGTCTCAAAATTAATCTAAAAGACTTATTAATCTAAACGGTTTAAGATGTCCATCTTTTGGTTATTTACAGTGTATCACAAAAGTGAGTACACCCCTCACATTTCTGCAGATATTTAAGTATATCTTTTCATGGGACAACACTGACAAAATGACACTTTGACACGATGAAAAGTAGTCTGTGTGCAGCTTATATAACAGTGTAAATTTATTCTTCCCTCAAAATAACTCAATATACAGCCATTAATGTCTAAACCACCGGCAACAAAAGTGAGTACACCCCTAAGAGACTACACCCCTAAATGTCCAAATTGAGCACTGCTTGTCATTTTCCCTCCAAAATGTCATGTGATTTGTTAGTGTTACTAGGTCTCAGGTGTGCATAGGGAGCAGGTGTGTTCAATTTAGTAGTACAGCTCTCACACTCTCTCATACTGGTCACTGAAAGTTCCAACATGGCACCTCATGGCAAAGAACTCTCTGAAGATCTTAAAAGACGAATTGTTGCGCTACATGAAGATGGCCAAGGCTACAAGAAGATTGCCAACACCCTGAAACTGAGCTGCAGCACAGTGGCCAAGATCATCCAGCGTTTTAAAAGAGCAGGGTCCACTCAGAACAGACCTCGCGTTGGTCGTCCAAAGAAGCTGAGTGCACGTGCTCAGCGTCACATCATACTGCTGTCTTTGAAAGATAGGCGCAGGAGTGCTGTCAGCATTGCTGCAGAGATTGAAAAGGTGGGGGGTCAGCCTGTCAGTGCTCAGACCATACGCCGCACACTACATCAAATTGGTCTGCATGGCTGTCACCCCAGAAGGAAGCCTTTTCTGAAGTCTCTACACAAGAAAGCCCGCAAACAGTTTGCTGAAGACATGTCAACAAAGGACATGGATTACTGGAACCATGTCTCATGGTCTGATGAGACCAAGATTAATTTGTTTGGTTCAGATGGTCTCAAGCATGTGTGGCGGCAATCAGGTGAGGAGTACAAAGATAAGTGTGTCATGCCTACAGTCAAGCATGGTGGTGGGAATGCCATGGTCTGGGGCTGCATGAGTGCAGCAGGTGTTGGGGAGTTACATTTCATTGAGGGACACATGAACTCCAATATGTACTATGAAATACTGAAGCAGAGCATGATCCCCTCCCTCCGGAAACTGGGTCGCAGGGCAGTGTTCCAGCATGATAATGACCCCAAACACACCTCTAAGACGACCACTGCTTTATTGAAGAGGCTGAGGGTAAAGGTGATGGACTGGCCAAGCATGTCTCCAGACCTAAACCCAATAGAACATCTTTGGGGCATCCTCAAGCGGAAGGTGGAGGAGCGCAAAGTCTCGAATATCCGCCAGCTCCGTGATGTCGTCATGGAGGAGTGGAAAAGCATTCCAGTGGCAACCTGTGAAGCTCTGGTAAACTCCATGCCCAGGAGAGTTAAGGCAGTTCTGGGAAATAATGGTGGCCACACAAAATATGGACACTTCAGGAACTTTCACTAAGGGGTGTACTCACTTTTGTTGCCGGTGGTTTAGACATTAATGGCTGTATATTGAGTTATTTTGAGGGAAGAATAAATTTACACTGTTATATAAGCTGCACACAGACTACTTTTCATTGTGTTAAAGTGTCATTTTGTCAGTGTTGTCCCATGAAAAGATATACTTAAATATCTGCAGAAATGTGAGGGGTGTACTCACTTTTGTGATACACTGTATTAATATTCCTGTTTAATTAATATTATATTTCTTTTTTCATTTAAATTTTTAATTAAAATTATTTGCTGGTATTTTTTTAATGAATTTTCTCCAAATTTTCCTCCCAATTGAGTTCAGTCAATTTGTCTTTCGCTGCTGAGGGATACCCAATTGCATCTGAGGAGAGGATGTCGCTGCCAATGCCTCTTCTGAGGTGTGCACAGCCCTCCTCTTCTTGCCCCTGCATTCTGCACAGGTGTCTCTTCTGCCAATCAGAGTCCTTACACAGCGTATGAAGATCCCACCCACCCATAGTCCGGTCGTCCCACCCTAGCAGATACGGTGGCCAATTAGTATCTGCTGCAGGCACTGCCAATTATGCCAATTATTCGAACCTAGGAGTTCAGAATCTCGGCACTGATGTGCCAGCAAAACATCCCGCTGCGCCACCTGGGCTTGAATTGCTGGTACTTCTACCATAGCTAAACATTTATCAAATCTCAAAAATTAATTACACGATTGAACACAGTTAACTTGTCTAGAATGAATTGTTACAGTATTATTAGGGGCAGCACGGTGGCTAAGTGGGTAGCACTGTCGCCTCACAGCAAGAAGGTCCTGGGTTCGATCCCCAGGTGGGGCGATCCGGGTCCTTTCTGTGTGGAGTTTGCATGTTCTCCCCATGTCCGAATGGGTTTACTCCGGGTGCTCTGGTTTCCTCCCACAGTCCAAAGACATGCAAGTGAGGTGAATTGGAGATACAAAATTGTTCATGACTGTGTTCGATATAACCTTGTGAACTGATTAACCTTGTGTGATGAGTAACTACCATTCCTGTCATAAATGTAACCAAAGGGTAAAACATGATGTTAAAATCCTAATAAACAAACAAACAGTATTATTAGGGTACATTTTGTCATTACAAGATTAAGCTTTGCAATTCTAAATCACACACACAGCCAAACAGCACTTACAATCAAAAATCCAGACCATTCTTATTCCTAGAGTTTGCCAGCCAGCAGGAACTTTTTAATCATTTGGGAGAGCACAAGGCCTCTCAATTGCACTTCAGCCTAAAGGCTTGATTGAAAATTACTTTATGTCCCTGGTCTGTCCCATAAGTGAGGAGTGTATACCGAGTGACTGGCAGTGAACTTGCAGAGCGTAGCAGGACAAGGTCATGTAGTAATAGAGAGAAAGAAATATCTACAAAAGGGTCATTCTTCTACCGCAGTGGCAAACAGAGGAAGGTGTTTTATGTGTTAGTGTAAATCCTGTCAGTGGTGTGCAAAAAATTATCAAATCTGTGGTTTTGTAAAATCTGCACACTGCCATTTAACAACACTGCTGCACCTACTATACTATATAAGTTTTACACACACTATTATGTAATTATTTGTACAGCACTGTTAAAAAAACAGTTCTGTCCATAAATCATACATAAAAGATGGATAAAAGTTAACTTTAGCCTTGACTGAAACGAAAGGCGCCCCTATGATATCGAAAGTTGCAACTGCAAAGACACAATCAGCATTTATGTACGATAGCATACAGTTATCAGGGGTAGCTAGATAAAATACCCAATTAATGTATATAACAGTAGATGTATCTAATAAAGTGCTCATGTTGCATATATATATGTTGCAAAAATTAAATGGTCAAATATGTACAGTTGTGTTAACGTTTCATTGACTACAAATGCGTTAGAACACGTTCATATCGAAGACGAGTTCGTTCAGAATCAGCTACTTATCACAAATCGACTGACTCGATTTTGTTAACTTCTCATACATTCCCGTGGCATCAAAGCATTTGCCCGTAGAAGCTGAGTGTCTATTCACTTCAACGGGACTGCATGGAACGGTTTTTTCATTGCTTCGAAACTCGCCGGTCATTGGCTAAATGCCACGATTTTGTCCCGCCCCCGGACGGGTCTGGACGCGGAGCTTCTGCAAGATGATCAGTCGAAAGGCTGAATCCAGTTTTGATTGACAGCTATTTGCTGGCCATTGAGAGGACACTGGTCAAGTCCCTGGAAAAGACGCTTACTTGGTACGATAGGATCACAGGCCATTTTCTTGAAAAGGAACGGAGGGCAGAATTTATGTATAAATAAATTGACAAATTTTATGATGTAAGCCGACAATGAGCTTCCCCTCTTTCAAAGACCAGCAGCCGCCACTGATATGTATATATGGAGTAGTAATTGGACATGTCTGACAGACTGAGTGAGCTTATAGTCTGAATTAGGCAGCTAATTTCCATCTTTTTGAAACGCTCAAAGAAGCTTTAAGGGGAAGAAGGTTTTCATGTGATGGTGTGAATTACTAACTGTAGTCCATATGTTTCTCTACATACCTTTTTAGCCTGCTTTCACCCTGTTCTTCAATGGTCAGGACCCCCACAGGACCACTACAGACTAGGTATTATTTAGGTGGTGGATCATTTTCAGCATGGAAGTAACACTGACATGGTGGTGGTGTGTTAGTGTGTGTTGTGCTGGTATGAGTGGATAAGACACAGCAATGCTGATGGAGTTTTTAAACACCTCACTGTCACTGCTGGACTGAGAATAGTCCACCAACCAAAAAATATCCAGCCAACAGCGCCCCGTGGGTAGCATCCTGTGACCACTGATGAAGGGCTAGAAGATGACCAACTCAAACAGCAGCAATAGATAAGCGATCGTCTCTGACTTTAGATCTACAAGGTGGACCAACTAGGTAGGAGTGTCTGATAGAGTGAACAGTAAGTGGACATAGTATTTAAAAACTGCTGTGTCTGATCCACTCATACCAGCACAACACACACTAACAGTGTCACTGCAGTGCTGAGAATGATCCACCACCTAAATAATACCTACACTGTGGTGGTCCTGACCATTGCAGAACAGGGTGAAAGCAGGTTAAAAAAGTATGTAGAGAAACAGATGGACTACAGTCATTAATTGTAGTACTACAAAGTGCTTCTATATGGTAAGTGATATGATATGATAAAATGGACAGTGAGTGTAGAAAGTAGGGGGTGGTTTTAATGTTATGGCTGATCAGTGTATATCAGCATTTAGCATTTAGCAGATACTTTTATCCAAAACGACTTACATTTATGACTAAATACAGTTAAGGGCCTCACTTGTACCATCGGCCTTCAGATTACTACTCCAATATCTTAACCGCTGACATACTACATAGTGGGTCAGATTACAATCGACAGCATTGTTACTGAAACCGATTTAACAAACTATTTAGTAATTTAGTAATGTAGTTTGGAATCCAGCCAAAAAGAGTTAACCTTTTAATTCAATTCAAGCACCTCTACTGCCTACTACACAGCTTAAGTAATTAACTGCACTGTGCCCGGGCTGTCTGCTTTTACATCCATCCATAATCACACAGTCACTGAACAATGGCCACCAGTGAAGAAAATTAATTGTCAAGCTGTGGAAAAAAAAGGCTTTTTTTAATTATCGTCTCATTTGCATTGTAATTAAAATATGCTAAAGCAGTAGAAGCTGCCCTGTAAACATGACAGCTCCTCACACTGTGAGTTATTTAATTTATCTCTATGGCTAGGTTAACAGTGCAAGATAAAAATGTCTTAAATTACATTTTCTTTTTCTTTTTTAATTCAACTTCAGACAAATGTGTTGTACTGTACTATTGAATATGTATTTGTTTTCTGACCAAATGCTTTTCTCTAATACAATATTATAACTCCTTTACAGGAGTAGCAACATATTTATTATATTTATTAATGAAATACATTTAAATATTTTTAGCCTATTATTTAAAACTAAATTAGAGTAAACAAACATTATCAGTAGTTGCTTTCTAAGTGATATATTAGGATTTATTATTATTATTATTATTATTATTATTAGTAGTAGTAGTAGTAGTAGTAGTAGTAGTAGTAGTAGTAGTAGTAGTATAAATATGGTTATTATTATTACTATTATTATTATGGTTATTATTATTATTATTAGTAGTAGTAGTAGTAGTATTAACAGCATTATTATTATTATTATTATTATTATCAACATTATCAACTTTATTATGATTAGTAGTTGTTGTATTAATAGTGTTATTATTATTATTATCATTATTATTATCATCATTTTCATTATTATTAGAAATAGTAGTAGTAGCGGTAGTAGCAGTTGTATTAATAGTATTATTATCATTTTTTTTATTATTATCAGTAGTAGTCATTGTATTATTATTATTATTGTTATTATTAGTAGTAGTAGTATAGTAATAACAGCATTATTATTATTATTATTATTAACATTATTATGATTAGTAGTTGTTGTATTCATAGTATTATTATTATCATCGTCATTATATTATTATTATTATTATTATTATCAGTAGTAGTAGTCATGGTATTAATAGTATTATTATTATCATTATTATTATCATCATCATTGTCATTATTATTATTAGTAGTAGTAGTTGTATCGATAGTATTATTATTATTATTATTATTATTATTATTGCTGTTCTTGTTACTCACATCAAGGTAGTAGCCATGAGTTAAATATTGGGGGGACAAAATCTACGGGCGTGGGATGGCATGGGGTCCTGTCAATAAATCATTTCGGCCATATCAACAACTGATTGGAACACTGATGGATCCTAACATTACACAAAGCTTGTGAAAAGAAATGTTAATAAAATATTAATTAATACATCACTATATTGTGAGGGCATTTTGAGCATATTTGAATATTGGGGGGAGATGTGTCTGAATATATTGTGATTACAGCCTTGACTCACAACGCTGTTCTACTGCAGACATGTATCTATGTTTCCTCCAAGTGGTTCATATCAAATATTCACTATAAATGTTCACCTATAAATGGGCATAACACAGTAATAAACACATAACTCCATTAGATCCTACTGGAAATAAATAGGCAGATATTTATTCCATAATGAATGTTTATTTAGTTATTTCGTAAGAATTGAATGTGGCATGAAGAAGCAGCAGAAGGTTCCATTACTGATTTAGTATGGCAGTAAAAATGAAATAAAAACACCACTTTTTGCCCAGACATGTGTCATTTTATCTGAGAGTGATTTATAAGCATTTATTTAAAGGCAAATTCAATAACACTTGTCAGTGTTTAAACTAATATTACTGCTCGGCCCTTTTAATTTTGGAAATGTCATCAGGTTGTCAAAATCTGCTGCTATCGATTTCATAGCTGTGCAGAGCTGAGACCTGCCATCAGTCTAGAGGTTTCAATAAAGTCTGTGAACTTTATCATTTCTTTATAAAAAAAATCTTTATGCTTTTAAAAAATGTCATTTTTTATCACCAAGTTATTTCAGAAAAAAAGAAAAACAACACAGTTGACACCATGGTATCAGTTTTATGCTTAAACACTTCAGTAAATACTTCTTTTTTTTTTCTACATGTCTAGTTCAATTTAATGTGATGCATAGAGCCATCCTGCCCTAGCAGACACAATGGCTAATTAATGTCTGCTGCAGGCACTGCTAATTATGCCCAGTAGATGACACCCATCCGACTGGTGGCCACACCGAGTTTCGAACCAAGGAGTTCAGAATCTCGGCGCTGGTGTGCTAGTGGAATAATATACATGGGCACCTAGATATTACCAATTTTTAATTACAATTTTTAAGTTCTCTTTTTTCCCTATGTTTTTTTTTCTGAAAATTCAGCAAATAATTGCCACTGGTCGGCTGCGCCACTGGTCGGCTGGGCCATCTAGCAGGCGTAATTGGCAGTGCCTGCAGCAGACTCTAATTGGCTACCGTGTCTGCTAGGGGGGATGACCGGACTGTGTGGGTGGGGTCTGCAAATGCTGTGTAAAGACCCTGATAAGCAAATGCATAAATACATTTTAAAAAAGCAGCACGAGAGCGGTAAATCGGTAAATCATGAAAGCTGAGATCTGACCTGGTGTTGGTGGTTCGACACCCACTGAGCTGATAGCTGGGTTAACTTTGATGATTGACCAAAGAAATAATTACAGGGCTGTGTAAAATAAAATAATACGCCTTATGAATTACTTACACACACACACACACAAAACACACACACACTTTTTAATGAGAGGGGATTGTTGGATCAGGCCTTTGGTGCCATCAATGTTCAAACTCCAGGACCTGAGTTATTGGGTAAAAAAATTAAAATATATATATTTTTAAAAGATCTGAGGCTCAAGCAACCATGCTGCTAAAATTTGGTGATTATATGTTGTTTATTTTTGTATTTTATGTCCATAACATACTAAAACCAATTGCATTTAAGACCAGTCAGCTGTTCAGTCATATGTTTGTGTGATGTGTGTTTAGGTAGTTTGTGAGATGACTGGTATTTGATCATCAATGGGAAAAAAAAGATTAAATTTATCTGTGCCAACCTTAAATCTAAGTAGGATTTGTGTGATGAAGTTCCACTTTTTATTTAGCGTAATATACACCGATCAGGAATAACATTATGACCACTTTCCTATTGTGTTGGTCCCCCTTTTGCTGCCCCATATGCAACAAACTGCGATGTGATGTGTATTCTGACACCTTTCTATCAGAACCAGCATTAACTTCTTCAGCAATTTGAGCTACAGTAGCTCGTCTGTTGGATCGGACCACACGGGCCAGGCTTCACTCCCCACGTGCATCAATGAGCCTTGACCGCCCATGACCCTATTGCCGCTTTACCACTGTTCCTTTCTTGGACCACTTTTGATAGATACAGACCTCTGCAGACCGGGAACAACCCCACAAGAGCTGCAGTTTTGGAGATGCTCTGACCCAGTGGTCTAGCCATCACAATTTGGCCCTTTTTTTTCACAATTCGGACTTTAAACATTTGAGAAATTAATTGCTCACTAAACCGAATACTGTTTGCAATAACTTGTGATGAATCTTTGACATCACTTTGGGAGAATTTTGGCCCATGCTTTCTTGCCAAATTGTTTTATTTTGTTCTTCTTCTTTTTAATGCATTTCCTCCCGATTTTAGCGCATCCAATTTTTTACCCAATTGCGTTATGCTTCCTCTTTACTGGTGCTGACCCCTGCCCCTGATTGAGGAGAGTGAACTGACACACGGCCCCTCTGACACGTGAGCAGTAGCTGACTGCATCTTTTCACCTGCATGAAGCAAGTTCATATGCGATCAGCCTTGTGCACAGAGAGACACTCCCTGATCAGCATTATTCCTCAACTCTGTGCAGACGCCATTGGCGAATTGTTTCAATTGGGCGGTACATTTAAGTGTTTACCGACATTAACTGCCTTATTAAGGTCTTGCCACAGCATCTCAACAGGATTCAAGTCAGGACTTTGACTCTGCCATGCCAAAACTCTAATTTGGTAGACTTTCTTATGTGCTTTAGATCATTGTATTGCTGCATAACCCAACAGGGCTTCAGCTTTAGATCACAAGTTTATGGGCAGACATTCTCCTTTAGGATTTTCTGATCAAGAGCAGAATTCATGGTTCCATCTCTTATGTCAAGGCGTCCAGGTCCTGCAGAAGCAAAGCAGTCCCAGACCGTCACACTACCACCAGCATGTTCGCCTGCTGGTATGATGTTCTTAGGTTCCAAAAATTCCACCTTTGACTCATCATTTCACTGGATAATCATATTACCCAGAAGTCTTTGAGGTCATCTAAATGTTTTGGCAAATGAGACTGCACCTTGCAACTCTCACATGGATGCTATTTTTGCCCAGTGTCTTATCATTGTAAAATTGTGTACACTAACCTCAGCCGAAGCAAGTGAGGCTTGTATTTCTATAGATGTTCCTTTGGGGTTTTTTTTAGACCTCTTGAACCAGTCCTTGATGTGTTCTTGGTAAAAATTTGACAGGCCAGTCACTCCTGGGAGGGTTTACCATTGTTCTCAATCACTCACTGGGGTTTGCCTAGGTCCCAGAGCCTTAGCAATTGCTTTGTAACCCTTTCCAGACTGGTATATTTCAATTACATGGTTACAGTCACAGCTACAGCCAATTACCAGCATTTCTATGTTCTATGAATTTTGAAAAATTGCTTTGTGGCTGAGCTGTTCTTACTCCCGGACTTTTATGACTACAGCACATACAGATGCCCGGGGCAGCTCTAGCAGAGCAGAGCAAAATTAGTCATTCTATGAGATCTTTTCTTCAACCAGTTCCACTGCAAATTTATTTAAAATGCATTGATTTTATGCACTTCTTAGAAATGCGCACAGCACCAGATTCCTGTGGATCTGGGGGTGATTCTTGCCTTTGATCACTGTGTGTGAGTATTTTGGCATGTTGTTACCAAGTATATGTGGGTTTTCTCTAGGTGTGCTGGTTTCTTTCTACAAAAAAACCCTGATCAGGATTAAGTGTTTGCTAAAGAGAAGTGATGACTAGTTGAGAAAAGTGAACCAATTGAGGGTTAAGGGCCTTGCTCATGGGCCCAACTTTGGCAAATGTTGGCGGTTGCCTTAAACCAGCAACCTTTTGAACACTAGTCACGTACCTTAACCACTAAGCTATCACTACCCTGGTACACAGACAATTGCTCATGTACCAGACATAGAAAGCCTGGTCACAGTTTAATAAATCTCAACACAAACCCTTGAGCCAAGTCTGGAAGTTACAGCCTACCTTTACCACCACTTTATCGAGTGAGTAACGCTCTTTAATTCATGTCACCTCCTCGCAGCATAGCAAACCACTAAATTATCACATTGCAGTGACCTACAAATCCCTCTGATACCCATAAGATAGCACAGGGTTCTAGGAGAATAAAGATAATAGAGGCAGTGATGTGTGTGCTTAGTATTGTGGTTGAGAGCTGCGAAAAAACGACCTCTTCCACCTTGACGATCTTTAAGCAATGCTAATAATATAGACACGTTCATGCCATCTATCTGCAGTTCCTATCAAAATCAGTCCTGGTGTAATCAATACTCATTTTAGACTCTGTCTGGCTCCTGTCTAAATACATACAGAAACTGGCTGGCCTGTCCTAGTAGGCGTACATGTAGTGATTGATACTACTATCAGCAGTGATTAATACAACAGGTTTACACTGCACAAAATAGACAGTATGAACAGAAAAGCACATACAGTGGTAACTTGTAAGTCAACGTCCCCTAAACTCGAAATATTTGAAACTCGACTCCCTTCGTGGAAAAATCTGTACCCTTAAACTCAACGTTTTCTTTAAATTCGACGTGTTCAGCCTTAAAAATATTATTTATTTAATTTCAAATTAACAATGAACAGCCGAGCAGCTCAGGTCGCACAGCAGTAAAAGTACGCTAGCACACCAGAGTTGGGGTTTCGAATACATCGCATCGAATCTCAGCTCTGCCTTCCGACTGGGCTGGGCGGCTGCATGAACAACGATTGGCTGTTGTTCATAGGGTAAGAGGGTAAAAAGTTGGATCATAGGTCCTCATAACTGGTGCAACTGCGGCCCCTGCTGGCGCTGATGGGGGTGTGGCCCTCCGTACACAGTGCCCGTCAGTGTATGAACTTGACTCGTGCAGGTGAAAAATGCAGTCTGTACTGACTGTATGTGTCGGAGGGGGCGTATGTCAGTTGAGAGGCGTCCTCAGTCAGCGGCGAGGGTCGAATCAGTAGAGGACACAATCAGGGTAGTTGGACACGACTAGATTAGGGGAGAAAATTGGGGGGGAAGTGGGAAAAATAGAAAATTCAAATAAAATAAACAATGAACAGTCGTTTTGTTCACCACTCTGCTTGAGCGGTGCGGTGAAACATCATCAGAGTGCGAATATGAGACGAATCTGCAATATAGCTCTGGGTTCTGAGAAATTGTGAGAATCAGCTTTTTTAAGTTTTAAATGCTTATCGTAAAAAATAAAGCTTGACGTGGATTAATGTACTAAAAGAAGGAGAAATGAACACTAATTATTCTCTTAATTATGAATTATTACTGCTTATAAGTTCCATCCACTAATGAAATTCCTCTCTCGCCTCTATATAAAATATGATAAAATACGATAAAACCTGCACTTTATTTTTACTTCTTTATTGTTTCCTTGTGCTTCTTAATTTGGAGATGCTTCATCTTGTAATACCATATTCCGTTTAGTAAAGGCGCATTCACAGGCGGTGCACAGTGAAAAAAGTGGAAAAGCTATTCTGTCACTACTCATGTGAATGCACCTTAACTGAACGAAATATTGTATTAATAAGCGTAAGGAAACAAAGAAGTAAACGTAAAGTGCAGGTTTTATTGTATTTTTATTGAGTTTTAACTGTTTTAATTGTATTTCAGTGTTTTGTATATTGTATTTGTGTTATTTTCAGTGTATAAGTGTCAAAAACAATCCCATTGTTTTACATTAGCCTAAAATATATGCATGGAACACATTAACAGGTTTCCCCATACATCCTTATGGGAAAAAATACCTTAAAACTCAGTGACTTTTAAACTCAATGCCAGTCCCAGAACCAAATAACGTTGAGTTTAAAGCTACCACTGTAATCTTGTAATCTAAGTCTTTTATTCCAGTCTTGGCCACATTTTGTCCACATTTCTGGCATAAGTGGCTCTAATAGGATGTTTTCCCTCATAAAAACAAGAGATGTTACTCTTTTCTGACAGCAGAAACAACAAATTGCATGTAACCTTAAATTTTAAATCACCCTACACCAGGGTCCTGGGGAACTTTTAGTCATCGGTTCTGTCATTATCTCTCATCATGTTCTCCCATTATAAATAATAACCAGTATAAAATGAAAGTTTGATCTAATGCCATGCCATGTGGTTCAAACTAGTGTCAACTATTGTTTCAAACTAGTGTTGGAAGACTAGCGGGAATTTAAACACAAATGGAAATATCAGCAATGATATTTGATTTAAGCAGAAAATAAGAATTGATCACTATAATTTGCAGTATGAATTTACAGTAGACCTAAAAGATGGATAGATTGATGGATGGATGGATGGATGGATACTTTATTGATCCCGAAGGAAATTAGAAATTAGAGTCCCAGTAGCATTATACATCAAATACGCACTATAAAAATTCAACAAACATAACCAAGATCGAAGGTAACCTGAGTGTTACATATATTGCATAACTACAGAACAGTTATTAATGATGAGGATGGATTGAGTGTAAATAAACAAAAGGAATGGAATTAAATAAACAAATGGAATGGAATTAAAAGTGCAGGAAGGTGCAGTTCCAAGTATACAGTACATGGTACAGATGAAATATAGATTAAATATTAAATATAAAGTGACGAGTATTGCACATTAAATACAGATGTGTTAGGAATTCCAGCTTTGTGAGGCTTGTGCAGTCTACACTCATCAGTAAGTTTTGAGTTGTGACTACTACTGTTTCTCTTTGCTAATGTTATTTGACTGTGACTTCAGCATAATATATACAACATTACTTTGTCCCAACATGTATTTTCCCCCAAAGACAGATACATATTAGAAATGCACCTGCAACAATGCTATGAACAATATAACAATTCCAGAAATAACCATGATAATCCAAATTAAATGTCAGTATTGGTATAAAATTCAATTATCACCCGGTTCACCTGTTTTAAAATCTTAATCTGCCTTCGTAAACCACTCCAGCTGCTTCCACTCCTGCTGCCACTGCTTCACTAACCAAATCTGACACGACCTTCCCATCACCCAAGCTAATTAAAACACTATAAGAGATAGAAAAAAGAGAGAGATGGGAGGAAATAATGCAAAAGTGCAAACAATGCAAAAAAAAAAAATATAAAATGCAAGTGCACCTCTTAACTTGTCTTTTATAATTCACGTCATTTTTTATAATTTGGGCAATTAGTAGCAGTCAGTTTTGCTCCTAATTCCTTCCTACCTCCAAAACAAGGTGCAGTTTAGTCACATATCATTCGCTTATTGCCTGAAGTGGTTGCCAGGTCCCTGTTTATGCAGAATTTAATTAATTTTTAATAAGACTGGGGTTGATGTTTTCTCCAGCATAGAGTTTGGGCACTTTGCATACATTTGTTTTAATAATGAATACTTGAATGCCCGTTATTTTACTGCTCGGTGCTGCATAAAACTACAGTCCAAAAGAAACAAAGAATACCTTTTAAAATACACTTTTTAAAATAATTAAAACCACCTCCTTGTTTCTACACTCACTGTCCATTTTATTAGCTCCACTTACCATATAGGGGCACTTTGTAGTTCTACAATTACTGACTGTAGTCCATCTGTTTCTCTACATACTTTTTAGCCTGCTTTCACCCTGTTCTTCAATGGCCAGGACCACCACAGAGCAGGTATTATTTAGGTGGTGGATCATTCTCAGCACTGCAGTGACACTGACATGGTGGTGGTGTGTTAGTGTGTGTTGTGCTGGTATGAGTGGATAAGACACAGCAGCACTGCTGGAGTTTTTAAACACCTCACTATCACTGCTGGACTGAGAATAGTCCACCAACCAAAACTATCCAGCCAACAGTGCCTTGTGAGCAGCAACCTGTGACCACTGATGAAGGTCTAGAAGATGACCAACTCAAATAGAAACAAATAGGTGTTTTTAATGTTATGGCTGATCAATGTACATCTAGCTTAGTTTCCACACTGGTTGCTATGGGCAGGGTGATAGGTTCACTGCTTTAACAGGATGGTATTCAAGGGCACAAAAATATGCAAACATTAACAGCAGAGGTGGCTGGTTCATTCACATCCTCTTACCATACTTTTTAAAATGCATGCTGGTCTGGACCCAGGTCAAGGCTTTCTTAGTATCTGCTTATTTGCATGTCATTTACATAATTGTGTGCTAATGTTCATAGGTAATCCAAAATATTTTGAATGAAGGAGCTGCATTTAAATCATGCAAGTGTTTATTTTAATGTATGAATATGAAGGTCAAGTTAAGCATTAATGCAGAAAAAAGGAGGTGATGGTGCAAGTCCTGGTCTTGAAAGCATCACAAGTGCAAAAAACATTTTGTAATGCAAGTAGTGTAGTAATGACATTGCATGTTCAAGCCTCAACAAGGTCATAGCCAGTGCTGAGCAAAATGCAATTAAAAGTCCTTCATTAAATTAAAAGTGCATCAATTTTGGCAGATTGTGGGCTTGTATTTATGAGATGGAACAGTTAATGACATGTCAGGCCACCTTGATTTACCTAATGATGTAGCATTAGCTGTAAAGATATGTTAGATTGATTTACATGTCTTGGAAGAAACGTGCCAGCCTGCACTTTTTAAGACTGGCAGCTATTGACTAACAGGGGAGACAGTAAAAATGACGACAACTATGCAGTGGGTCAATTGCCTTCCGTCCTAAGCAATCCCAATCAGACTACACATTCTATGTATTGCAGCGCTCATTAGCACAAAAGTTCCACAGCTGGCACTCAGGTGGTGCAGCGGTAAAACACACTAGCACACCAGAGCTGGCATTTCAAACTCATCGGTTTCAAAGTCATCTGGCAGGCTGAGTGGCTAAATGAACAATGATTGGCTGTTGTTCTCATTTATGTTATATTTATTATAAAACGCCCCTTTATTTACTATTCAATCTTTACACTGAAACTATATCTCATGCATCATTACAGTTACCAGTTATTCATTTTATGTAAATTACAAGAAATACTCAGTTCTAGTTTTTCTGTTTGCTTTTGTTTTTTGTTTTGTACTGTTAATTATCTGTTGTATTATGCTACTGGGGCTTTAATTTCCTTCGGGATCAATAGAGTATCTATCCATCCATCCATCCATCCATCCATCCATCCATTTATTAGACTTCCATGTCGTGATGGACAGAAACACGTCACACTGGAAAAACCAAAGAATTAGCCTATTTCAATGAATCAGATAATCTACAGTAGTGGTCCCCAACCACTGGGCCGTGGACCGGTACCGGTCAGAGGGTCATTTATTACCGGGCCGCACAGAAAAAAATAATAATTAGAGATCGCTACGAAAGCAGTTTTTACTGCTCATATTTCGGGTGTTATTGTTTCATATCACCCCTAGGTGGGAGCACCGTCTCGTTGCAGCGTAAAAAAAAGCTAATTTTACATCATTTTTAAGCAGTATAATTAAATCCTCCCTTCCCCGCCGGTCCGTGAAATGATATCTTATATGAAACCGGTCCATGGTGCAAAAAAGGTTGGGTTCCGCTGATATACAGCAGAGAGCAGTTGTAGCCTAGCGGTTAAGAGACTGGACTAGTGATCAAAAGGTCACTGGTTGTCACTGTTGGGCCCTTGAGCAAGGCCCTTAACCCTCAATTGCTTAGACAATATTCTGTCAGTACTGTAAGTCACTTTGAATAAAAGCATCTGCTAAATGCTGAAAATGTACAGCATCACAAAAGTTGTGGCAGCCAATGTCAGGCTCCACTGTGAATATGTGCTGATGTTTTCATCTTCATCCAGGCTCTTTAGAAAGAAAATGTGAAGTTCTACGGGTGCAGTGAGTAACATTTTCCCAGAGCCACAATCACATTACGACAAAAATAGGATCCGCACGCGTGTGCTGTACACTTCATATAAACGTGGCTTTGTGTGTGGTGTACGCCGGTTGTTTTTTTATTCTCATCGTTCTTTATCCTCACTGCAATCTGAGAACGCTTTTCCCACCCAAACAGAATGGCTTCCCACACGGCCGCCTCTTTCTCTCTCCCACTATAATTTAATCTCCGGCATCTCCTCCAAAGCAGAGGCACCCACGTCCGCCTGCAGCCCAATTTAAAACAATCTCTGCAGAGCGTCGAGGAGTTGTGAATATATGAATATCTAGCATATGAAAGAACTGCAGGCCTGAGTGTTTTATGAAGTATGAAATCAGCTCGAGTTACTCATCCCAACTACTAAAGACAGAAGTGATTTAGTCGCTGTGTAGAAGTGCTGTCCTAACCAAAACAGCTTTTAGTTTTCATTTATTTTAAAATATCCTTGATCTCATCCACTGATTCAGCTGGGTCTTATCTTTTACTACGTTGTTCATTTATGCTCTTCTATTCTGAGCCTAATGATGAAACCGATGCAGGCTACAATTACAAAGCGCTAGCAGAGGGGATTTAAAGATCTATGTTACACCATTTTTACACCAAAAAGTGATGTACTGGGCCAATCAGGTGGCGCCGCGGTAAAAACACACGCTGGAACCAGAGCTGAGATCTCGAATACATTGTATCGAATCTCAGCTCTGCCTGCCGGCTACATGAACAACGATGGGCCTGTTGTTCAGATGGGCGGGACTAAGCTGGATGGGGTCTCTTTCACTCATGACTGGTGCAATAACGACCTCTGCTGGCTGATTGGTGGTGCCGGCACAGAGATGAGAAAAGATGAGAGTGCTCTCAGGGTGTGTCTCTCCGTACACAATGCTAGGCTGCACTGCACTCGTCAAAGTGTAGGTGATAAGATGCATACGGCATACTGCCCACGTGTCGGAGGGGGCGTGGGTTAGCTTTGTTCTCCTCAATCGGAGCAGAGATCGGCATTGGTGGAGAGGAAGCATGATGCAATCGGGTAATTGGACGCGCTAAAAAGAGAGAAAATGCAAAAAGAAAAATATATATAAAAAAAAGGTGATGTACTGCAGGGTTTCCCAACATCAGTTCTAAAGGCCCACTGCCCTGACATTTTTCTCTTTCCCTAACACACTTTATCCAACCCACAAAGGCTTAATCAGATCACTAAGAGCAGATCAAAACACTGCGAAAGCCTCCAGGACCTCAAGAAACAATCCTTATCTGAATTGAAAACTATTTGCACACCTTGATGGAGTTCTCTTATCATAAAAATTTAGCTGTAATTCTAGTTGTACCCTTTATTTCTATTTTATTTATGCATTTTCCCCCAATTTGGCGTAGTTAATTTGTCTTCCGCTGCTGGGGGATCCCTGATTGCAGTCGAGGTGGGTATATTCCTGCTCACGCCTCCTCCGACCCGCACGCAGCCCTTTGCGGAACCCTTTTTCACCTTTTGCACTCTGCACAGGCGCCTCTCTATCTGCCAATCAGGGTCCTTACACAGCGTTTGAAGACCCCACCCACATAGTCCGGTCATCCCACATAGTCCGTTCATCCCACCCTAGCAGAACCATGTCTGCTGCAGGCACTGCCAATTATGCTCACTAGATGGCGCTCAGCCGACCGGTGGCAATGCCTAGTTTTGAACCGAGGAGTTCGGAATCTCGGTGCTGGTGTGCCAACTGGGCACCTTTTAACATAACACTGATAAAAAGAATGACATGAATCAGTTATGCCAGATGTTATGCTGTTGTGGTTGGTCATATCTAAGGCCCAACCTAAATCACGGCCATGAAAATCACGCCACGGACCGTGAAATGAGCCGTTTCCCATGTATTATGCAATTTGCTGTGAAATATAACGTTTACTGGTTAATTTGCACTATATGGCGGTCCTAGCAATCCTATGGCAATTAAGTTAGCAATCGGTTAGTCAAAATGTCCGAGATGTCAAAGTGTAACGTAGCTAAAAACACTACTTGGGTAAGTAAGTTTGGAAAACTCCCAACCAATTCTGTAGATGCGGGGGTTGGATCCGTAATGTTAAGCAAATTTTCGCGGGAATTTAGTAGGGTCCTAGTCATAACAGGTGATGTGAGGGATCATAAAAGTACTGGCTCTTGTCATGGCATTCATGATATTTTATATAATAAAAGCTGGCATGATAAGTAAAATAAAAAGTTATTCATGACTGCTTAAATATCCTTAAACGCTCCAAAAGATGCAGTTTTATCCTGGTCATTGTCATAGTGGGCCCACTGGTAAAACTAAGAAATGCAGGAATGCCCTGGACAGGACGCCAATCCATTGCAGGTCTTAGAGGGGGACAATTATGTATGTGTAGAACAACAGCACCGCTGATATTAAAACCCAGATCTCAGCAGTGGTGGGCTAGCATAACAGATCGCTGCACCACCCCATCGCCGTCAAATTACATTATAAATAGGGCTGGCACCGATCCGATACTCTGTATCGGTATCGGTCCGATATTGGCCCAAATCACTGGATCGGATATCGGAAGGAAAAAAACATATAATCCGATCTGATAATGTCGCTTAATGTAAATAACACAATGTAAATAAGGCCATTGTTTGTGTGTAAAGCAAATAACACATGAAGATACGTTCCAACAGAGTGCCGTTTATTGCCAGCTCACTCAACAACTGCCGTAACAAGGTGCATCTTGATGACATCATTAACATGTCCCACTGATCTACAACAGCCATTCAGAAATTAAAACATACTGATCTACTTAAACTTTTAGCATTTTAAAAAATCATCTACTACTGCCACATCTAAAAACACTGTTTAACACAATAAAAATTACTTTATAAATGATAAATCGCTCACCTGAGATAAAAAAAAAACCTACCTTGACCCGGCTTGGAGATCTCTCACATCCTCAACGATTAATTCATTAGTGTTATGAAATAAAACAAACTACACTGTTTCCCATTTAGCCACAGATGTCCTCTTCAAAATCCAGCAGGGTTTAATAATTTAAAAACATGACAGAACTTCTCAACTCTGCGTCAATTCTAATTGGTCCATCACGTTTGATTGACATCCACATCTTCCAATTTTAGACACTTTGGACGACACGCCGTAAAGCGAGATGTGTCACGTGAACAACAGCTTGAACGTAAGTGAAACCAAAAATGCTGCTAAATGTTCTGTGTGTAAAAGTGAAAATAAAAACAGCAGTTTTGTGATGTTGTAGGTTCTGTATTTATTCCTTTAGAATATTTGTTTCACAGTCTGAGCATTGTTATTTTTTTTCCCAATGTTCTCCCCTAATCTAGTCGTCTCCAATTACCCTGATTGCATCCTCTATACTGATTCGACCCTTCACCGCTGACTGAGGACGCCTCTCAACTGACATACGCCCCCTCCGGCACTTACAGTCAGTACAGACTGCATTTTTCACCCGCACGAGTCGAGTTCATACACTGACGGGCACTGTGTACGGAGGGCCACACCCCCATCAGCATTATTCCTCAGCCCTGTGCAGGCGCCATCGGTCAGCCAGCAGGGGCCGCAGTTGCACCAGTTATGAGGACCTATGGTCTGACTTTTTACCCCTATGAACAACAGCCAATCATTGTTCATGCCGCCCAGCCCAGTCAGAAAGGCAGAGCTGAGATTTGATACGATGTATTCAAAACCCCAACTCTGGTGCGCTAGTGTACTTTTTTTACAGCTGTGCCACCTGAGCAGCCAGTCTGAGCATTGTTATTTAGATAGCTAGTTTAACCATGGTGCATTGAGATGTATTATTACTGCTTAGTTGTTTAAGAGGAGAAATGATGGTATCGGATTGGTATCGGTATCGGCATCGACAGATACTCAATTTGCGGTATCGGTATCGGACATAAAAAAGTGGTATTGAGCCAGCCTTATATTTGCATGCTTTACTTGCATTTTCCTTATAGAAATGTCTACTAATAACTGTAGTGAAAACTGAATATGATATAACTTTAATAACATATGTGACTAGCCACATATAAAGTGATATTAATATATTAGTGGCTTCATTGCACTTTACACTCTAGAGCAAATGAAGAGTGAATAATATTTAGAGGCCAATTTTAAGAGGCAGAAAATATAACTGGAATGCACCCATTAAAAGTAAAACGGTTAATTTCCCTCTATTAAAAGGTAATAAAATCTTCACAATGATTTCCTAATTAGCCCTGTTGACACATTTTCTTACATTTGACAGAAAGATCCTTTTTAGTGCTCACCTTGTTGCTTAAGAAAAATAGCCCAGGTCTTAGTTTTGGAGAAATAACTGCTTTTTAATCTTATTTATCACGTTTAGATAATTCTTTGGCTCAGCTGTAATAGGATAACATAATAGACCACTGCATCACCCAGGCACTAGAATTTATCATTCTGCATCAAGCATAACAAGATACCTGATGTTTTCTTTATTCTTTTTTCATTTAGTCTGTAAAAAAAAAAAATCCAAATTCCAAATTAATTGCCTACAACACTCTCTGATCAGGTTTACAACTCAGGTTACATTATGTTTTCTTTCAATAACTTTTGAGCATTTGGAGACTAAAGACACCAATTAATCCAGTTTAAACAGCTGTGTTTTTCCCATTACTTCATGATGCAAGTTTTTAGCTGCACAGCAATACCAGGCCTTTGTTGTATTTTGTGCATCAAAATGCACCACACGTGGCCGCTCAGGTGGCACAGCGGTAAAAACAGAGGAATCAGAGCTGGGATTTCGAATACATTGTATCGAATCTCAGCTCTGCCTACCGGCTTTTATCTATTTTGGTATAGTAACGAGTAGGAGATAAGTTATGGAAGTATATTTGGATACGAGATGTCATGCAATTTGAGAGAGAAAACAACTTTGAAGACTTCTGAAACTCGCACACCCGCCACTGAACGAATGTTTTCGGCTAAAGTAATACAACAGAGAAAGAACGACATAATGACGCTGATGTGTCTCCACCTTGGTTTTTACCAGCATTGAAAAACTAGAACAATCACTTTCATCAGAACACGCAAGCACATTAAAGCTTTGGAGAACGCCTCATCTGACCATAGCGACAGGATTGTCACTTTGGAAAAGAAATGCGAATCTCTCTGAGTCCGCAACACCGAACTTCTCGGTAAACTGGACGATTTGGAAAATCGTTCGAGGAGAGCTTACATTCGCGTAATAGGAATACCAGAAAAACTAGAAGGGGTTTTCAGAGCTGAGAAATTTCAATATCGACCCATTGTGGACAGAGCTTACAGGCTGGGCCGCATGGCTGCTAATACAACAAACCTAGAACAATTATTGTTCTACACTGTTTCTTGCTCCACATGCTTTGGTACATCTGGTAACTGGACAAGAAGAAGACCAGGTACAATGAGGGTCAATTGAAAATGAAATAAAAACAACCACTAAGTGTGCGATGACGTCTTTAAAATCTTATTGTACTTACTATCGCTCTTATTAATTTCTCTTCTTAAAAATAGTTCCAACAGTTTCAGCAGGTTTGTGTTCTTGGACTGTTGTCTACCTAAACTAGAGTAGGGAAATGTTTACTGTGGAAGCACTTCTGTAAATCTGCTGGAACTACACTTTTAGCGCTTTTCCACCAAAAGAACCATGGTTCTTGAACCGGTTCTGTTCAGGTTTCTCGTGTTTTGTAGAGAACCGACCCGTGTTTCCACCAGTTTTTGGGAACCAAGCATGCGTCATTAACGGTGGGCATTACACAACGAAAGTAAAGAGTAGTAACATGATGGCGGAGCTTGTAGATTATGTGCGAGCATTTGTGTTGTTGTTACAGATGTTCGTTTTTATGCAAAAAGCATCGCTGTTGGTGATAAGAAAATGTAGACGTGTCTGTCGCAGTTGTTGTTTTCTTTAGTTCATTGACATGAGAAGCATTTTGTGCTTCGCTGTCTCCGCGACCCTCGGCGCAAATAGCCGATTTGCTCAGCGCTTGAGCAGTGAAACATCACTAAAGTTCCACGACACGAACATCCATTTGTGTGAAATAACCATCAAATTCACTCTAAAAGCTCCACCTGTATTTGTGTTTAGCCGTATTAACTTTATGTGTGGAACTTTTTTTTTCGGTGGAAACACGCAGAACCAGTACAAAATCAAGTTCTCGAACCGGAACGGAGCCAGATCCATGTCGGTGGAAAAGGGGTATCTGTGGTTCAGACACACTACCTACTAACAGTTGTACAAAATCATTGTTATACGATAAATTACCTTTGTTGCAACTTTTTAAGGAAGGTCTCTTAATGTTCATCTTCAAAGCACAATTGATAAATAAATCTTTGATAAGTCTGGTAGCCTATACAAAGCCATGTCCTCAACCCTAATGAAGACCTTTGGTGTAAGCTAGAACAAAGACTGTAAGCCCTGCAAAAAGTCAAATGATCTTTTAGCATTATTGGTGCTCTCACAGATGTTCACCTTTCCTATATCCTATGTGGTGGAACATTTCCTGTCAGAAAGCAAACTCAGACACGAGATTTTTAGCTGGATTGAAGTTTAATTAAAGCACAATTGCGGATTCTTACATACAGCATAGAGGCATACCGCAGTAAGAACAACTAATTGATTTTACATAGGTTTTTTACATCGCCCTCTCCATCGCCAACCCCTCCTCCTCGGAGTCGCACACACAAAGAGAATCAGTAAGATGCTATGAAACATTCAAAAATAAGAAGATACATCTTGGTGCCATAGAGTCTGCTGTGTTCTAAATAATTCTGGTCTTGTGATGTGATAGTCTTCCTTAGATATCTTTTGTTTTTACATCCTTGTTATGTTTAGGTTTGCACGTTCTGTTCTCTTTCATGACCTCAGTCACAGTGGTTCTACGAACCTTCTTACTGGATATGTGAAAATCATCTTACACTTTAAATATGTTAAATACTTTTATATGATTTTATAAGAAGCCCCTTACTCATACTTTTCTATCACACCTATATAAGACTTATGTGCCTAAACTTTGCTTGTAACTATGGGCATTATTTCCACAGACAATCTTTAGGGGTAACATACTACTCATTTCCACATTGTAGTCAATTTAAAGGGAGCTTAGTGCCAGAAAAAAACACAGAATTTCTCAACATATCACCTCATTTATTTACGGTATAGTTCTTGCTTCCATTTGTAGTTGCAGAAAGTAACAGTGTTTATTGACAATGGTCTGCCAAAGTGTTCCTCTTAAAGCATGCCAGTCTTTAATGCAGTATTATTAAATGTTCAGTTCCCCATTCAGTTGTGATGATATTATGCACTGAAGAGGTGAAATACCTAAAATCATTCTAATTGCTCATACGTTTTTTTTTGTTTCTCTCTTTCTTTCTCTCTCCTCTGCCAGTGCTGAGCCTTGAGCTACCCTGGCTGATAGAACACAGAACATTTGCTGGATGCTTTTGTATACTGTGTATGATTGCATCACCTGTTTAAGATATTTTACAGATATTTAAGATATTATGCTCCCAGTACCTGTACCTGACCCAGTGTTTTGCAGCAACAATTTAAAATGAATCTATGTATTTAGATCATTAAATAAGTTACCACTGTGGGACAGTGGTAGCCTAGCAGATAAAGTTTTGGGCTATTAAGGTTCAGAGTTCAAATCTTGGGTCTGCCATGCTGCCATTGTTGGGTCTTTGAGTAAGACCTTTAACCCTTTTTTCTTCAGGGTGACCGTACAATAGCTGACCCTGCGCTCTGACGTTGTACTGTACACCTGTATCCGTATATACAGGTCCTTCTCAAAAAATTAGCATATTGTGATAAAGTTCATTATTTTCCATAATGTAATGATAAAAATTAAACTTTCATATATTTTAGATTCATTGCACACCAACTGAAATATTTCAGGTCTTTTATTGTTTTAATACTGATGATTTTGGCATACAGCTCATGAAAACCCAAAATTCCTATCTCAAAAAATTAGCATATTTCATCCGACCAATAAAAGAAAAGTTTTTTTAATACAAAAAAAGTCAACCTTCAAATAATTATGTTCAGTTATGCACTCAATACTTGGTCGGGAATCCTTTTGCAGAAATGACTGCTTCAATGCGGCGTGGCATGGAGGCAATCAGCCTGTGGCACTGCTGAGGTGTTATGGAGGCCCAGGATGCTTCGATAGCGGCCTTAAGCTCATCCAGAGTGTTGGGTCTTGTGTCTCTCAACTTTCTCTTCACAATATCCCACAGATTCTCTATGGGGTTCAGGTCAGGAGAGTTGGCAGGCCAATTGAGCACAGTAATACCATGGTCAGTAAACCATTCACCAGTGGTTTTGGCACTGTGAGCAGGTGCCAGGTCGTGCTGAAAAATTAAATCTTCATCTCCATAAAGCTTTTCAGCAGATGGAAGCATGAAGTGCTCCAAAATCTCCTGATAGCTAGCTGCATTGACCCTGCCCTTGATAAAACACAGTGGACCAACACCAGCAGCTGACATGGCACCCCAGACCATCACTGACTGTGGGTACTTGACACTGGACTTCAGGCATTTTGGCATTTCCTTCTCCCCAGTCTTCCTCCAGACTCTGGCACCTTGATTTCCGAAAACAGTACTTTGGACCACTGAGCAACAGTCCAGTGCTGCTTCTCTGTAGCCCAGGTCAGGCGCTTCTGCCGCTGTTTCTGGTTCAAAAGTGGCTTGACCTGGGGAATGCGGCACCTGTAGCCCATTTCCTGCACACGCCTGTGCACGGTGGCTCTGGATGTTTCTACTCCAGACTCAGTCCACTGCTTCCGCAGGTCCCCCAAGGTCTGGAATCGGCCCTTCTCCACAATCTTCCTCAGGGTCCGGTCACCTCTTCTCGTTGTGCAGCGTTTTCTGCCACACTTTTTCCTTCCCACAGACTTCCCACTGAGGTGCCTTGATACAGCACTCTGGGAACAGCCTATTCGTTCAGAAATTTCTTTCTGTGTCTTACCCTCTTGCTTGAGGGTGTCAATGATGGCCTTCTGGACAGCAGTCAGGTCGGCAGTCTTACCCATGATTGCAGTTTTGAGTAATGAACCAGGCTGGGAGTTTTTAAAAGCCTCAGGAATCTTTTGCAGGTGTTTAGAGTTAATTCGTTGATTCAGATGATTAGGTTAATAGCTCGTTTAGAGAACCTTTTCATGATATGCTAATTTTTTGAGATAGGAATTTTGGGTTTTCATGAGCTGTATGCCAAAATCATCAGTATTAAAACAATAAAAGACCTGAAATATTTCAGTTGGTGTGCAATGAATCTAAAATATATGAAAGTTTAATTTTTATCATTACATTATGGAAAATAATGAACTTTATCACAATATGCTAATTTTTTGAGAAGGACCTGTATGACACAAAGGCATTCATTTTCTTCTAGTTCTGTAAAACCAAATCATGTTTTAGCATTTTACATAATGTCCCAAAATTTCTAGAATTTAAATTACCTTGAGAGCTCATGTCTATTCATGGTGGTATAATTGCATTTGCACAAGGGTGGTTACATAGAAAAAAAAATAAAGACTTTACAGGAGGTCATCACCAAATTACCAGATAATCATCTGGTAATCATCATTAGTTTAATGTCTTGTGCTCTGTAAGCAAATTAAAACTAATGATCCTGCTTTTTTATGTTTTTCAGCAGTTTGCAGATGACCTGAATTCAAAACATAAACAGAGAGTTACATTCCAGTCCACAATGTAAGAATACAAATGTCTAACCAGTTATTTATTCATTTATTGTATCCACTTTAAGTTTATAGACATAGTGATTAGGAAATAAGTATTAAAAAATAAGCTTCCAGATCCTTAGATATGCTAAGGAGCTTCAACACTGTTTCAGCTTTCTCCATTCTGAGATACTAGGTTTTACTGTAGTTCGCTGGAGTCCTGTAGCCTCACAAATCCATCCGTGTCCAGATGAACGTATTTCAAAACCTGTCCTACTTACTTCTTTTGAGATTTCTTTTGATTGTGACACCTTTTAGCCTATGTCAATCAGTTGGAAAGGTTCTATCAGAGCAGGGATGTCCAAACTACGTTACCATTTTTACCATTTACCATTCGCAAGGTATTTTAGAAATAAAATTAATTAATAAGTTGGCCTGTTATTAAGCAGATTAAAAAAAAAAAAAAAACTGCCTGAACTGTTTGAACTCTGGGTGTCGCTATCACATAAAACAGATCTAAAACGCTCCCCATCTTCTTTTCCCCAACTCAAAACATTAATGGTCCCGAATGCAGATTTTAGGCATATAATAATCTTTCTATTATCAACTGGTGAGTGAAATGGGCAGAAGCTTAGTTTATACAACACTCTCAACAATAGATAATTAGTCACTCAAATTAAACCTTACTTCATCTGACCCCCAACAAGAAAAGTTTGGACACCCCTGTATTAGAGTGATGTTTAGGTTCAACAGGGCTAACAGTATTAAAAACTGCAGGTCTATCGTGTAATTATACTCAATTGTTGATCATTTAATACAAACTATAAACCAAATGCCATTTATTCATTAAACCTAAGCAGTTGTAGCCTAGTGGTTAAGGTGCTGGTTTGGTAATCAAAAGTTCACTGGTTCAAGCCTCACCGCTGCCAGGTTGCTGCTGTCGGGCCCTTAACCCTCAATTGCTCAGAAAGTGTACTGTCACAGTACTTAAGTCGCTTTGGATAAAGGCGTCTGCTAAATGCCGAAAATGTAAATTAATCCTGTTTTGCCCCTAATTAACAATTCAGCCGTGGATGCACTGCATCATGGGATACGGCGCTTCCATGACCAATGACGTAAGCAGGGGAAGTCCCTTATCTTTTTATGATATAATGTCCTGGTTTACATGTGCGATTCTTGTACCACATTCATCACCGCACCTTTAGTGCACGTGTCCCTGTATTTTGGTGTACTTGATAACTGTGTGCTATTATGGGTAGAGAATGTGAGGATATCAACATACTGCAGATTTGATTAAACATTGCCAGCGATACTGTCCGCCCCCCTCTCTCTCTTTCAGTTGCTGTTTCAGTGCTGTTACTGACACGTCTCTTTCGCTGTCTCACTGCCAGTGATGCTGTCTTACTGCTATTAATGACCTCATTATGCTGTTATTGATCTCTCTGTCTCTGTCTCACTGCCATTAATGATCTCTCACTGCTAATAAAGATGCCTCACCCACTGTCTCACTGCCGCTGAGGTTGTCTCTTTGTCACTGTTGGACCACCTCAGTGTTGTCTCACTGCCATTAATGATCTCATTCTGCTATTAATGAGTTCTCCTTCGCTGTCGCACTGCTTTTGGTGCTGTCTCTCTGATACCGTCTCACTTTCCCTGCCTCACTGCCTCTAATGCTGTTTGACATTGATGTTGTATTACTGACATTGTCTTGTTTCTATTAATGCTGTTTACTGAATTTTAATGCTGTCTTTCTGTCACTGGCAGTTTTGCTATTTGCCTTACTGCCTCTAATGCTGACTGATATTAAAGTTGTTTCGCTATCACTGTTTTACCGTCCCTAATGCCATTTAACAACCATCAATGCTTATTATCGCACTGTCTCACTGCCTTTAATCCTGTCTTTCTGTCACTGTCTTACTGCCTTTAATCTTGTCTTTCTGTCACTGTCTCAGTGCCTTTAATCATGTCCTTCTGACACTGTCCTACTTCCTTTAATTTTGTTTTACTGTTATTGCCTCACTGCCTTTAATCCTGTGTTTTTGTCACTGTTTTACTGCCCTTAATCCTGTCTTACTTTTATTGCCTCACTGCCTTTAATCCTGTCTTTCTGTCACTGTTTCACTACCTTTACTCCTGTCTTTTTGTCACTGTCTCGCTGCCTTTAATCATGTCTTTCTGTTATTGCCTCACTGCCTTTAATACTGTGTTTCTGTCACTGTCTTACTGCCCTTACTTTTATTGCCTCACTGCCTTTAATCCTGTATTTCTTTCACTGTTTCACTACCTTTACTCCTGTCTTTTTGTCACTGTCTCACTGCCTTTAATCCTTTCTTACTGTTATTGCCTCACTGCCTTAAATTCTGTATTTATGTCACTGTCTCACTGCATGTAATTCTGTCTTTCCATTACTGCTTAAGGCAGTGTCTTTCTGTCACTGTCTTACTGCTTTTAATCTGTCACTGCCTCACTGCCTTTAGTTCTGTCTTTCTGTCACTGTCTCACTTTCAATCCTGCCTTTCTGACACTGTCTCACCGCTTCAGTTCTTTCTTTCTGGCACTGTCTTACTACCTTTAATATTGTCTTTTCTGTCACTGCCTCACTGTCTTTAGTTCTGTCTTTCTGTCACTTTCTCACTGGTTTCAATCCTGCCTTTTTGACACTGTCTCACTGCCTTTAATTCTGTCTTTTCTGTCACTTACTGCTTTTAATTATGTATTTATTTCACTGTCTCACTGCCTGGCTATGCTAAATTGGAAGAAAAAGGGAGAAATGCATAAAAAGTAGCAGAAAAAGGCATTTTTGCCTCATATCATGTGACTGCAGCCTTGCTGTCAGCAATGCATTTCCAATACAGTTAATACTGTCTCTGTGTCACAGTTACAAATACTGCTTCACTACCACTAATGTTGCCTCTCTGTTACCATCTTAGTAGCTCTTATGCTGCCTCACTTTATCACAAAGTCACTGCCTCCAATGTTGCCTTTTTTCACTCTATGCTATCTCTATTTATGCTATCTCTGTCATTGCCTCGCTGTAATCAATGCTGTGTCACAACCGTTATTGTTCTTGTCTGTCACTTTCACCCTCACGAGTGTGGTTTCATTTTCATTATTGCTCTTTCTCTCTGTTACCGTCTTACTGCCTCTAATTCTGTCTGTTCCTGTCACCAATGCTGTCTCTTTATGATGCTTCTCATTGTAAAAGCTGTTTACCACAAATTCTTTTTCAGTTCCACTAATGTTCGTTCTTGCTGCCATTAATGATGTCTCATGCTGCCAATAATATTCTAGTGCACTGTCTAACTGCCACCAATGTACTTTATTTCATGCATCACTATTTTAAGGCCAGCTGAGTGTCTTTCTTTTACTTACTTGGTCTGAAAACCTAGTGAGCTCTCTACATAGACAGCATTTTATGTCATCTTATGCATGCTCCTGAGAAGCAGCCTGTCTATGTCTATAGCTCTAAGCTCTCGTGGAAGGCGGACGCACTGTTCCCTGCTCCCTTATCTCTCCTGCTTGGCTTCTTCTGTATATATTGTCTCGTCTACTCTACTCTTCAGAGATTCTCTTAGCACTGCTCTTCGAAGAACAAATTATGGATTTGGTTAAATGGTCTCTGAATGCTATTGACACCATCTTCTCAACGAGGAGTTCGGGTTCGGGGGAACCCACATGCCCCGGCGGAACGCAGATGGCAGGATACGCGATGGACTCGTGGGCGAAGTGGAGAGTCGTGTGCCTGGCACCTCTTTCGTTAGAGGACATAGAAGATGTTTACCTATTCGGAACTTTGATTGTGGGGTTTTTGCTGATTGGATTAGGCTTTACTCTGCTGTATCGGGAAATTAAAAGAGTTGGGTCAGTTGTCAAGGGTCCCCAGAAACTGCCCAATTTGATTGATATGATGGGCAAAGCCGTCGGAACTCAGACTGTGACTATGAATCGCAATATGGAATTTATCTTGGAGAAACTAGCGGCTTTGCAAAGGGATTTGAATCAGAGACCGAATCAATCTCAGAGCATTTGTTAAGGAAATTTTTAACCGTGTTCGGATTACAAAAACAGGTCATTTCTGCTCTTTGGCTTTCCCTGCTATCAGCATGGCCTTGCTGATAAGGAAATTCCTCCGGAAGATCTGCGCTAAGGGTCATCTCACCCTCCCTCCCCTGTTCTATGTTGACTGTTTTCATTCTGGGCAGCAACTGCTGTGTCGCCATCTTATCGCGAACTTTGTACAGACTTTTTGCAGGAATGAAAGAACTGACATTTTCCCAACCCATCACCCGACGCCTTCCAAACTAAGCTTAACCCCACCAATACGGCGAGACGGGTCTTAGCGCGCGCCGATCGGCTGCGAACCGCAAGATGGCTGCTTGTCGTAGTTTGGTTACTTTTCCAATCCCAACATCCCTACCCGTGGCTTGTTGTGTGACTATGTTATGTTTGTCATGTTTATGTGCTTGTGTGCTGAATGGAGTTTATCTCCTTCTTTCCCAATGTGGTCATTATTTCTTGTTTCTTCTAGAACTGCATTTCGTTGCCTTGTACTTGTACATGTGTAATGACAATAAAGTTGAATCTAATCTAATCTAATCTAATCTAAAGTCTGAGATGCCCTAAAATGCTGCCTACAGAGGTGCCTTATTCTGAGCGACATTCTGACTGAATAACGAGGGAGCATCTAATGCTTGTTTAGCGGTGAAGGCAATCCTAGCATTCAGTGTAGCACCATTTTGCTCACAAAAAATGACCAATATGCTGTCCTTTTGTCATTTCCTTACTGCCTCTAATGCTGACTGATATTAAAGTTGTCTTTCTATCACTGTTTCACTGCCCCTAATTCCACTGAACAACCATTAATGCTTATTATGGCATTGTCTCACTGCCTTTATAACAGACGGGGTTCTTACTGTTATTGCCTCACTGCCTTTAATCCTGTCTTTCTGTCACTCTCTCGCTGCCTTTAATCTTGTCTTTCTGTCACTGTCTCGCTGCCTTTAATCCTGTCTTTCTGATACTGTCTCACTGGTTTTAATCCTGCCTTTCTGTCACTGTCTCACTGCCTTTAATCCTGTATTTATGGCTTTGTCTCACTGCGTTCAATCTTGTCTTTCTGTCACTGTCTCACTGGTTTTTTATCCTGCCTTTCTGTCACTTTCTCACTGCCTTTAATCCTGCCTTTCTGTCACTTTCTCACTGCCTTTAACCCTGTCTTTATGGCTTTGTCTCATTGCGTTCAATCCCGCCTTTCTGACACTGTCTCACTGCCTTTAATCCTGTCTTTCTGTTACTGCCTCACTGCCTTTAATGTTGTCTGTCTTTTATTGCCTCACTGCCTTTAATCCTGTCTTTCTGTCACTGTCTCACTATATGTAATCCTGTCTTTCCATTACTGCCTAAGGCAGTATCTTTCTGTCACTGTCTCACTGCCTTTAATCCTGTCCTTCTGTCACTGTCTCACTGCCTTTAATCTTGTCTTTCTGTCACTGTCTCACTGCCTTTAATCCTGCCTTTCTGACACTGTCTCACTGTCTTTAATCCTGCCTTTTTGTCACTGTCTTACTGCCTTTAATCCTGTCTTATGGCTTTGTCTCACTGCTTTTAATCCTGCCTTTCTGACACTGTGTCACTGCCTTTAATCCTGTCTTTCTGTTACTATCCCACTGCCTTTATTCTTGTCTTTCTGTCACTGTCTCACTGCCCTTAATCCTGTCTTTCTGTTACTATCCCACTGCCTTTATTCCTGTCTTTCTGTCACTGTCTCACTGCCCTTAATCCTGTCTTTCTGTTACTATCCCACTGCCTTTATTCCTGTCTTTCTCTCACTGTCTCACTGCCCTTAATCCTGTCTTTCTGTCACTGTCTCACTACATGTAATCCTGTCTTTCCATTACTGCCTAAGGCAGTATCTTTCTGTCACTGTCTCACTGTCTTTAATCTTGTCTTTCTGTTATTGCCTCACTGGTTTCAATCCTGCCTTTCTGACACTGTTTCACTGCCTTTAACCCATTGGTTTGAATAGCCTGAGGCGAACTCTGTTAAATTAGCAAGCGTAAACTACGTGTACAGTCAGTGACGTAATCACTGTCCAAGTAGTGTGTCTAATAATCTGCCTAATTAATTCAATGTCTTATTAGAATCATCTGTACTTAGGCAGCTGCCTAGGTAGGCAATAGGCAGCAAGGCAGCTCACTAGGTTTTCAGACAGACCCACTGTCTCACTTTTCTAATGGTGATTCTTTTCTAAACTGTTTCTCACTCTGGCAGTGCTACTAATACTGTTTCTCACTTATGCTCTCTTTTTCTTACTGTCCCAATGCCACTAAATCTATTTCCTTCCTTCACTCAGTCTATCTGCTCTCAAAGCGCCTAACACTGTATCTTTCTTTTACTGTTTCGCTTCCACTAATAGTATTTTTCCAGTGTCCCACAGTGAATAATGCTCTCTTTTTCCCACTGACACCAGCAGTGCCTCTTTCGCTGGTCTCTCACTCCACGGTTCAATTCACTGAAAAGACATCAGGCTGTTTTGGGACTGTGTGAGCTTTCACATCAAAGCTCTGTAGTTATTACAGTCCCATTATTCACAGGCTGGACCAGAGAGCCGAAAACTCGTTCATGTTGATTGCACAGTCACTGTGCTATAGCTGTCAGCATGAGCGTTGTGACTAATCTACATAAATACCACACAAGTTTCAGACAATTTCACCTTCCACATAACTGGCTTAACCTTTTAGATTTGCTCCAGTTCCTCCCAGTAGGCTAGAACACAGATGGCAATAGTGATGTCCCAAAGGGAGGAGCTGTTGGGAATTACACAGTATGTCTGGTTAAATCAAATAAAGCTTAAAGGATTTGCGACATGTTGTGCTTCTGTTCTTCTGTCGTCCATAGGTAAATCAACTAATATAGATCAGGTTGTGGCCCAAAGACCCTATAAAAGCCTGTGCTCCAGTTTTAATCAGTATGTTAATAATTAAAGCTGCCCTTAGCTAAGTAGTGGGATTTCTGTCAAATGTTCTTGATGCAACACCAATAAATCTCCTTTATTTACCATTTTAGATTAACAAGTGTAAAAATATTTGATTAATCCTAAATTGGCATGTCCATATGCAAAGAATATCAATTTATTTTATTTTATTTTAAGTGTTTAAGAATTTTCTAATAGCTGAGTTGATTAATTGGGTTTGCTTTTTAGTGTATTATTATTATTATTATTATTATTATTATTATTATGGTTGTTTTATAAATGTCCAATCCCCAGTAGTGCATTGTCAACCTGTACAACATGCACAACAACATCCACACGCCCCTACAATACACATACAGCCATCAGAGTCTTCTTTCCACCAGCCAGCAACGGACTTCTAAATCAAGTCTTGGCACACACTGAAAATGTTGTAATCAGCTATTTCTCTGCCACTTGTGCCAGTGCCTTAACCAGACAGTGGGAGACACTGGTGACCTCTCTTTAAAATGGCCATTTGTATCTGTAGATGCGATCCCAGATTTAAGGGGTGGTGGGTTTGCATAATATACTGCTTCACCAGTGAGTGCTTATTAATTATGATTATTGATAATATGCATCCATTAAAATGTACATGGAACAGTGGTCGTTTTGTGAATATCAAGAACAATACCAAAAGTTTTACCTTATGTTGAATGTAACCACAAAAAGCAGGTTTTTCATCTGATTTAGAAGCTGCTGGAACACAGATGACAAGCTGTGATGCTGCAATTACGGCCCTTTCTGGCTGATCAATGACACTTCCACAATGAGTCATGTGGATAATGATTGGTGCGTGACTCCATGTGCAATACGAATCTCCATATAAACCTGCCTGGTGAGGGTGAAAAGAAGTGGTCAGCTACTAACATGTGTCGGAGGGTGTGTGTGTTATTTTTGACCCCCCCTTGTCAGGAGTGGAGGAAATAAAAATCAGGTAAACTAGACTGTTAGTAAAGTTGGAGGGAAATGCATTAAAATTGCTTCATTCCTGCACAGCACCCTTAAAGTAGACTGTACTCAGTGTCAACAATGTTCTGGCAGCTTCTATTTTATTGTAGAACCACTTTTTCAGTGGTTCTTGGGCTACATTTGACCATCTGGACACATTTCCGCTCAACATAAGGTGAACGTTTGGGTTCTCTTCCTGGATCTCTGTTCCATGTACTTTTTTAGAAATGCATTGTATTTTTTGCCAGTGGGGCACAGCTATGCGCACATATGCACATTTTTCAGAAATTCTATTCTATTTACTGCATCTGGCAACCCAGACTGTAGTAGATTTGCAATCAGGAAACCCAGAAGGCCAGTTGGGCTTTGTGAGTTTTACATCTGCTACAGTAACCACTATATAAACTAACACTATATGAACAATGTCTCTGAGCTTGTTGTACATCCTGTTTTAAATCATATGGTATAAATATAGATTTAATAAAGCATCTGTAGCTATGACAGCCTCTATTTTATGATGGTAGTTATATGATATTATTAAAGAGAAGACTTTCTGTTCTATAGGTAGTGTACATGTATCTTCTTTCAACCAGCTAATATGCCAAGAGGCGGCACTGTGGGTTGCACTGTTGCCTCACAGCAACAGGTCCTGACTCCCAGGTGAAGCAGTCTGGGTCCTTTCTGTGTAGAGTTTGCATGTTCTCCCTGGATTTGCGTGGGTTTCCTCCGGGAGCTTTGGTTTCCTCCCACAGTCCAAAGGCATGCAAGGACTAAATTGTCCTTGATGGTTTTCGATACTGAATGTGAACTGATGAAACTTGTGTAACGAGTAACCACCTGTCCTGTCATGAATGTAACCAAAGAGTGTAAAATATGATGTTAAAATCCTAATAAATAAATAAATAACCTGCCAATAAATGATTGGCAAGGTTAACATGCAACAATTGTCAGTATTAGATAAAGACATAAGAAATAGGAAAGGGAAGAAGGTAAAAATATAAAAAGCCAATGGACACTAATCCGGCTGCCAGTGTATTACAATGAATATTAATATAAAAAATAATCACCTAGACAAAGGTTAAATATGTATTAAATAAATTAGACTTGATTAAGAAGCCTCATTTGAAGAAAAGGGGAATTTTGTCAAATTCCAATGTGTCCACTGACCAAATTAATTGCATTTTATAAACAACATTTAGAATTAGATGCCTCCAACACACTCAAAAAAGTTTTAGTTTTTTTCAGTTTTGCAAAGGGAATTTTTGTCCATTCTTGCTTGATACATGACTGTGTACATGTACATTGTACATGATGTGCCATGCATTTTCAGTAGGAGATGAACCAGGACTGCAGACAGGCCAGTTAATCACATGCACTCTGTGTTTTTGAAGCCACGCTGTTGTAGCATGTGCAGAATGAGGCCTGGCATTGTTTTGATGAAAGAAAAAGGACTTTTCTGCAGAGTGTCTCTCTACATTTACATTTTCAGCATTTAGCAGATGCTTTTATCCAAAGCGACTTACAGTTATGACTGAACATAATTTTTGAGCAATTGAGGGTTAAGGGCCTTGCTCAGGGGCCCAACAGTGGCAACTTGGCAGTGGTGGGGCTTGAACCGGCAACCTTTTGATTACTAGTCCAGTACCTTAACCACTGAGCTACCACTACTCTCTAAAATCACAACATTTATATCACAACATCATATTTATATCACAACATCACTTTGTATAAGTGCTAGCTTCACAGCTATGCAAGTCGCCCCTGCTGTGAGCATTAATGAACCTCTATACCATGACAAATGTTGGCTTTTGCACCTTTCGCTGATAACAGTCTGGATGGACCATTTAGTTCTTGGCACGGAGATTTACATTTACATTTTCAGCATTTAGCAGATGCTCTTATCCGGAGCGACTTACAGAAGAGCTTCCTACTCTACTCATTTTCCTACTCTAGTTCAAGAAGACAACAGTCTAAAAATACAAATCTGCTGAAACCATGTTAGAACCAAAGATATTTTGATGGATATTTTAGAGGATTAGAATGTGCATGTTAGTTCTCAACTGAAGTGCTTAGTGAAGAGGTTTATTATTATTATAAGAGGTTCATTATTTATTACTATTTTTGAAACGTTAACTCATCTGACCACACCACATGTATCCACTGTTTTAGTCCATCTGAGATGAGGCCAGTAAACTCAGCAGCATTACTGCACAGAACTAAAGTACTTTTTGCATAATAATGTTTCAGCCTTTCTTGATGCAGCGCTAGGCAGTGTTAACTGACAATGGTTTTCCAAAGTACTCCCAGCCCATGTGGCTAAATGTATCACAGTAGCATAATGGTTTCTCAGGCAAAGCCTTTTAAGGGCTTGATGATCACTTAGATTCAACTGTGGTTTCCGGCCTTGCCCTAGACAGACTAAGATTTTCAGATACTGTATACATTTGCCATGCAACAGATTCATATATTCTGTGTTTCATATATTCTGTGTTTCAAGCAGAGCTGTTTTACTCACATACACGCATGCATAGTCACACAAGTCATCTCAAAGAAATACACAGTTCTGGTTTCCTCCTCAATCTCAGTGTGAAACCATTCTAATAGAACAAACACTACCTGTCAGAGCAAATAGATCTGTGAATGATTTGGTTTCTCTCCCTCCAAGGCCACAAATTTGTTTGCCTGTTCAACACAGCAGCACAGATGAAACAGTAACTGGTTTTGAGGAATTTACAAAATGTAATCCGACCCCAAGATACACCTGACTGGATGAGACCAAGGAAAAAAAATTGCGAAATACTAATTTATTGAATATTTTATTATCTGGTCTGCAACTGTGGTCAAAAGCACGCTGCATACATTAAAACCTATGTGTCTGGAATAGTGAGTAGGTAGTGTATAGTAGTAATAAGCTTTTAGAATAGAGGGGTTGGCAGAATTACCATGGCTACTAGGCAGCAATCAGCTTTTGCAGCAAGCAAATAGCTTAATCCTGAACAGGTTCTTGGTCCAGTCGGTGTCACCAAGAAACACTGGGCGCAAGGGAGGAATACATCCCGGACAGGGTGCTAATGGGTTGCAGAGCTACACACACTTATTTACTTACACCTAGAGGCAATTTGGTGTAGTAGTTACTCTACCTTTTGTATGGGGCGAGGAAGGAAACTTAACTTCCTAAAGAAAACCAACATGTATATGAATATATGTGATGTGCTCTATATATATGAATATATGTGATGTGCTCTATGAATATATGTATATGAGCTCTGCTGCTGAAGACCTCAACTCCTGAATGAGGAGGGTCATAACTAACACACTCCCTCCGACAGGTCTGCAGTAGGTAACCGCTTCTTTTTACCTGTATCAGACAGGTTTATTAGGTACTGGACTAGTAAGCAGAAGGTTGCTGATTCAAACCCCACCACTATCAGGCTGCCACTCTTGGGCCCTTGAGCAAGGCCTTTAATCTTTAATTGCTCAATTGCTTGGACTGTATACTGTAAGTCGCTTTGGATAAAAAATTGTAAATGTAAACGCTTCATACCCCAACTAGAGGTTGAGGTACTAGATTAGTAATCAAAAGGTCAAGCCCCACCACTGCCAGGTTGCCACTGTTGGGCCCTTGAGCAAGGTCCTTAACCCTCAATTGCATAGACAGTATACTGTCTCAGCACTGTAAGTCATTTTGGATAAAAACGTCTGCTAAATTCTGAAAGTGTAAGTGAGTGTACTTTTATTTTACTTCTGTCCCAACTTTTTTTATTGTATTCCAGGCATCAGATTAAAAATTTACTTTTCTTTGTACCTTGGTCAGGTAAATAAAAATTCAAGACAACTGGCGTTTAGGTGGCACGGTGTATAAATACCTTAGCACACCAGAGCTGGTATTGCAGACTCATGAGTTCGAATCTCAGGCAGGCTGGGCACCTATACAAACAATGATTGGCTTGTTTGCAGGGTGGACGCCAGAGGTACATCCTCATGACTGATGCAATTACGACCTCTGTCTCGATGCCGTCTGCACAGAGATGAGGTATAATGAGGATCAGTGTGTGACTCTCCGTGTGTGAAACTGAGCCCCATATGAACTCGCCTTGTGCAGGTGATAAGATGCAGTTGGCTACTGCATACTTGTTGGGGAGGGTGTGTGTTAGTCACTGCTCTCCTCAATCAGGAGTGGAGGCTAGCATCAGTAGAGAGGAAGCGAAATGCAATCAAGTAATTGGATATGACTGGATTGGGAGAAAATTTGGGGAAAAATGCAAAAAAATAATTTGATAATTAACAAATCACAGACCCATGTCCCAACTTTTTTTGGAAAATGGGTTAGTACATAAATGTTTATTCACTCTAACATAGTTGGGCCAGCTGAAAGCTTATGTTGAAACAAGAAATGAGCCTAATTTGAAATGAAAAAGTCACTTAGTCAGTCTTTCCTTCATTATTATTGTATGAATAAGCTAGTTTGTGCACAATTCCTGTTTACTTTCTCAATCTAAGTCTTTTCATTACAACTGAAAGAGTGAAATTATTGCAATATTGTTTCTGCCATTACAGCTAAAGATTAGTCACCATTCATTACCCACTAACACTAATCAGCAATTAACAAGTACTTAAGTCGGATGAATGTTGCTACAGAAAGCATAGCAGTAAACAGTGACAGCATTACAGAGCAAAGCTATATTCGATGTTTTTTATTATTTTTTTCTACATTCATTTAACTAATAAGACCGGTGTGGGTTTTTATTTGTGCAAAGATGTGCACTCAAGCATCTGTGTATGCTGGTCTTTTGCCAGTTTGCGCTGCCTCACTTATGCCAACTGCCACTGCCATTTAGCCTCCTGCACATGTCGGCAGTTCATCTCGCTCACCTTCTTTTAGCTAAATGATTGCTGGTTAGCCTCGGGCAAATAGCATTCTCATCCTCGGCACTGTTTAAGCCTGAGGTGATGGGAGAAATATTTTTAGCTTTTTCTTTCACTCAAAGCTGCCCTCTAGAGGACACCGTTTTGGCTGTTTGTCTCTCAATTCATGATGTGTAAGCAATTTTACACTCACAGAGCACTTTATTAGGTACATTATATGGTATATAATGTATTATTATATGTGGAACTGTGGAAATAGCTGTAGTCCTGTGGTTAAGGTACTGGACTAATAATCAGAAGGTCACTGGTTCAAGCCCCACTACAGCCAGATTGCTGCTTTTGGGCTTTTAAGCAAGGCCCTTAACCCTCAATTGCTCAGACTGTATACTGTAACTGTAATGTAAGTCGCTGTGAATAAAGGGGTCTGCTAAATACCAGACATGTAAATATGATTACTGACTATAGTCCATCTGTGTACACTTCACCCCACTGTACTGGTTCGAAATGGACCCCCACAAGTCTTTACATTTTAATTCATTTTGAAAAACTTTAAAACATGTATACACGTCACATGATTATGGGTATTTGAGTGTAGATTGTTAAGTAAATAGCAGGTGAAAGGATTTTTTAATTGTTCTTATAGTCACATGCGTACTCTAGAAACTCTGGGAAGGTTCAATGTTATGCCGGGCTTCTTTCATTTCAAAATTAGGCCAATTAACAAGAAATGTTCATATCGTTTAGGATTAAAAGGTGATTTGCTAGATAAAATCAGCCATATTTGGGCAATTATAAGTCATATATTCCAGTAATGACTTTACAACAATGTAAAACTGTTATTTGTGGTCTCTGAATACTTTGTCTTTTATCGTATTAGTTGTTTTTTTTACATATACATCAAGTATAACTACAGTATACTGAAACTACTGCACTGGGCACTGAGGTGGCGCATTGGTAATTAAACTAACCCACTACCACTGGGTTCGAATCCCTAGCAGTACTAACGACCGGTCAAGCATCTACATAAAGACATAATTGGCTATGTATAGAGAAGAGGGGATAACTGAGACCCCATGATTGATTGGCATCCTGTCTGTGATGTGTTACTGCAACACGTTCAGTGATTTTGGGAAAACGAGATCTGTCACGTGCATGACCAGATAAAAGCTGTAGTAAACCATAGAAATGGAATCAAAAATGAACATTACAAATTCATAAAATGTTGGCAGAATTAGAAGATTAGAAGTCTCCAATTAGTCTATCTGTAAAGGAATACATTGATTATTTAATTGCTCTGGTGATTTTTGGTTGGTACAGCCTTAGTTATTAGTAATGTGTGAATGCAGCATGCAGCTTTTTTTTAAGATACAGCACTTAGTAAATGTAGAGTGTTTGAACACATCAGTAATTATATTTATATCAACATTTAGTGTTTTACATAATAGAACTGATAAAAGGTTAATCAAGACTATAAAACTGGAATGATTTAGTATTAAATGCTCTTCTTGTTCTGCTTTTCTTTCGACTGGCTTCACTGATTCTGTGCATGATGACCTTTTCTGTAAGTGTAAAGATTTGGAGCTCTGTTGTGCGGTACGTTGTCTCAGGGCTCAGAAGGGGAAAAGTAGCAGCACTTGATACCCCTGTCTCTGAACCATCACTAATCAATCTTTTATGGCACCTTTATGCCCAGAGCACCTTGACTCAGAGAGGTGATTTTGCTAGAACCGCTATAAGAACCGTGCATGGAGGTCAGCTGCAGAATGTAAGAAAGAGAGAAATGAGAGAGCGAGTAAGAGAGCCACAGTGAAACAGAAAGGAAGTGAGAGTGAAAGAAAGCACAGATGGGGTGTGAGGGAAAGACAGAGTGAAAAGTGAGACCGAACAGAGAGGCCTTTTTTCTTTTTAATGAGGTAAGTTTACACACATCATTAATTAGCATGCTATGAGCCAGAGTCATTTCCAACTTCTCAACCCAAGCAACTGCCATGAAGACATGGGTTTTAATTATTTATCCACTGACATACGTGTCCCTGTTTCGCTCAGTGGGAACTGTCCTTGCCCTCTAATTGCTTCAAAATTTTCTGAATTGATTCTTTAGTCAGACAGACTGCTAGGTTTTAACAGTTGCTTCTATTTGGCAGTCTGGTTTAATCTGGTGTAGTCAGAAGGATTAACAGAAGGTTCCAGGGTTTAAGAGAAAGGCGTTCAACATAGCGTCTTCCCACCTTTAGTTTAAAATAGTTTTTCATATACATTTCAGAGCCAAAACATTAGAGCCACCCCCAAAGTGCATGTTTGTTTTGTTTGTTTATTAGGATTTTAACGTCATGTTTTACACTTTTGGTTACATTCATGACAGGAACAGTAGTTACTCATTACACAAGGTTCATCAGTTCACAAGGTTATATCGAACACTGATGGACAATTTTGTATCTTCAATTCAACTCACTTGTATGTCTTTGGACTGTGGGAGGTAACTGGAGCTCCCGGAGGAAACCCACGCAGACACTGAGAGAACATGCAAACTCCATACAGAAAGGACCCGGACTGCCCCACCTGGGGATCAAACCCAGGACCTTCTTGCTGTGAGGTGACAGTGCTACCCACTTAGCCACCGTGACGCCCTCCCAAAGAGCATGGCATTGACTATTTTGCAACAGTTATGCATGACAAGGAGCAGCAAAAAGCTGCTTAAACATGGGAAAATCAATTCCTTTAACATTTACGAAATCCAATCAATGATTAAATCATTTAAAATTACAAATTAACAATAAAATATGAGCTAAATCAAGCGCTCAGGTTTTAAAACCATATTCCTTGCTGCTAAAGCTTTTCACAACATTTTGAAATGTACCGTTACCGGACCAAGCTTAAAGCATCAAAACAGCCATGGCGGTCATTCTTTTTCTATTAAACCTTACTTTTATTTGGTGTAATGTGTCAACCCTGATTCATCCATTAGAATCCAACATTAGTTGAGAAAGAAATATGTACACGGCTTTAGAGTTTAGTCCAAATCCAGTGAGTGTTGCAAATGAGAACAATTTTGATTCTGCATTTTCCAAAACTGAAAAATGCATTGACGTCTCTGGAAAAGATGACGTCTTGAAGGCAGCATATGTTGCTCTAAGATCTCAATGTACTTTTCTGCATTAATGCTGCCATCACAGAAGTGTAAATGACCTTTGCCAAGGGCACTGACACAGCCCCATACCATGACAAACCCTGGCTTTTGGACTTGTTGCTGATAACAGTCTGGATGGTCCTTTTCATCTTTGGTCCAGAGCACACGGCATCTATTTTTTCCAAAAAAAGATCTGGAATGCTGATTCATCTGAATTCCACTGTGTGATGGTCCATCCTAGATGCCTCAGAGCCCTGAGAACTCAACGTCACTTCTGGACATGGTTAACATAAGGCTTCTTTTTTGCACAGTAAAGTTTTAAGTGGCATTTGTGCTTGTAACTCTGTATTGTAGTGCTTGACAAAGGTTTGCCAAAGTAATCCCTCACCCATGTGGTGTTGTTGAGCTATTGTTGAGTGGTGGTTCTTGATGCAGTGCCGTCTGAGTGATCGAAGATCACGGGCGTTCAGCTTAAGCTTGCGCCCTTGGCCTTTACACACTGAAATTCCTCCTGATTCCTTGAATCGTTTTATGATATTATGCACTGTAGAGGAAGAAATATGCAAATCTCTTCCAATCTTTCTTTGAGGTTCATTGTTTTTAAACATTTCAATCATTTTCTTACACATTTGTTGACAAACTGGAGATCATCTTTGCTCATCAAAGACTTTTGTACCAAACCATGATTACAATCACCTGTTGACATCATCATTATTTCGTTTTATCACCTCATTACTAGCCCTAAATTGCCCCTGTCCCAACATTTCTTGGAATGTGTTGCAGGCCTGAAATGCAGAACTGGAGGTATATTAACAAATGAAATGAAGTTGAGCAGATAAGACATGAAATATCTTGGGTATAAACTGTCTGCAATCAGCATTTTTATTTTATTTGCATTTTTCATACTGTCCCAACTTTTTCTGATTTGGGGTTGTAAGTGGCTAAGGTACTACAATGGGGGAATTGGGGAGAAAAGTAAAAAAATGCACAAATATTGTAAGTGTATTTTGCTACAATCTGGCCATATAGTGCACTGCTTTTATAACTACAACTTATTTTTCTCACCTTTAGCAATCTCCCTGTAATATACTTTGTACTTTCTCAATAACTGTCCTCAATTAAGAAAAACTGTTCTTTTTACTCTGTCCAAAGAAAATAAGAGAATCACAAAAGAGTGTGGTTTTAAGCTTACTGGGATGAGTTTATCTGCAAGTCCACTTGTTCACTTCTCTGGAAAAAAACAAGCACTAGTGATAGTGATAGGCTGGCAAGAGAAGTGTGTGAATTATTTAAATGGACATCTTAAAATTTAAAGTGTACTGAACCGCGGTGTGCTGGTCTGGATTACAGTTACACTAGGAATGTTGTAAATTGAGACATTATTATAGAACACCTTGGAATAGTTTACTGTATGTTATAATAGGTTTATATAAAACATTATCTATAAAAGGACTACTTCTGTCACTGTGCTGTGCGGAATGGCAAATATTTTATGTGTTTTACATTTGCAGCATTTAGCAGACACCTTTATCCTAAACGACTCACAGTACTGTGACAGTATACAATCTAAGCAACTGAGGGTTAAGGGTCCTGCTCAAGGGCCCAACAGTGACAACCTGGCAGTGACCTTTCAATTACTAGTCCAGTACCTTAACCACTAGGCTACTGCCTTTCACTATCTACAGTGCATATTATTATTAAAAGCTTATCTTATTTCTAATTATTATTAGAAAATGTGGAGTTATAATTTGTATAAAGTTCAAGGATGAAAACCACCACTTAATGCTCTGCAATATTAATAATTTATAATATTTAATATTTACATTTATATTTTTAATAATTAAATAAAAACAGCCTGCACAGGGAAGGCTTTCACAGACTGTCCTAAATAAATGTAGTTGGTCATAAAGTTCAAATCCAGGATCTTTTATAGTTTGGAGGTGTAATGTTGCCCATGACATGACTAAAGCCAACCATTAATGCTGAGAGACATTTTAGACCTCTAATTCTAACTTTTTGTAATTTCCATTTTCATTTTACAATTGTCTGAGCAATTGATGGTTAAAAGCCTTGCTCAAAAGCCCAACAGTGGCAACCTGGCAGTCGTGGGGCTAGACCCAGCGACCTTCCAATTACTAGTCCAGTACCTTAACCACTAGGCTACAACTGCAATTTACTACAATTTACTAAATTGACTTTTATTTGATTGCAGACAGGATGAACCTGAGATATTTCGTGTTTTGTCTGCTCAACTTCATTTCATTTATTAATAAACATCCATTCCTGCATGCAACACATTCCAAAAAAAGTTGGGACAGTAAAGCATTGACCACTTTGTAATGTTGCCATTCCTTTTCACCACACTTAATAGACGTTTTGGCACCGAGGATACCAAGTGATTTAGTGTTTCAGCTTTTATTTTGTCCCATTCTTCTTGCAAACACGTCTTAAGATGTGCAACAGTACGGGGTCGTCGTTGTCACATTTTTCGCTTCAAAATACTCCACACATTCTCTATTGGGGACAGGTCAGGACTGCAGGCAGGCCAGTTCAGTACTCGTACCCTACAGTCCTTTCCGTATTTGGTCCAGAGCACACAGCGTTCATTTTTTCCAAAAAAGACCTGGAATGCTGATTCATCTAACCACAATACACGTTTCTACTGTGTAATGGTCCATCCTAGATGCCTCCGAGCCCAGAAAAGTCGACGACTAAATTGCCCCCATCCCAACTTTTTTTGGAATGTGTTGCAGGCCTGAAATGCAGGCAGGGATGTTTAATAAATGAAATGAAGTTGACCAGACAAAACATGAAATATCTTGGGTTCAAACTGTCTGCACTGAAATAAATGTTAAAGTAAATGTAAGGAAAACTGCATTTTTATTTTATTTGCATTTTCCATACTGTCCCAACTTTTTCTGATTTGGGGTTGTACATGCACACTGGGTTTTGGTTTTTAGGTTTTTTTTGGGTTTTATAGTTTTGGTAGACCCCAAAAGTTTATAAAGTATGAACTTCCCCTCATTTATCTACTGTGTTGTTACCTGTGCTGTATTAATAGCAGTTCTGGTAAAAACTCTTTATATAACTCGGAAACTGGATCCACACTCTCTAGCATTCTCCTTATTGTGGGATAACACTTCCTTCACCGCCACTAATATTAGCACTCACTTAGCAGCTACCTCTGACTCATAATAATAGTACCTTAATACATGAACGGTAGTGAAGGCGATGGTAATTAGGCTGGACCACATATCCCAGTAGGTTCTTAGACTTTTATAGTTTTCACAAAGGGTTTTGTGAAAAATAAGCTTGTTAAATTTAACAAGAAAAAACAGACAGACGTGGTTATAAAGTTTCAGAGATAGCGTTTTAATAATAGAATAATTGCTAGACAGGGTGTTATTTGAGATAACACATGACCTTAAGTGTTCTTGCTGTAATACTACAAAATTAAAAGAAAGGAATACAAGAAGGCTACAATGTTTTGTTTTTAAAATATCTATATCTCAAGTTGCTTGTTGAAAAGGTTGCATTCTGGCAATTTTTCTCAATTTTCCTTCCAATCTAATCATATCCAATCACCCTATTGCGTTACGCTTCCTTTGTACTGATGTTGATCTCCACCCTGACTGAGGAGAGCCGAGACTAACACACATGTGCAGTAGCCGACTGCATCTTTTCACCTGCACGTGGCGAATTCATATGTGGATCAGCTTTGTGTACAGAGAGACACACCCTGATCAATGCATTATTCCTCATCTCTGAGCAGGCACCATCAATCAGACAGCAGAGATCGTAACTGCATCAGTTATGAGGTCCCCTCCGGCACCCCCCTTAAACAACAGCCAATCGTTGTTCATGTACAGTAGGTGCCCAGCCTGCCAGATGGCAGAGCTGAGATTCAAACAATGAGTTTGAAATGAGTTCAGCCATTGTACGGCGCCCCTGAAGCAGAGAGGGTTAAGGGCCGTGCTCAAGGGCCCAACAGTGGCTGCAGGGCAGAGCTGGGATTCAAACTCTTAGCCTTTCAGTTGATAGCCACAAAGCTACCACTGTCCCAGATTATGCAGTCGAGATTCCCACATTTGGGAAATCCGCAGGGGTCAGCACAACCGGCTGCAATGGCTGAGCCTCACCCTGGATGAGCCACCTTCGTGATCATGGTCTTGCACCTGCCAGGTAAGTATCAGAATGTTTGTAGTCAGAATGATGAGTTAAGGCCTTTGGGTAGCGAAGTGGTCTATTTTGCTAGCCCACCACCTCTGGGTTCCAGCTGTCTACAGACATGATTGTTTATTTCTGACAGGGAGGCCCAAGCCCTGCAATGGATTGGTGCCCTGTCCAGGGTATTCCTGTCTTCCACCCAGTGTTTCCCTGTGAAGCCAGACCTGACGCAACCCTGACCAGGATAAAGCAGCTGATGAAAATGAAATGAAATGGAATAAACTGCATTCTTATAAAGATGTTAATACTCAGCTGATAACGATCATTATAATTAGCCCATTAATATGAAATAAAATTCTGTCAGAGAAGGTTTCTCTTACATTTCTCTAAATCCGCTACACATTTCTCCTGCCCGTCTTTATCCTCCCAGCAACGTCTGCATAATGACATTGAAATCCTATGATTATTTTAACCTTCAGAGCCCTGTGGTCAGATGAAAACGTTCTGAAGAGCATTGTTCTGACCTCCTGCCACACCTGAGAGGCTCTGATTAATTTCTTTTGTGTCAACCGAGCAGTGCCGTTCCACCAAATGACATGTCGCTCAACAATGCTGCAAGATCTTTGGAGAGACCCGGGATTGTCGCACTTGAATAGATCCCTGAAATTAGATTTTTCAAGCACTTATTAATGGCAAGTGTTTTTACAGGTCTGGAAATTGTGCTGTAGCTGCTGGCATAATTAATCCAAGTAAAGATAATAGTGTACAGTTAGATGAACCCCAGAGACGTGGAATTAATTTCAATAATCTCAAAGCTCTGTTCAATTCAATTCAAAAGTAAAGCATTCTGGATGTAATTATAATTAGCCCTGGATTACAGTTATATTAGGAATGTTGTAAAATGTGATATTATTAGAAAACACCTTGGAATAGTTTATGTAATCATGGTATTATATAAAATCATTATCCATGAAAAGCCTGCTCCTGTGCTCCAATATGAGTAATATTTTATATGAGCAAATACAGTATTTTATGTAATTCATTATATACAGTGCATATTATTATTAAAAGCTTCAGGGAATCTGAAGTTACCATTGAAAAAAAATGTTTTTGCCTTAACCTGGGAACAGAAGAGCTCAGAGACTAGATTCAGTTGCTTTGCAGATACTCAGAAGTCATCAAACCTCATTACGGTATTACAGTATGACTTCTGTAATGTAATCCTTAATGGCACAGCTGTACAGATGTTACATTTCTACTATATTTATATGATTCTGCAATATGCCCTATATTACTATATTTCTATTCAGATATGCATAGGTATAAATATTCCTATCTACATGTATACATATTCACACACATGTAGCTCCTTTCCCTTAAATACTTGTTAACAGTATATATGCTGTCTGGTCTGTTAAATATGTTACATGTTATGTGCTCTCACCAAGACAAATACCTTGTACACTGATCAGCCATAACAATAAAACAACCTCCTTGTTTCTACACTCACTGTCCATTTTATCAGCTCCACTTACCATATAGAAGCACTTTGTAGTTCTACAATTACTGACTGTAGTCCATCTGCTTCTCTACATACTTTTTTAACCTGTTTTCACCCTGTTCTTTAATGGTTAGGACCCCCACAGGACCACCACAGAGCATTTGGGTGGTGGATCATTCTCAACACTGCAGTGACACTGACATGGTGGTGGTGTGTTAGTGTGTGTTGTGCTGGTATGAGTGGATCAGACACAGCAGCACTGATGGAGTTTTTAAATACCGTGTCCACTCACTGTCCACTCTTTTAGACACTCCTACCTAGTTGGTCCACCTTGTATATGTAAAGTCAGAGAAGTTGCTCATATATTTCTGCTGTTTGAAGTGGTCATCTTCATCAGTGGTCACAGGATGCTTATTAGGGGGCGCTGTTGGCTGGATATTTTTGGTTGGTGGACTATTCTCAGTCCAGCAGTGACAGTGAGGTGTTTAAAAACTCCAGCAGCATTTCTGTCTTATCCACTCACACCAGCACAACACACACTAACACACCACCACCATGTCAGTGTCACTGCATTTCTGAGAATGATCTACCACCTAAATATTACCTGCTCTGTAGTGGTCCTGAGAGAGTCCTGACCATTGAAGAACAGCATAAAAGGGGGCTAACAAAGCATGCAGAGAAACAGATGGACTGCAGTCCGTATTTGTAGAACTACAAGTGGTTCTATATGGTAAGTGGAGCTGATAAAATGGACAAGCCCAAATGATCTCAAAGATCGGAATCGGGGCCGATCAAGGCATTTTTTAACTGATCGGTATCAGCTTTACTAATGCCGATCGTAATCCCGATCTTTTGTTTTACGTCAGCATGTCCGCTGTGTGGAAATACTTTAAATTGGAAAGTGAAACAAGTCCAACAGTGAAGTGTAATGTCTGCAATGCGGTAGTAGCAGAGCTGCGTTCATTACTGTAGAATTTTACTGTTTATATGGTGTGTGAGTCAAGGATCACACTGGTTTACAAAACAATAACTTTTAATCCGAGTATGAAAACTTCAGGACCATAACATACAGCTTTTACGAGTTTATGTGTTACAAGACTGAATGATATCCCAGTATCAAGTGCTCTGATTGGCTTAGTTATGTAACCGAGCATCGTAGTGATGCACTTGCTTAATAAAGAAATAAATACACGGTATATTCGCAAATTGTCGGGAGCATAACACTTTATTAACTTCTTCTGTTACGATACCGAATAGCGGACAGCTAGAGCCAAGCACGCTATTCCATGCACTATGGAAGCCCCAAAGGGTCAAAACACACTCACTTCGCGTAGAAACGTCCATCAAACCATTGTCACAATACAAGCACTTTAAGAACTGGCTTTCCTTCATAACAAAAGAGTGACTTTCCATTTTATTTTGGTATTCAGATTTTACTGTTTTTTTTTATATTCAAGTTAAGCTGCTACACCACTTTTGAGTGGAGATTTCTGTTAATTTTTAGTGTATCACTGCATTAAACAGAATCATGTTCTTTGAATGTAAAGTTCAAAGTGAAACTGTAATTATCTCACTCATTTTGAGTGTTCTAGTTTTACTACTACAATGCTGCACAAAAATGCAATAGCAGGCAATTTTTTTTCCTACAGCACTGCAGAGCTATTCAGTTGTTAAACATATACATTGGATTAATTTGAATAACTGTAATGTACTTGAAGTGTGCACTGTGTGAACAGTATTATCTAGTTCTTATCTAGACAATATCGAGAAAATACAAGTATCGGTTTGAGACTCGGTATCGGATCGGGATCAAAATGAATGATCGGGATCGGGAGCAAAAAAACGTGATCAGGACATCCCTAACAGTAAGTGTAGAAACAAGGAGGTGGTTTTAATGTTATGGCTGATCAGTGTATGTGTAGAATACGAATTCTAATTTGATTCTGATGAGCTACAGACAAAAACAGAGGATTTTACAGTCAGGCAATGTTTTGGTTTGCAATAATTTGCTGAATTTCCTTGAATTATACACCATAAACTTCATATAAATCATAAACTTAACATGGGTCAGGATTTTACAACAGCAAGCAAAAATCACAGTAGTGATGCTCTAAAAGGGATAGAAATATCTATTAAGATACGTTTGTTTTTTGAGCTGTTTGGGCTGTTTGGTTGCAGACTATAAAAAAGAGGCTGTAAATGAAAATGTCAAACGTCCTAAAATGCCACAGTACTGAACAATGTGCCTCTGCTTTAATAATCCAGAATTAGCTCAGCAACAAACCATTAGTCATTGTCCAGGACAACAATTCAGACAATAGGAATGGAATTAAAAGAGCAATTTTAAATTAAGTCTAAGACTGTGCTTAATGAATATTATATATTACATTGAGTCAGAACATTGTGTAAATAGTTTGGAACTAAAATAACATAGTAAAATGCCATCCTGTTCATCTCTTAATTAAAAAGTGCAGTTTAAGTCTCCCAAGTGGCACAACAATAAAACGTTTGCTTTCTGTCTGAGTTTGAATACTGACTTTAGTTACAATAGTCATCCAGCTAGTAGTTAGAGAGCCAAATTTGCATTAGATTGGGTGGGAATAATGACATTTGTCTTGGCTTAAATCCTTCAGTTTATATTGTTGATGTTTTAGATTATGTAGCAAGTAAAGTACTGCAGTAATATTGGGTACTGGCCAATATTCAGAGCTCTGATAACAATGTAATATTGAAAATAGTATCAAAATACATATTCCCTCAATTTCTCTCATGATGCTATTGATGCAACAGCACTTGAAGCCCTAAAGATCAAGAATCAATGTGCCAAATTGACACACATCAGTGAAAATTGTCTTTGCTTTGTTATGCCTATAGCAAGTTGTCAGTCATTGTTTAGAATGACAATAAAGTATGTAGTGTTACATTATATTGCAAATACGCACAAGTTCCCACAGTGCTGCAATAAACAACAACTATGTAGAAGTAGGAAAGTCTAATACAGTGGTACCTTGTAACTTGACGTCCTTTTAATTTGAAATCTTTAAAACTTGTACCCTTAAACTTGACATTTCCCTTAAACTTGATGTGTGTGTGACTACCGTTTTGTTCAGAGTTTGGCTTGAACGGTGCAGTAAGACGTCATCAAAGTGTGAATATGAGCTGAATCTGCATTTGTGTGTAATAACAGTCAAATTCACTCTGAAAGCTCCACATTTATGTGTGTTTATCTGGATTATTCTCCTGTTTCACTTTTAAACTCGTGTTATAGCTCAGGGTTCTGAGAAATTGTGAGAATCAGCTTTTCCGAGAGAGTCTAAAACGCTTATTGTTAAAATGTGACTTAATGTATTAAAAGAACGACATAGAAACATTAAACTTCTCTTAATTATTACTGCTCATAAGTTCTCTCCACTAATTAAATTCTTCACTCGTTTTAGTACAATGTCACGTTAGGCTTTGTGCACCGGCACACTCCATAGGAAATATAGGCACAGCCAGCGCAAAAGCACTCATGTAAATGCGTCTTTACTATACTTGCTAAGGAATACGGTATTCCAAGCATCTTCATGATTAAGAAGCATAAGGAAACAATAAAGAAGTAAAGGTAAAATGCAGGTTTTATTGATTTCTAACTGTTTTCAATTGTATTTTAGTGTTTTTACTAGGGCTGGCTCAATACCACTTTTTCATGTCCAATACCGATACTGCAATCGATACTGATACCAATCCGATACCGTCATTTCTCCTCTCAAACAGCAGTAATAATACATGTCTCAATGCACCATGGTTAAACTATCTATCTAAATAACAATACTTAGACTGTGAAACAAATATTTTAAAGGAATAAATACAGAACCTACAACATCACACTTATGAAAACTACTGTTTTTATTTTCACTTTTACACACAGAACATTTAGCAGCATTTTTGGCTTGTTTAACAAAAGTGTCTACATTTGGAAGATGTGGATGACAATCAAACGCAATGGACCAATTAGAATTGATGCAGAGTTGAGATTTTCCATTAAAGTTCTGTCTCGTTTTTAAATTATTAAACCCTGCTGGATTTTGAAGAGGATGTCTGTGGCTAAACGGGAAATGGTGTTTTTTTTTTTTTTTTTTTTCATAACACTAATGGATTAATCACTGAGGATGTGAGATATCACCAAGAGATAAGATAGGTTCAAGATAGGGAACAAGATTTTCTTTATTTCAGGTGAGTGATTTATCATTTATAAAGCAATTTTTATTGTGTTTAAACAGTGTTTTTAGAGGTGGCAGTAGTAGATGATTTAAAATTACTTAAAATGTTAAAAGTTTAAGTACGTAGATCAGTGTGTTTTAATTTTGATTGGCTGTTGCGAATGAGTTGTAAATCAATGTGTTTTTAATTTCTGAATAACTATTGCGGATCAGTGGCACATGTTAATGATGTCATCAAGTTACAGCAGTTGCTGTGTGAGCTGGCACTCTGTTGGAACGTAACAGGACCATGGAACGGTTTCCCATACATCCTTATGGGAAAAAAATTACTTAAAACTCAACGCCTTTTAAACTCGACACCACTCCAAGAGCCAATTGACGTCAAGTTTCAGGGTACCACTGTATATAATAAATCAACATTTGGGTAAACAAAGCATCCAGAGAAACACATTCACACCAAGTTCTGGAAAAAAATCCTAATTTTAAATTTAGAATTTTCTCCCTTCAAGTTTCCAAATTTTAAGTGCCTCCTCATCTGCATGATAAATCTGTAAATCCATGAAGCATAGTGCCTATTCACGCAGCAGTTTCAAAACAGGATGTCAGTTCTGCCTGGCTACACTAATTCAATTAGTCTTGGGCAGGTTTTAGACCAGTATAATCAATATTTTTCTACAAATTGGATTGCTGATGTGAAAAATTGACTGAATTGGAATTAAGTTAAGATTCACAAACGCTCATCCCATCAGGCCTTTGTGACCACAGACCCAATGAAGCTGAAAGCTTATCCTGCTTCAGAGGTGCTGACACATCGTGAAACAATGAAAGTTTTGGGGCTTTGTTTGGTGAAGTTATTTAAAAGGCTGTAAGAGCAGGGAGGTTAAGGTTAAAACACCAACATTTCTCTGGAACTGAAATACCATTTCAAAACGTCCAGCTCTTGTTTGAAAAGTGCAGCACAAAGTCCGGCTGTTTTGTATTTTTATGTATTTAAATACCAGCGTTATCATGACTATCTGTGATGAGGAGTTTAAAGCAGGGCATAACTCATCATGCTGTTTCAGTGGGAAAGATGGCATTTGAAATGACATTTAGATCATAATGAAAATATCAGCCTGCTTACTATAAGGAAATCTGATCAGTATTAAGCACCGAATAATGTTCTGATTTAATATTTCTATTATATAAAAAATTGGACATCTCAAGGCGTCCATGTGGCAAAGCGGGATATTCCACTAGCACACCAGTGCCAAGATTCTGAACTCCTCGGTTTGAAATTTGGCGTTGCCACTGGTCAGCTGGGCCCCATCTGGCGGGCACAATTGCAGTGCCTGCAGCAGATACTAACTGGCCACCGTATCTGCAGGGTGGGGGCCCGACTATGTGTGGGGTAGAATCTTTATACGCTGCGTAAGGACTCTGATTGGCGGAAGAGACGCCAGTGCAGAATGCAGGGGCGACAAGAGGAGGGCTGTGCACGTGACGGAAGAGGCGTGTACAGCGACATGCTCTCCTCGGATGCAATCGGGTATCCCTCAGCAGCAGAAAACAAGTTGAGTGCGCTAAATCGGGAGGAAAATGCATAAAAAAGGGACATCTCTTTGGGGGTGACACTGTCTCCTCACAGCAAAATTCTCAGGTTGACCGACCCGGGTCCTTTCTCTGTGGAGTTTGCATGTTCTTGTGGGTTTTTTTTTGGGAGCTCTGGTTTCCATCCACAGTCCAAAGACATGCAATCAGGTTAATTGGAGCTACTACAATTGCCCTATCCTGAATAGGATAAAGCGATGGTAAAGCACACAATGAATGAATGAACAATATTTGTCAAATGTCACAACCCTGAACAATGTGGTTCTACTTCAGTAACAGCTTCAGCTTATCAAGAAATCATTAGCCATTGTCTAAAATAATAATAAATTATAAATTGTTACAATCCTCAGTCAGTTAAGTATGCCAGCAATGCTTAATAAACAGTAAACAGACACGTTGAGTCTGAAAATGAAGCAAATGCAACAGGGGAAATACATTATCATAACAAACCGAAATCCCAGCAGTAAACGCACCATGGACAAACTATTTTCCACTCGCATATTCTTTCCAAACCCCATAAAATGCGTGCTCTACAAGAAAACCCTGAAGCGTAATACCTCTCTTAGCTGCTAAATCTACTAAAAGGTTCAATCTCCGAAGTCAGTAAAGTCAATTTAAAGCAACAAATTCTCTCATTTATACGTCTTATTCCATGCCAAGAGACCAAATGAAGTTTTATTAAAATGACACGTGTGGGAGGAAAGATGTCTTAAAAGTAACCAAGCCGGTATGAAACGAGAGTGATGGGAATTAAGCCTAATCTTCGTCGGATCGTGTGAGTGGCAGATTTATACTCCGGCTTATTTAAAGGGCACATTGCTGTTTTTTTTCCACTTTTTTACTTCTCCATTTTAGTTCACTGTCATGTTTTTTTTATTATCATGATTTTCACTTTTCACATTTAATAAAGATTAAATAAATAGAACCATATAAATAAACACCTACAAAATGGTAAAAAGTCACACATCACACATCCTGAAACACATCCTGAGTTCACTAGTTTCAGCACCTGTTGCTAAAAGGTATATACACCATTCAGGCATAACATTATGACCACCTTTGGCGGTGGACAGGGGTCAGCATGGGCACGCTGATTGGCCTGCGGCTATGCAGCCCCATATGCAACAAACTGTGATGCACTGTGTATTCTGACACCTTTCTATCAGAACCAGCATTAACTTCTGTCTGTTGGATAGGACCACACGGGCCAGCGTTCGCTCCCCACGTGCATCAATGAGCCTTAGCTGCTCATGACCCTGTTGCCGGTTTACCACTGTTCCTTCCTTGGACCACTTGATAGATACTGACCACTGCAGACCGGGAACACCCTACAAGAGCTGCAGTTTTGGAGATGCTCTGACCTAGTCGTTTGAGGATAAAACTTTCACTTGCTGCCTAATATATCCCACCCACTAACAGGTGCCGTGATAAAGAGATAATCAGTGTTATTCACTTCACCTGTCAGTGGTCATAATGTTATGCCTAGTCGGTGTGAAATGAATTATAGGCTTTAAACTTTGTGCCAAGAGGTTGGAAAAGGCCCTTCTTTGTTCCAGCATGACTAAACCTCTGTGTATAGACCAGTCTATAAAAGCATGGTTTGACAAATGTGATGTAGAGGAACTACTGATATCTGTTTAGACCCCTGACTTTAACCCTAGTTAACTTCTAGTAAACCATCTCAATTTCACCTCCCTTACTTTCTCTCCTGAAACATTCTACCTTCACTTTCCATCCTCTTCACTCCCAAAGAGCATCTTAACATCTTCATCTCTGCCCCCCTCCAGCTCCCTCTCCTGTCTTTGTGTCGGTACCACCGTCTAAAAGCTATATGACATAACAGCACTCACTACTGTTTTGTAAACTTTACCTTTTAATCTGGCAGATACCCTTCTATCACAAATCACTCCTGCCACTCTATGCCACCCACTCCACCCTGCCTGCACTCTCTTCTTCACCTTTCTACCACACTCCGTGCACACATATATATTAAGCAATACCCTTAACCCTCTCGGCTCCAGGGGCACCATACACATGGATGCATGGGCACAGAGGATGCTACGGAAACATACCCCAGACCATAACGCTGCCACCCCCAGCTTGTGTTCTTCCAGCAATGGCTGCAGGGTGTTTTCTGATGTTTCTCATCTGACCCGCCAATGTCTAGCTGTTTGATGAAGCAGACAACGTTACTTATTGGACGAGGCAACCCTGTGCTTATCATCGAAGGTCCAATTCCGATACTGCCATTAAAATTGAAGCCTTTCTGGCCGATGCAACTATGTTCACAGAGTTGCAGTGACCATTCGTCTGCTTTGGAGCCCCATACGCAGTAGGGTTTGCTAAACTGTTGTTTTAGACACACATCTGGTCCGGTAGCTCTCTAGTTTATTTTGGTGGCAAGCTGCTCCACTGTAGCATGGAAGTTCCTCCTCACACACCTTCATAGCCGACGTTTACCTCTCACATTAGTTGCGCTTGGTGCTCCGAAGTTTTTACGTGGCTTATTCGCAATGGTGCCATACTGACACCCTTGGCCCAAAAACCAATAATCATTCCTGTTTGTAACTCTGATAAATCGCCCAAGTTACAAAAGACAGCAACAAGAAATATATGTGCAGACAGCCTATCACGCACCTTATATACCCACCAAGCCAGCTCACAAAACATGACTTCCTTCATGAGCTACGTGCTGCCGCTGTCCAAAGTAGCAAGTGGTCATAATAATATGACTCGAATGAGTATGTGTTTCAAATAATTGTCACTTTTTCTCCAATAATTCGACTAATTCATACACTTCATAGTGTCAGCAGCACCATTTACCCCCTTTTTTGCCCTACAAAACCTCACTCCATCATGTATCATATATTGGGTGGCACCCAGTCCCTGTGAGATTTGGGAATCGTCTCAAGTCAGAACAGTAGACTGACAGCTGGGCTTTAAAAGCTCAGCAGTTCTCCGTCAGTCTGCCATCTTATGTGACGTGGCCACTATGTTACAGAACCTTTAGAGCACATTCGGGTTAAGTGTTTTGTTCTCTGGGTCGAGTAGCAGAGCTTAGAGGAAAGGCAGGGATATGAGCACATACATAACTATGACTGTGCTGACTCCATCAGCAGACTGACACACTAAAACTGAAAGCCTTTTTATATATATTTACTTTTTTTTTTTTTTTTTACATATTTTTTATACATACTTTACTTGTTGTTACAACCACATATGTTATTTTATGGTGGCATGGTGGTGCAGTGGGTTGTGCTGTGGCTTTACAGCAAGGAAGGCCTGGATTTGATTCCCAAGGTCCTTGCAAGAAAGGATCACACAGCAGCCATGCCTCAGTCTCCTAATCTGCCCTGATCAATATGAAAATGCCACTAACGTCTGTACATAATTCACTTTCTATCAATTTGGGCTCATTTATGAACAGTTTCTTGCAGGAACAAGAATGTTTTTGTATGGACAACTAATTTACACAATTTAGATGTCTGGCTCAGGTCATCTTTCAGCAAGAAGGGCCTGGATTTGCATGTTCTCCTTGTGTCCTTGAGGGTTTCCTTTAAGTGCTGCTGTTTCCTCCCACAGTCAAAAGACATGCACTCAGGTCAATTAGAGATACTAAAGATTGCCCTAAGTGCGACTGTGGGTGTTTTTCTGGCTATCGCTTTTACTGGCTTTCGCCCAGTGAATTGGACCCCACAGCCTTGTCCAGGAAACCGGAGCTCCCGCAGGAAACCCACACAGACACAGGGAGAACATGCAAACCGGACCGCCCCGCCTGGGGATCGAACCCAGGACCTTCTTGCTGTAAGGCGACAGTGCTACCCACTTAGCCACCAAGCCGCCCTTTCGAACGCAGCCTCAGTCATTCACAAGCCAGGATGGGTCAAAGTTCGCCAGTTTGTATGAGTAAATAGTTTAACAACAGCTTGAAGATTGGATTTGGAAATGTTTGTGTGTGTGTGTGTGTGTGTGTGTGTGTGTGTGTGTGTGTGTGTGTGTGTGTGTGTGTGTGTGTGTGTGTGTGATTGAGGCTAGATTAAATGGCATTTAAACACACACACTTAGGGCATTATTAGTAGTTCCAATTGGCCTGACTGCATGTCTTTGGACTTGTGGGAGGAAGCCATACCTCCTAAAGAAACCCACACTGACACAGGGAAAACATGCAAACTCCAGAAAGGACAACAAAGGTGCCCATTCTGCTAGCACACCAGCGCTGAGATTATGAACTCCACGGTTCGAAACTCGGCGTTGCCACCGGTCGGCTGGGCACCATCTAGCAGGCATACACTAATTGGCTACCATGTCTGCTAGGGCGGGATGACCGGACTATGTGGGTGTGTCTTCAAATGCTGTGCAAAGATGCTGATTAACAGATAGAGGCACCTGTGCAGAATGCATGGGCAAAAAGAAGGGGTTCACTAGGACTGCACATGTGTCGGAGGAGGCGTGAGCAGCAAACATCACCGCCTCTAATGCAGTCAGGGATTCCCAGCAGCGGAAGACAGATTGACTATGCTAAATCGGGAGAGAAATGCATAAATAAATAGAAAAAAAGAAAGGACAAAAAAGGACCCTTGCTGCCCAGCCAGGGAACCAAACCCAGGCTGTTCTTGCTGAGAGGCGACTTGTGCCCAACATCCAAATTGTATAAATTAGTTGTCCATACAAAAACATTGTCGTTCCTGCAAACTGTCAATAAACGAGCCCAAATTGACATAAAATGAATTATGTACAGATGTTAGTGGCATTTTCACATTAATCAGTGCAGATTAATTAAAAGATTGAGACACACAAACATCGACTGCAGCTACTGTGACTCTTTCTAGCTTAGCAGTTACAAAGCCTCTCCGGTACAGGACTGCCAGACAGAGGAAAAGGAACAACAAACTTCCCATCCACACGTTTCTCTTTTTCTCTGCTCCCCTTCGGATCTTCTGTAGGGTGTGAGCTCATGTCAGCATCGAGTCAAAGTCAGCCTCACCACACGACAAGTCAGGAAATGAAAAAGTGAGAAGATACATGGTAGTTTTATCAAAGCTCTGCAGACAAACAGAGCAAGCTGGAAGCATTGTGAATTGCATTCCAAATTCTCTCACTCTCCTCTCTGGTTCTCGCAATTTTCCTTTCTCTCTCGCCCCCCTTTGGGATTTTCAGTTTGTAAGCTCTACAGGGAGAGCATCTAAAACACGCAACATCATGCCTTCCCCACTTACGTACACAAACACACACCGAACAACTACAGCAGGAGGCCTGAAGCACAGTATGTTCATCAAAAGCTGCACTGTCTGGACTTTTTAGAGTGTACAAGTCCTGGAATTATAACATGACATTTTTAGAAAACTTAAAGCTAAGTCGCTACAAATCATAGAACTCGCTAGGGAAAGTTCAGGAAAATCACCACTCAGCACAAACAGTGAGTACTATTTCTACTGGGACTTGTTTTAAATCATCTTGACTAACACTAAAAGTCCTTTGGGAAGTACTAGTTATTTATCATGGGAAAAAAGAGGACGTGATACTACTTTTTCAGAGCTGATAACGGAGTGCAGTGCTGCCTGGAATAACTAGTGTGCTTTCTTTAAAAATTCAGCAAAGTAAAAAGTAAAGTGGGCAGAAACGTTTTACTTCAGCATAGTACATGTATTACACAAATATCCCATGCTTCTCCACTGCATCCCTTATAGCTCAGATTCTCAAACTTAGAAATGGTTATGGCCGCTCAGGTGGCGCAGCGGTAAAACACGCTAGCACACCAGAGCTGACATTTAGAACTCGCCGGTTCGAAACTCAGCTCTGCCATCCGGCTTGGCTGGACGGCTACATGAACAACGACTGGCTGTTGTTCATACAGGGAGGGAGCCGGATAGGGACTCTCTCATAACTGATGCAATTACAACCTCTGCTGACTGATTGATGATGCCTACACAGAGACGAGGATCAGAATAATGCTGATCAGGGTGTGGCTCTCCATACACAAAGCTGATCCGCGTATGAACTCGCCTTGTGCAGGTGAAAAGATTCAGTCGGCTACTGCACAAGTTTCGGAGGGGGCGTGTGACAGTCTCGCTCTCCTCAATCAGCAGAGGAGATCAGCATCGGTAGAGAGGAAGTGTAATGCAATCGGGTAATTGATTGAATACGACTAGATTGGGAGGAAAATTGCAAAAAAAAAAAAACTATAAGTAGTTCCATAAAATGTCTAGTAAATCATTAAGTAGAAGACAAAAACCTAAATCAACTTTATGTTTAAAACTTATTGAATGTTTTTTTTTTTTTTACTATTTTATTTATGCATTTTCTCCCAATTTAGCATAGCCAATTAGTCTTTCGCTCCTGGAGATCCCAAATTAAAACCCCAGATCACATCTGCCTGACATACGCTCCCTTTAAAGCATGCACAGTACACCGACCACTTCTTATTTGCCCAAACTTTTTTTTTTTATATAATTTGTTTATGCATTTTCTCCCCTTTTTCTCCCAACTTTTAGCACATCCTTTTGCCCGATTGCGTCACGCTTTCTTTCCACTAATGCCGGCCAAGGCTCTGATTAAGGAGAACGAAGCTAACCCACGCCCCCTCCGACACACGGGCAGCAGCCGTATGCATTTTGTCACCTACACCAGACGAGATCAGCTGCGGACCAGCTCTGTGTATGGAGAGCCACACCCTGATCCGCACTCTCTCCCCGTCTCTGTGCAGGCGCCATCAATCAGCCAGCAGAGGTCGTAGTTGCATCAGTCATGACAGAGTCCCTATCCGGCTCAATACCCCACCCCTATATGAACAACAAGCCAATCGTTGGTCATGCGGCTGCTCAGCCCAGCCGGCAGGCAGAGCTGAGGCTAGATACGATGTATTCAAGATCCCAGCTATGGTGTGCTAGGGTGTGTTTTTACCGCTGCGCCACCTGAGCGGCCCATTTGCCCATACTTTAGGGGATTCGAGCGTGAGGTTAGTTTCTGGCACTGAGTGTCATGCACTGATCACCGTGTTCCTCCATTTCTGTACAGGTGCATTGGGCTACTAACCAGGGTCCTTACACTGTGTCGAAGAGCCCACCCCTTTTTCAGTCCAGCCTTTTTCCACCCAGCAGACTCTTAGTGGCTAATTTTGGCCTGCTGCAGGCACTCCAATTGTGCCTGCTAGGTGCCGCCCAGACGACCGGTAGCAGAGCTGAGATTCAAACTCCCAGCACTGTTAAATTTATTGAAATAAACACAAATACAAGGATAAACACATTTAAACAAAAACAACTTACATATCACACTCTACGAATGCACAGACAGCTCGTTCCCCCTTTCCCACCCACAACCTCAACCCTTAGTATTTATACAAGTAAAATGAACTGCAATGACTGGAATAATAAATCAATTACATCAGCATAAAGAGAATTTAAAACAGTTTATCTTCTATTTTCTGTTTATTTGTGGCATGAAGTGCACACACATTAAAAGCATCTACACATTGTTTTGAAATGAGAAAATAAAAATGTCCTGAAGCAGCACAAAGACATAATAGATCTCAAAACGCAAAAAAATTATTTCAATCAAAAGGAGCTTTGTATTGGAATAAGTCCAACTTCTTTAAAAATTCTCGGCAATGCAGAACAAGGGATATTGCATGTGTCTGAGTGGATATAAAAATCTATTCGGAACAAAACCTTTTCAGGTAAGAAGGATAATTAAAATAAACACATTTGAAATTGTGTTCTAGATTTAGGCTGTAACCAGTTGTGTGATTCATACATGGAACAGTGGTGAGTTCTGTATGGACACCTCAAAACTAATTTACAGAAGGCCGCTCAGGTGGCGCAGCGGTAAAAACACACGCTGGAACCAGAGCTGGGATCTCGAATACATCGTATCGAATCTCAGCTCTGCCTGCCGGCCACATGAACAACGATTGGCCTGTTGTTCAGATATGGGCGGTACTAAGCCGGATAGGGTCTCTCTTTCATGACTGGTGCAATTACGACCTCTGCTGGCTGATTGATGGCGCCTGCACAGAGATGAGAAAAGAGTGCTCTCAGGGTGTGTCTCTCCGTACACAACGCTGAGCTGCACTGCACTCATCAAAGTGTAGGTGATAAGATGCATACGGCATGCTGCCCACGTGTCGGAGGGGGCGTGGGTTAGCATCGTTCTCCTCAATCAGAGCAGGGATCGGCAGGGATATATATGTATATATATATATACAGCAATACAATGAAGTGAACTCAGACAACTGTATGTTCTTTTTATAAAAAAAAAAATCAATGAGGCTTAAAAAAGTTTAGGACAAATTAAAAGTCCCAAAAAAAAAAAAAAAAAAGAACCTTTATCAAGAAGTGAACCATCATTAAAGTTAATATGCAAATCAAAATAATATACTGTAAGTGACTGTGTTATATACCATAAAACATACTGCTGATTTCTTATTTCTTCAGACTGTAAAGAGTTCTGGATTTGTAATATGTCAGAGTTGGACGTGTATATAACAGTGTCATTAGCATAAAGAAGAACAAGATCTGAGCATACTCGAGGTAGGTCATTAATAAAAATGGAGAAAAAAAAGTGGTCCTAAAATGGAACCTTGTGGAACACCCTTTTCACCACTTAAATAATCAGATGGAGACCCTTGAAAAAGCACACATTCTACATTCTTTATTCTACTTATTTTTAACCCAAGGTAATAACCGAACAAATAATTAATTATTGTTTTTAATTATTGAACTAAATAATGTAATTATGTAATGAATACATGAACTCACTCACTTTCTTAACCGCTTATCCAATCAGGGTCGTAGGGTCGTGGGGTGGGGGTGGGGGGGACTTGTGCTGGAGCCTATCCCAGCTTTTCAATGGGCGCAAGGCACACAGTAACACCCTGGATGGGGCGCCAGTCCACACATACACACACCCATTCACCTACAGTATAGGGCAATTCAGTGTCTCCAATTAACCTGACTGCATGTTTTTGAACTGTGGGAGGAAACCCAAGCAGACACGGAGAGAACATGCAAACTCTACACAGAAAGGACCCGAACCGCCCCTGCCTGGGGATCGAACCCAGGACATTGTTGCTGTGAGGCGACAGTGCTACCCACCGAAAACTGATGTTCTAATAGCAATTCTGAACTGATCGCTCAGTGAAACACTAGAAGAGGTTCAGTGTAAATTAAAAAGTCCTCCAGGGAAAAAGAGATCATTCTTTATCATAGGAGATATTTATTACCACTGTTTTTAACTTGTGATGAGGTCCAGTTCTGCTTCTGGAGACCCAGACTTTTTTTTTAAGAACTATGCTGGAAAGTTAAACTCACGAGTTCGAGATATCAGCTCTGGTGTGCTAGTGTGTTTTACCACTGAGCCGTTACTATATATCAGTCTTGAGGACACTGAACAAAACAGTCTATTTAAATCTAGAGATTTATACAGGAACAGGTAAAAAAATAAGAATGGCCTCAACATTCCTAAATATGGTAACAAACACACGTTGAAGTAACTGCAACACTGTGTTTAATGCAGTTTATACTATCAGAGTCCAAGTGTTTGCAGCTAACAATTATGATCCATGAATTATTAATATCAGGCTCCTGGTAGCATTCTATCAGTAGCATTGTATTCAATGTTCTATTTATTAAAGAGTGTGAGAGGCCGTGTTCAATTGGTCACTGTCTGGATCCCTGTTTTCAGTGACAATGCCAACACTTCTGTTCTGTTATCCTCAATCATTTACTAATTACAGACACAAAGGTTCAATGACTCTTCATCCCATATTCTCTTCATTATAATCTAGCTCAAGCTTGATAGCGTGGTATTTGCCGCCCACATGGAGCATTTATTATATATCTTTCAAGAGGACATTGTGGTGCATAAGACCTAGCTCATTATTGTACACTGCAAATGTATCTTTTAATTCTGTCTCTTAGTGTGGTGTTAGTGAGAAAAACAAATAAATATTGTGTCTCGTGAAATAGAGAACTCATTAGCACCAAAAGCTGCAAGAGAAATAGAGGGGATTAAATTCATAACTGGCATGATTCGCAGTGAATGTGATTTATCAGTCCTGGGTCTCCATTGTCATGAATTATGTTTTATATTGCAATACAGACCACAGTATGTTACCACTTTGTGTCAGTCCATCTTAGGTGAGCTTGAGCCCAGATTAGTCAGCAACATCTGGACTTTGTTACAGTTACAGATACAGTTACAAACTATGTTACTGATATGGGTTTTACAACTATTTTCAAGACCATGTGTTCATATTTATTAAAAGTTCATTTAAATGTGAGTGATCGAAAGTCACAGGAAGTCAGTATTGGTTTTCTGCTATGACCTTCTGAATCTTTTAATAATGTTAAGGATGGGTGCTCAGGTGGCGCAGCGGTAAAACACGCTAGTGCACCAGAGCTGACACTTTAAACTCGTCTGTTCGAAACTTGGCTGGGCTGGGTGCCTACATGAACAACGATTGGCTGTTGTTCATACAGGGTGGAAGCTGGATAGGGCCCTCATAACTGATGTAATTACGACCTCTGCTGGCTGAGTCAAGGGATAATGCATTGATCAGGGTGTGGCTCTCCGTACACAAAGCTGATCCGCATATGAACCCGCCTCGTGTAGGTGAAAAGATGCAGTCGGCTACTGCACACGTGTTGGAGGGAGCGTGTGTCAGTCTCGCTGTCCTCAATCAGGGCGGGGATCAGCATCAGTAGAAAGGAAGCATAACACAGTTGGGTAATTGGATATGCTAAAGACCCGGGAGAAAAAGGGGAGAAAATGCATAAACAAAAATATTAAATTAATAATAATAATGTTATGGACTGTAGATTAATCTAAAAAGTAAACATGTTTGATCTTAATCTTGTAGGAATAGGGCAAATAGGGTAAAATATGCTAGTCCACCAGTGCTGACATCTCAACCTCTCAAATTTGAATATTAGCTCTGCTCTCAGTTGGCCATGGGCCTACACAAACACATGATTGGCTGTGTGTCTATAAGATGTGGGACAATGGCTGAACAAGGTGGCTGCAATTACGACCTCTGCTGGCTAATCGATGGCGTCAGCACAGTGAGATGGGGGTAATGGATCCCAATATAAACCTACCTAGTGCAGATAAAAAGATCCAGTCAGTACTGCACTTGTGTTGAAGGAGGCGTGTAAAGGTTGCGACCATCCTCGGTCAGGAATGGAGGTCTGCAACAGTTGTTTTAAATTGTTTTAAATCTGTCACACCCTGACACACCGCCCATCAGAAATGGCCCTATAGAGATTTGTGTTTGCCCTTTTAATGAACCAAAATTAATTCACTAGAAAGCCTTAATAAATAAGATAATCAGTTCTGTTAAAAGAAGTTTAAACTAAAGTACTGTGGCCCTCGAGTACTGGTGCCTTGACACCCCTAGTCTAGACCCCAATCAGGAAAAAACTGAATATTGCAGATTAATAATTAAATGAATATCATTTGTAAGTATGGTCGGATGATTCTTGCTGCAATGGGAATGCAGACATTATTGTTTTCAGTGCACACAGATGCAGACATGAGCAAAAGAAAGGAAAAGAGAGATAAAAAGAGAAAATAAGCAGAATTTAATAACACTGTTTTTCCTCCCTGCAGGGGATGCTGAAAAGAGACCTCTTCTAACATTTAAGTTCCACACCTCTCAAAAGCAATGTACTAAAAATAAGCAAGAGAATAAAAGATATACCAAATAGTTCTAACTGAAAGCTTCAAGCAAAGCAGGCGAGAGAAAATTGTTTAAATGTGAACAAGGGACTGTTCTCAGCCAAAAACTGAGTGTTGCAGGGATGTAAGTGAGTAAACATGAGTCTAGTTAACATTTGATGACTTGAAGAGAAGAGCTAAAAAGCACGAATTAATAGAGTTCCACTGGCTGAAGTATATGTTTGGATTACTAAACAGCAAACATCTAAAAAAAAACTTTATATATCTTAATCTAATTAACAAGCTTTGAATGCTACAGTTACATATCATGTGCACATAGGTGTGTTTTGGGACACAGCCGGGAAATCACTTATAAACAATGTCTATATATGTACAAAAAATCAATAGATATCGTATAAATGAAAAGCTGTGTTTTGCAAATGAAATGCCCCCAAAAGTGTTGATTAAGATTGTTATTATATTTTTAAATTATTAACTTTCATGGCTTCTTTACATTAAAATGTTCTCCATGTGCTCATTCAATTCTTCCACTGTTGTGCTAAGTTTAGAAAAACTGTGGACATGACTGTGCTTAATTGTAGTGCTTAATTTTAAAATTAAACATTTACAAACAGAAATATAAAATAAGACAGTACAACATGCCAGAGAGATAAAAAAAACAACTATACTCATGAGACTAGTTCCTAATGCTACTGCTGCTCGGAGCGAATGTTGGGTATTGCTCCGATCAGCCATAACATTAAAACCACCTCCTTGATTCTACACACATTGTCCATTTTATGAGCTCCACTTACCACATAGAAGCACTTTGTGGTGCTACAATTACTGACTGTAGTCCATCTGTTTCTCTGCATGCTTTGTTACCCCCTTTCATGCTGTTCTTCAATGGTCAGGACCCCCACAGAACCACTACAGAGTAGGTATTATTTAGGTGGTGGATCATTCTCAGCACTGCAGTGACACTGACATGGTGGTGGTGTGTTAGTGTGTGAGTGGATAAGACACAGAAATGCTAATGGAGTTTTTAAACACCTCACTGTCACTGCTGGGCTGAGAATAGTCCACCAACCAAAAATATCCAGCCAACAGCACCCTGTGGGGAGCGTCCTGTGACCACTGATGACGGTCAAGAAGATGACCAACTCAAACAGCAGCAATGGATGAGCGATCGTCTCTGACTTTACATCTACAAGGTGGACCAACTAGGTAGGAGTGGACACGGTATTTCAAAACTCCAGCAGCGCTGCTGTGTCTTATCCACTCAAACCAGCACAACACACACTAACATACCACCACCATGTCAGTGTCACTGCAGTGCTGAGAATGATCCACCACCTAAATAATACCTGCTCTGTGGGGGTCCTGGCCATTGAAGAACAGGGTGAAAGCAGGCTAAAAAGTATGCAGAGAAACAGATGGACTACTGTCAGTAATTGTAGAACTACAAAGTGCCATCACTCCCAAGTGGCGCTAGCACACCAGTGCCGAAATTCTAAACATTCCAGTTTAAATCTCGGCTCCGCTACCGGTCGGCTGGGTGCCATTTAGCGGCCACAACTGGCAGTGCCTGCAGCAGACAAAAGTTGGTCACCGTGTCTGCTGGTGGGGTCTTCAAACACTGTGCAAGGACCCTGGTTAGCAGACCAAAGTGCCTGTGCAGACAGAGGATGAGCCTTATGTGCGAATCAACCAACGCATAGGCGTAAAAGAAGGGGTCTGCTAATATACCCTCCTCGAATGCAATTGGGAATCCACAGCAGCAGAAGGCAAATTGACTACGCTATATCAGGAGAAAAAGGGATAGAATGCATAAATGAATAGAAAAAAAGGACATCACAAACCACTAGAGCAAAGCAGTAACTCCTCAGTACCTACAGCAGCTGGACAAAACGCCAATTCACTGCAGGGCTTCTGCCATCCTCAGACATCTTCAGCCAATCATGTCTATGTAGATGCTTGGCTGACCAACAGCACTGCTGAGATTGAAACCCGGAACCTAATACAGTGGACCCTTGACTTACGAATTTGACTGTTCTTAAGTCAAAATGTTCGTTAGTTAACCCTATTTTTTCCATAAGAAATAATGTAAATAAAATTAATCCGTGCCAGACCTCCCAAACCACCCCCTTACCTAACCTTTCTAATGTCTTAAATGGTCTTTTTTGTTATAAATACAAGAATAGTTTCCCTTAAATCATAAATTATACAATAGACATTACTGTAATAAACAATAATAAACAACAATACACAGTGGTACTGTACATAAAACACACATCACATTTCAGTACGGTGGCTAAGTGGGTAGCACTGTCACCTCACAGCAAGAAGGTCCTGGGTTCGATCCCCAGGTGGGGCGGTCTGGGTCCTTTCTGTGTGGAGTTTGCATGTTCTCCCAGTGTCTGCGTGGGTTTCCTGCGGGAGCTCCGGTTTCCTCCCACAGTCCAAAAACATGCAAGTGAGGTTAATTGGAGATACTAAATTGTCCATGACTGTGTTCAATATAACCTTGTGAACTGAAGAACCTTGTGTAAAGATAAACTACCGTTTCCTGTCATGAATGTAACCAAAAATGTAAAACATGACGTTAAAATCCTAACAAACAAATCTTTTTTATAAAATGTATCTACCAGAAACAACAATAACTGTCATATTTCTCTATTGTTTCCTTCTTTATTTCAATTGTGTTGTATTTTGTAGGTGTAGTTGCATGAAAGATAGAATACTTTACTTAGCGAATTCCTTCTTCTCTCTCACTCACTGTCCCCTCTGTCTGATACACAGTGACAGCTACTGGCAGAAGTAATTATACAACACACCAAATAGTGATTTTTTTTTTTTCATTTTCTCATCACTAAGCTTTCTCTGCACATTCTGCACACAGGAAAAACATAGTCCGCTGTCCGAATGTTCGCTCACTGTATATATTTAAAGAGAGAAGGTTGGAGTGAACTTCGCGAATTTCTGTTCATAATCCGAAATTTGTTCATACGTTAAGTTGAAAAAGATCATTCGTAACCCGAAATGTTCGTATGGTAAACCGTTCATAACTCAAGGGTCTACTGTACCTAAAACATGTGCTACTCAAGTACCAGGTACACACATTGGCTTAATGTGACATAAAAACTCAAAGAAACACTCCTTACAGCCTCTGGACCTTTCTAGTGTCAACAAAACACTGAACCAGCTTTACATTCTATAGAATGTAAAGTTACCAAGTTTTATTATTATTGCTTTGTGAGTATATTTCCACTAATGCCAACACAGAGCTCTAACAGAAGCTGATTTTTTTTGTTTTGTTTTGTTTCTGCCCCACTGGTCAGGTCCTAATGTGTGTACATGATTTCAGCCCTTTGTGAAAACTAAACGTCCCCAAACTGACCTTTCACAAACAATTGACTGGCCACCAAGATTTGCTGTTTTTCTACGAAACTGCAGCTTTTATTGGAAAAAAACTACAAGACACAAAAGACTGCCCTTTGGGTCCTGGCCTTACAGTTATTTCAGCACTGTCAAGCACAGTGACATTTTGTATGTGGCGAATTTAGGGCCGGACGTGCCTCGCTATTGCAGAGCGAGGCGAGTCCACACTTCTGCAAGAAGAGAGATAGAATCCAAGTTGCGAATGCATAATTATAGGTGGCGCAGTGGGATATTCCGCTAGCATACCAGCGCAGAGATTCTAAACTCCTTGTTTCGAAACTCAGCGTTGCCATCGGTCGGCTGGATGCCATCTGGCGGGCATAATTGGCAGTGCCTGCAGCAGATACTAATTGGCCACCATATCGGCTAGGGCAGGACAACAGGACAATGTGTGGGTGGGACCTTCACATGCTGTGTAAGGACCCTGATTGGTGGAAGAGACGCCTGTGCAGAATGCAGGAGCGAGAAGAATAGGGCTGTACACGTGTCGGAAGAGGCATGTACAGCGACATGCTCTCCTCGGATGCAATCAGGTATCCCCCAGCAGCGGAAGACAAATTGACTGCACTAAATAGGGAGGAAAATAGGGAGAAAATGCATATATATATTTTTTTAAGTAAAACAATACTGTGGATGAAAAACCAGTAACATAAAGGGAATAATTACTAATTAAAAGGAGGCCGAATTATTAGAAATAGAGAAAGTGGATAGAGCAGTGATAGAGCCAAGTCAAAACTGGTTGTCACAATATGACATCTTCAGCCGTCTGAGACAAACCAGCCCTCGGAAATAGAACAGACAGGGAGCGAAACTCCTACACTACCAACTGGAGCCTCCTGCACATGAAGTGATATACAGTGATTTATGTAATTTAAAATTAACAGTGAACAGCCTTTTGTTCAGCGCTCAGCTTGAGCAGCGCAGTAATACGTCATCAAAGTGCCAATATGAGATGAATCTGCATTTGTGTGAAATAACTGTCAAATCCACTCTGAAAGCTCCACATGTATGTGTGTGTATCTGGATTTTCCTCCTGTTTCACTTTTAAACTTGTTATAGCTTGGGGTGCTGAAAAATTGTAAGAATCCCTCAAAATTCCTCGCTCGTTTTAGTACAATAAGTCACGTTAAGTCACGTGTTTAAGTGTCAAAAACAACTCTATTATTTTACATTAGCCTAAAATATATGCAGTTCCACGGGACCATGGAACGCATTAACAGGTTTTCCTGCCATTAGAGATGCCTTAATCAACTTAAAGTGCTATTACTGTGAAGCAGCAATGTCTCAAACCACACAAGCTCATAGAATAAAACTGTGGGGTGGCACAGTGGCTTGGTGGGTAGCACTGTTGCCTCACAGCAAGAAGATCCTGAGTTTGATTCCCAGGTGAAGCGGTCCGGGTCTCTTGCATGTTCTCCCCATGTTTGCGTGGGTTTCCTCCGGGAGCTTTGGTTTTCTCCCACAGTCCAAAGCCATGCAAGTGAGGTGAATTGAAAATACAAAATTGACGATGACTGTGCTTGACATTAAAGACTTGATCTGATGAATCTTGTGTAATGATTAACTACCTGTCCTGTCATGTATGTAACCAATGTGAGTAAACATGACGTTAAAATCCTAATAAATAAATAGAATAAAACTGCAAACTTCCAAAAGGGGAAGTGAATGAATTACCTGTAAGATAATATTAAGTTCCCAGTTACTTTTGGTAGCATGTTTGGCACAATAATTGCTTATTGGAAGCCTATTGGATTAGGTTTCCATGACTAGGCACCCCTGCACAAGCCAAGTTTACCATAAGCAAAGGCAAGCACAAATTGGTATAAAGCAGGGTTTAAAAAAACAGAGAAAATTTCACTACACAATTTTCAGAGCTGTCAGATCGCTATACAGTTCACACTACACAATCTCTTGTAATCGGGAGTCTTATAAGTCAACACTACACGACTGATCGGCCATAGGGGGTCACACACTACAGATGAATCTCAGATGAGTCTGTCTGGTCAAACTATGTTTTGTCATGAAAACACACGCGAGAAGGGATAAGGGGTTTAATGATATCATGTCCAAAAATGCATGCCAACAAGAAGCGAGAGTTTAAAGTTGTTTGTGCACTGATGTGCAGCGACCAGCAATGATTGTCTGTTCTGTAGTGAGTTGGAGGTTAATAAATATTTTTTGCAATGCAGCATGGGTATTATGGTTTGGCGTGGACGATAAGATCACATATAATGTAAAGCTTGTGTGTGCCAATATATTTGGATAGAAACTATATTATCCTCCTGTCCCACGTTTTTACAACTCCTCCCCTGGGTTTACCCTCACCCCATATTCTGCATTCGCATTGGCTGTAGTTCCACATAACACTCTGATCGCAAGGCCTTTCACACTACATGCTACATCTGAGTCGCCAACAGGTCCAGATATTTAGCATGCTAGATATTTTTCCTGAGTCTGCGAGTGCTCTGCAAGCCATTTAGGTCATTGAACAGTTCACACATAGCAACCGAGAGCCAAGTTTCAATCCCTGAGCGACCGTCGAGCTGCCTCAGAGCCGGCACATCTAGTAGCGACCTGTCGGCGAGTGAAAATCAGGGCAAAAATCGTGTAGTGTGAATCAGGCATAAGATGCATTGTGTTGCCTGGGTCGCATAAAAAATCATGGACATCATGTGAGTCGCTTGAAAAATGTTGGTGTAAAAAACCCTGGTGTAACACACACTGCCACTCATCCCTGGCAAGCATCTGCAAAAATGAAAGCTGAATCATATACAGTCACAAAACACCGACTGCCAGATGTTAGGGCTACACAGAACTAAATTACTCTGTAGTATGGGCACTGAAGGTATACACAAAGCAGACACTGTGTATTTGTGTTGACAAAGGGGAGTTACTGATTACAGATGGTTAGAATTGATGTAATCATCAGTCACTCTGTGTGTTACAGCTAGATATTTGATGGTGCAGTCAGGGCGGTTTAATTATGCTCAGAGGAGCTCATTTAGCCTGGATCTGGCAGCCCAGAGCTCATAAATTTGTGTTTGTTAAACAAACACACAGAAATACAGACACATGTGGTATACACTGCTGTGAAAAAGTATTCACCCTGTCCCAGTTTCTTCTATTATTTTGCATATTCGTTTTAGATCATTAAACTAATATTAATATCAGACAAATATAACCCAAGTAAACTCAACAGTTTTCTTTTTTAAATGATCATTATTATTTTGCATATTCGTTTTAGATCATTAAACTAATATTAATATCAGACAAATATAACCCAAGTAAACTCAACAGTCTTTTTTTTTAAATGATCATTATTATTTTGCATATTCGTTTTAGATCATTAAACTAATATTAATATCAGACAAATATAACCCAAGTAAACTCAACAGTCTTTTTTTTAATGATCATGTCATTTATTGAACAGAAAATGCTGCTTTCAGCCCTACCTGGCTCTGTGTGGCTCTGTGTGAAAAGGTAATTCACTCTGTTACTAAACCAGCCAGTTCACAAAATCCAATTGGCAACTGAGTTTAATTTCACTAGCCACAACTAGACATGATTACTGCCAGACCTGTTGAATCTAAACATTACTTAGATAGAACCTCTCTGGCAACGTGAAGCAGGTTAGAAGTTCTTAAAAAGCAGCACATGATCCCACATTTTGAAAATGGTTGCAAGCCCTAGGGCTCTGGAACTCCAGCAAACTACAATGAGATCCATTATCCACAAATGGACCAAACCTAGAACAGTGATGAACCTTCCCAGGAGTGGCCAGTTTACTAAAATGTCACCAATAACACATCAAAGACTCTGCAAAGAAACTGCAGGCCTTACTTGCCTCAGTTGAGGTCACTGTACATGACTCCACAATAAAAAAAACACTGGGCGGCGCCCAGGTGGCGCAGGGGGATATTCTGCTAGCACACCAGCGCTGAAATTCTGAACTCCTCGCAACTCACCGGTCGGCTGGGCGACATCTAGCGGTCATAATTGGCAGTGCCTGCAGCAGACACGGTTCTGCTGGGGTGGGATGACCGAACTATGTGGGTGGGATCTTCAAACGCTGTGTAAGGACCCTGATTGGCAGATAGAGAGGCGCCTGTGCAGAGTGCATAAGTGAAAAAGGGTTCAGGCTGTGCACTGGTCGGACGAGGCGTAAGCAGCAATATACCCACATCGACTGCAATCAGGGATCCCCCAGCAGCGGAAGACAAATTGACTACTACGCTAAATTGGAAGAAAATGCATAAATAAAATAGAAAAAAAAAGACACTGGGCAAAAATGGAATCCATGAAATTGCTGCAAGGAGCAAACCGCAGCAGACCAAAAAGAACATAAAATGTATTTTCGCATTTGCCAAAAAAAAAGACTTCCAAGACATTGTTATAATATTCTGTGGACTAATACGTCAAAGGTGGAATATTTTGAAAGACCTGGTAAACATTACATCTGGTATAAAGCTAACACCACATTCCACCATAAGAACTTCATATCAACAGTCAAACATAATGGTGGTATTGTGATGGTCTAGGGCTGCTTTGCCTGTACCTGGAAGACTTGACATAACTAATGAGACCATGAATTCTCTCAAAAAATCCTGAAGGAGAATGTTCGTCTGCCAGTTCATGGCCTAAAGCTCAAGTGCAGTTGGGTTATGTAGCATGTCAATAATCTGAAGCACACAAGCAAGTCCACCTCTGAATGGCTCAAAAACAGCAAAATTGAAGTTTTGGAGTGGTTGAGTCAAAATACTGACTTCAATCCAACTGAGATCCTGTGGCAAGACCTTAAACCAGCAGTTCATGCACAAAGACCCTCCAGTGTAACTGCAATAAAGCAATTCTGCAAAAAAATAACCAAAATTACTCCATAGTTATGTAAAAGACAATTATTACAAGTTTGATTGCAGTTGTTACTTCAGTTGCCTGATGGTTTGTACTGCTATTTTGTTACACATTGTCTTATAGTGTTACACGTATTGAAGTTTTAAAACAAAGCAGTCCACCAGTGTGAGATACAAAGATACACTGCACATAGTGCAAGTATGGCACTTTCTATTGAATGAAAATCAACTTGAAACATTTTGTTACTGGGTATTTATTAACATTTTACGATGGCAAATACACCTTTAAGTCTAGAAACCAAATAAAAATCAGCCAATCAAAAACCAGCCTCTCAGTGAAGTGTCTAAAAAAATCCAGCTACATCCAGCTAAATCGTTAGCGCCAATGAATGGCGAAGTTTCACAGTGCACGTTAGAGTGCTATCACAGTCTGTTTCGGTGTGATCTTGAATACATATAAAAGCACATGTAGTGTAGTGTGAAAAGCGCCTCTTCGATGTAAAAAAAAGGATTAATCATGTTTGAGTAAAAAGTTTTTAAGGCCTGAAGGCTGTGATATGCTTTTTCAGATGTGTGTCTGAAAACGAAAGTCTGAAATCCGAGTGTTTTTGTTGTTTAAAACTAAGGTAGGAGATTTTTAGCTATTAATCAAAGAGAGTGGACGGCTGCAAAGTGTGAGAGAAGACTCGTAACATGACATAATAAAATGTAATAGCTTCTTCAATATCACTAAAACATTTAAATCAAACCAGTGTGGGATTTTAAAGTTTTGGTGTATAATGGGTAAATATCGAGAAGCTTAATGCAAAACTGTAACATTTATTATAAATTATATTAGCTGTTGTGTGGTTTATTTGTAACACAGTACATTTAATGAAAGAGTGTGAAAGAAATCTTTTAACACAGTAAGTAATAAGTATTTTATAGCTAGAAAGCATGTTAACACAGTATTTACTTATTTCTTTTACTCTTCCTGATGTGGTTTGATTTGATCTTTTTTTCTATTATATTTCTATTTATTTATGCATTTTCTCCTCTTTTTCTCCTGATTTTAGCGTAGTCAATCTGTCTTCTGCTGCTGGGGATCCCTGATTGCATTAGAGAAGTGTATATTGCTGCTCACGCCTCCTCTGACCCATGCACATTCCTAGCGAACCCCTTCTTTTCGTCCATGCTTTCTGCATAGGCACCTCTATCTGCTAACCAGGGTCCTTACACAGCGTTTGAAGACCCCACCCACTTAGTCTGGTCATCTCACCCAGCAGACACAGTGGCCAATTATTGTCTGCTGCAGGCACTGTCATTTGTGCCAGTTATATGGTGCCCAGCCGACCGGTGGCCGAGCCAAGAGTGAACCTGAGTGTTCAGAATCTTGGTGCTGGTGTGCTAGAGGAAAATCCGCTGCGCCGCAAAGTAAAGAAACTTTAATGCTGTCAGTCTTCATGTTCAAACTCTTAGTTACTTCAGGCATTAACAGATGGACTGGGAAATAGGCTAACATACCCACTAATGGGGATAGACAAGTTACTAGTGATTATGCAAGAGTGGATGACTATTACAGCAGTTGTACTGACATAAATGTTTAAAGTGTTGGCTCAATGGGTAGCACTGTCTCCTCACAGCAGGAAGGTCCTGGGTTTGATTCCCAGGCCCTTTCTGTGTGGTTTGCATGTTCTCCCCATGTCCATTTGAGTTTCCTCTGGTGCTCTGGTTTTTCTCCAAAGACATGCAGTCAGGTCAATTGAAGATACTAAAGTCTTACTAGGTATGAGTGTGTACAGTGTGTGTGAGTGTGTTTGCCCTGTGATGGGCTGACGACCTGTCCGGGGTGTTTCCTGCCTTTCGCCCAGGGAATCAGACCCACAGTGACCCTGAATAGGATAAAACTGTGGTAAAACATACAATGAATGAACGTTAGAAAGCATATTCAAGGGGCGCAGCAAAATAGCCTGCGATGGATTGGTGCCCTGTCCAAGGTATTCCTGCCTTGCGAACAGTGTTTCCAGATTGAGCCAGACCCGCCGCAACCCTGACCAGGATAGAGTGGTTGACAAAAATGAAATGCAAATTAGAACTTGAAAAAGCTCACATACACTTGGAATTGAAGGGGATATGAGGATGACAAAGTGTACAGAGCGACATATAAGCTACAGTCAGTAATTTTATATCCTACAAAGGTAAGAAAGATGATAGGTGTACCTAATAAAGTGCTCAGTGAGGATATACATACATTTAATCATAGTGAGCTATGAAAGTACTTTTCCCTTATATCTATATTTATATAAATGTATATATTTATATTTCAAAATGAACATTAAAAACAATCATTCATTTACTGTCTGTTTTACCTTCACTTTATGCTGGTCAGGGTTGCAGTGGGTGCAATTCACTGGGTGAATTGGTCACCACAAGGCAAACACACACACATCTCCGATTAACCTGACTGCATTTCTTTGGACAGTGGGAGGAAACCGGATCTCCCAAGGGAAACCCACTCAGACACAAGGAGAACATGCAAACTTCACACAGAAATGACCCTGACCGCTCCACCTGGGAATTAAACCCAGGACCTTCTTGCTGTAAGGCAACAGTGCTACCCACCAAGCCACTGTGCCGCCCAACTATATGTTGAAAAACATTATGTGTATAAATTTAAAGTGGATATGTTCACTGAAGGTATACTTCATAAACAAAACCTTCAACCTTTCAAATCTTTGTTACCTTTTTCTTCTTTCTTAATTTTCTTCCCTCCCTGTACTGCCCTGATTTTCACCTCACACCCTTTCCTTTTCTCCCTGCATAGTGTGAGAGTAATTGTATGTCTAAAAGTGTTGTATCTATTTCAGCAGAAATCTTTCACTGCATTGAGCCACCGCTCACAATATGTGTCCAGATTCAAAAGCGTGTTACAGAGAACACTGATTTTTTTATTAGAAAGAGCCTGGCAGAACCACCATCTCAGCACCTTTCACTCTCTCCAGCCAGTTTTAGCTTCATGCACCTTTAGACACACTTTCATGCACAGCTGATTTAAAATACATCTTTCTTACAATGAAGTTCGGAAAATGCCACTTTTTAAATTGTATTTGCACCAGTGGAGTCTTGGCAGGCTATAATCTGAGCAATATTTAACCCTAGTTAGTTGACAATCTTTCTAAGTAATGCAGGTCTGTCTTGGCAACTTGTTATTTAATCACTTACACTCAGTAGGTTTGGATATGCACAAAATATGAAGCACAAAATAATGCTCTTGTTTGTTGGAGAGGAGTTGGTCCATGTAGTGTCTATCCAATGCTCTAGTTCAGCTATTCAGTTCAGTGAACATGTGGCTTGTGGGCCATTTGAAGGCTAGCACACACAGAGGTTAAGAATCATTGCTCCTTTGTCTTGGTCTACCCTTGGACATATGGCTTTCCTTTAGTCTCCCAGAACATGCTGATAGGTAAACTGGCTACTCCAAATAGCCCCTACGTGTAAGTGAGTGTAAATTAAGTAAGTGTCCAACTGAAGATGCACAAAATGTCCACAGATGTCCACAAAAAATGGTCATGGATTTCTCTTGATTTAGGTCATATAAAGCATCCTCAAAAGTATTAGTGTTGTGATTTTTTTCCGTTTTCTCCCTAATCTAGTCGTATCCAGTCACCCTGATTGCATTACGCTTCTTCTGTACCGATACAACCCTCCACTGCTGACTGAGAAGTGCCGCAACTGACACACGTCCCCTCCGACATGTGTGCAGTACCGACTGCATCTTTTCACCTGCACGAGGCGAGTTCATATATGGATCAGCTTTGTGTACGGAGAGCCACACCCTGATCAGCATTAATCCTCAACTCTGTGCAGGCGCCATCAATCAGCCAGCAGAGGTCGTAGCTGCATCAGTTATGAGAAACCCTGGTCCGGCAACAGCCAATTGTTTTTCATGTAGCCGCCCAGTGTTCGAAATCTCATGTGTTCGAAATCTCAGCTCTAGTGTGCTAGCGTGTGCGAGCGGCCATGTGACTGAATGGTTGGAACACATACTTATTAAATTAAAAAGAGTCCTGTTTCATAATCACCACCGTATAACTTGGATTAAGTTCATATGGATGAAGATATACTGGAAGTAGTGGCTTCTTACTTAAACAAAATCCTTTAGTTCATGTAAATGTAAAGCTTGCTTTACCATGTACAGTGGTACTCAAAGACAGTCATCCAGCCAAACTGGGTATCCAGGCCAGAAGAAACTTGGTCGGGGAGGTTAGAAAGGACCCAACGGTCACTCTAAAAGAGCACCAAACGGTATGTGCAGAGGATTCTTAATTGAACAAAATCCAAAGTTCATGATAATGTAAAGCTTGCTTGACTGTGTACAGTGGTACTCAAAGACATTCTTATAATAAATTTTGAAACATTAATTAAAAATCCAAATAAATTTTATCTTAGCATAATGTGACAGTTAGGCTTTTCTACCTAACCTTGGCAAAGAGACCACTTTTCTATTTACTATACAATAGGTGCAGTTATTCTAGCTTTATTTTTTTGTAAATAAGCATAAAAAGCACAATAAACATATAAATAAAACTCAAACTTAACAAAGTTACAATTGTTTAGACTCATAAAAATATTTGCAGAAATAACTGAAATAATTGGTTATATAATTAAATGTATTATTATAATTTATAATTTATTTTATTATTATTTATTCATTTATTTTAAATGTTAAGGTACGCCCACGCTGTATCCTAACTAAATCTCTGTTATGAAATGGCAAAAATGGTCTGGAGCCGTAGAGACGAAAGATGACATCAACCAATTATGAAAAGGCCACCATGTGAGGGTGTGAAGCAGTTCTGACATTAGTAAAATGTCATGCAGCATCACGGTTAACACGGCCATAATCACACAAATACAGCATCAGCCCTACATGGTGGAAAAGAACAGATCACTCAGTGTGAAAAGAGAGCGAGAGAGAGAGTTAGCAAGGTACTTAAAGGTCATTGTCAATTTTTACACTGCAGACTACAAAAAAAAAAGTCAAAATGTTCTTTTAAATCAGCCTGGTGAGAACGGCCACTGAAGTGGTAAATCAGCAGGAGAAAGTGCTGCTGGATGTCATGTTGTACTCCTGGAGGCTTTTGGAGCATGCTCAGTAAGAAAAGGGAATGTGGTGAAGTGGGATTCTGAGGTCAAACTGGTGAAGTGTGCTCGATAGGTGCAGTAATTTTGCTGAATACCACCCGAAGTCCTGCAATATAGCCACAATCCTAGAATCTAGCTGATGTTTCAAAGCATTGATAAATAGATTTTAAGAATTATTAAAGACTAATTGATACATAAAAATAATATCAATTTATACACCGATCACGCATAACATTATGACCACTTTCCTAATATTGTGTTGGTCCCTTTTGCTGCCAAAACAGCCCTGCAAGTGTGATGCACTGTTTATTCTGACACATTTTTATCAGAACCAGCATTAACTTCTTCAGCAATTTGTGCTACAGTAGCTCTTCTGTTGGATCAGACCACACGGGCCAGCCTTCGCTCCCCACATGCATCAGTGAGCCCTGGCCGCCCATGACCCTGTCGCCGGTTTACCACTGTTCCTTCCTTGGACCACTTTTGATAGATACTGACCACTGTAGACTGGGAACACCCCACAAGAGCTGCAGTTTTGGAGATGCTCTGACCCAGTCGTCTAGCCATCACAACTTGGTTCTTGTTAAAGTCGCTCAAATCCTTACGCTTGTCCATTTTTCCTGCTTCTATTAACTTTGAGGATAAAATGTTCACTTGCTGCTTAATATAGCTCAAAAAGGAAGTCTTTGTGGCATGTCTTCCTAATCTCTTGGTAGAAATTGTGATTGACTACAGCTTTTACTTTTAGCTCTTTACTTTTGTGTAAAGAGATCAGTAAAAATGGCAGATAAATCCATTCAAAATTGGGAAATGTGTGCAAAATGTCAAGGGGTCAGAATACTTATTGAATGCACAGAATGTTGATATATGCAACATAATATACAGTGAAAAGACAGACAGATGGCAAATATGTGCTGTTATTACACATTTTATCCTGTGTAGAACATGATTGAACTAGTACTGTACTTTAGATCATTTGTTTTAAGGCTCAAAGCCACACGCAGTCTGCGCTCAAGCATCAATGTAGAAAGAAAAGGTCTAAGACACAGAATTGCAGGCTGCAAGACTCAAATTGCAGGCTGCACCTATATGTATCAATGGCCACAAATGGCACACAAGCCCACAGGTTTAGAAACCTTTCTTCTGAACAAAAAACAATCAAAGAACAAGAGAGTATGACTCAGGTTTGTACAGCGTGATGTGTGTAGGTTCACAATCAGAACCATACTATCTTCTGTGATTGGTCTGTAACCACAGGCTGTTTGCCTTACGGCACTTGCAAGCTGCTCCCTCTGTTTATCTGCTTGTGGCTGTGAGAGCGGCAGCATGACTCACCTCGATTATGAAATTTTCTCCAATATTTATCATAGTGATTAAATATATTTCCATTTAGTTTATATTAAGCTCATATTATGGTGTAATGCTTATAATGTTGTAATTACACTAGCGAACTGTCATGCCCCTTCCATATGATTAACAGCCAGTTGTTAACACAAAGCACAATATATAGCAGTCCACCTGTTGCAATTTCACTTGGAAAAGCACACACCTGTGTGTTTAAAGGGCTCACAATTTACACTGCATTGCCAGGACACAAACCCAAGCCGTAAAGACCCAGTTAAGACCCACAAATAGACTTTCAATAGAATTATCAAGGTTCTGTGGAGAGACCAGATGATTGTAGTTCACAGAAGCTTGCCATCCAGTCAGATGGGGCTTGAGAGGGGGTTCTATGAAAACTGGAATAACCTTGCTTGTAGAGTAGTGTCCAATCAGACTTACAGTTGTGGTAACTCTCAAAGGATAGATAGATAGATAGATAGATAGATAGATAGATAGATAGATAGATAGATAGATAGATAGATAGATAGATAGATAGATAGATGGATGGATGGATGGATGGATGGATGGATGGATGGATGGATGGATGGATGGATGGATGGATGGATGGATGGACGGACGGACGGACGGACGGACGGACGGACGGACGGACGGACGGACGGCTATATAGATAGACAGACAGATAGATAGACAGCTAGACAGACAGATAGATAGACAGCTAGACAGACAGACAGACAGACAGATAGATAGATAGATAGATAGATAGATAGATAGATAGATAGATAGATAGATAGATAGATAGATAGATAGATAGATAGATAGATAGACAGCTAGACAGACATATAGATAGATAGATAGATAGATAGATAGATAGATAGATAGATAGATAGATAGATAGATAGATAGATAGATAGATAGATAGATAGATAGATAGACTTTACATGTCTTGTAAATTTATGTAGAATATAACTCGATCTCTAAAACAACAGGCCATAAAATTATAAAACTACAGGCCATAAAATTATAAAACTACACAGTGGCATAGCTGAGACTCAAACCCAGGTCTCCATAAAGGTAAGCTAGTATATTAAAATAAGTTTTACCCCGCCATAAACCATAAACCCTCTTATTAAATAAAAAATGACACCATTAACATTCAATGACAGATCAGTTGTTTGATCTGAGTGTATGTACACATGATAAAGAAACATACTGATATAATGAAGACCCATTTGTCATTTGTTCTCTGGTATCATGTGCTCAACAAAAAGGTACATGTTTTTGTTAGTTGGGTTCTTTTTCTTTTTTGGACTATACACTAAAGTGCTTGTCTTAGACTTGTGCAGCTTTTTCTACTTCCTCTATTATACCCTTAGCTCTAGCAAGCTCTAGTTAAAGGCAGGTTGGTAAAGCCAGCTCTTCAATTATTAACCCAGGGCTTACACTTCAGAGCCCCAACTTTCACCTAAGATGCTTATATCTCCTGGTACTTCCACTACTGACCAGCCTTATCCCTACTTACTGCCTAAACTCAAATGGGATTAGATCTGTTTATTGTAAATGAAGTTGGTTATAAATAAGCAATATTCAGGAGCCCAACCTTCTCTGGCCTGAAATTCCAGCTTCTGCTTGGTGGTCCCAAGCCAGAAACTGGCTTAAACATCAGTCAGTTTAAACATGCATGTCCAGATGAATTTAAATGTTTGCAAGCACATGTAAGCCCTGGCAGTCTTGGGATTATCTGCAACTGTTCTTTTTCTGTAACTTAAAGATTGGAACTTGCTTTTTCATTCAAATAGTTACACATTTTAAGCAACTCAGATTAATAACTTGGTGCTATAAAAATGTCTGTAACATTTGAATATTAACTTTGTGGCGTGACTTCCTAATCTCTTGGTAGAAATTGTGATTGACTAAAGCTTAGACTTTTCAGTATTCATAAAAAGGGCTAGACTTCACCCATTACAAGGCACACAGAATAGTGGTTTCTTTACCAAGGTCAGGAAGAAAATCTCAAGTCTCAACTTACACTTAGAGAAAATGTGTTGTGCTGGTCAGATGCAATTCAAGAACAACAAAAAATACGAAGCGACTGGAACGCAAGTGACACTTTCTACTGTCAAGCAAGCTATACAACATAATATGCTTTGAGACTGCCATGTATAAAAGAAGACTCTTTTTAATAACAGTATTGACAGTCTACATAAAACTGGTATGATTTAGTGTAGTGGTGCCCTTGATTTCTGCATTGTTTTATATTTGTAGAAACCTACTGTGCATGCTTATTAATTGTTATAGGAAAGTTATTGGAAGGACTTCACTATTTTAAACAGTTCACACACTAAATTTCTAGGCGTGATATCTTCAGACATGGCAGCATTTCATGGACTCAGATGAGTAACCATTGTTTAAGTTCTGCCTGATAGACTGCTAAGAGAGATGGTGCCTGCAGGTGAAAAGCAAGCTGAGAATTCCCAGTGAGCCTCTTTTGGGACTATTATCTATCTCTGTCCTTCACCGTGGAGAAAAAAGAGCCAAGGAGAGATAGCAATCCTGGCTTTTTTAGTCTACTTAAGCACAGCTAAAATTGGTATAGAAGAAATAGGAAGGCAAAAAAGGTGTAAGGAGGTTAAGAATTGAGAAAAATCTGGACCTAACTGAAGATAAAAGTATGTAAGAAATTTCCTTCAGGATTAATAAAGTATCTAATCTATCTATCTATCTATCTATCTATCTATCTATCTATCTATCTATCTATCTATCTATCTATCTATCTAGAAAGAGAGGTAGCAAAGAAAATACGTTATAGGTAGAAGGAAATGATACAGATAAAGAACAATGCAGGAAAGAAAGGGAGAAGAAGTATAAACAGGGGACATAAAGGGAGGAGAAAATTAAAATGTTATGGAAATAAAAAGTGATTACAAGAAAAAGGAAGAGGACAAAAAGGAGCAAAATAAAAAAGAATAAGTAGTGGCACAGCTACACAGCAACCTTGTTTGATCCTTGTCTCCTACCTTCCAAAAACATGACAGAGATAAATTGTTTGCTCTAAAACTCCCCTAGGTGTGAGTAAGTAAATGTTTAACCATGTCTTAAATTGCTATACTATTCCTTTCCTGCACCTAGTGTTTTCAGGTGGCGCCCAGCCCACTATAATATAACTAGAATGCACTGGTTAGTGAGCATGAATCCGAGTTCTAATCTCTGAAACAAAACAGTGCACCATTACTGTATTTATTCTGAATTTCCACAGACACTTTTTATAACCTGTAAAGCCTTTCCAGAAAAGTGAAGGCTGCTAAAGATGCAAGGTATCGCATAGACACATTTTCCCAGTCAAACCAATAGGAGTCAGTTGTTATGACTCTTTAAGAAACTGTGATTGTAAGCATACAAATTAAACACACACAACACAAAAGAACTGGGGAAAAGGCATTGTCTGAGCTTTAGTTGTTTCCCATATTTACTCTTATTTATGTACAAAATGACAAAAAAAGAACTGATGGTTTTACATATAAGTCTATGGGTAAACAACATATGACCTTCAGTTGTAATTCATATTAACATACATAGAAAAGAAAAAAGGACTGATGATCTTATACCAATGGGAGCCAGTTGGTATGATAATGTGACTCAGCAAGAAACTTCAATTGTAATTATACAAATAAAAAACACACACAACACAAAACAACTGATGATTTTATATGTAAGTCTATGGGGAAAAGGCATCATTTGAGCTTTAGGTGTTACCCATACTTACTCATATTCACATACAAAAAAAGACTAATGATCTTAAGTGTAAGTCTATGGGAAAAAGGCATCATCTGAGCTTAAGTTGTTTACGTAGAAAAAAAGACAAAAAAGGACTGATGGTTTTAAATATAAGTCTATGGGTAAATATCTGAGGTTTGTTGTTACCCATATTTGCTCATGTTTACGTACAAAAAATGACTGATGATACCAATAGGAGCCAGTTGGTATGACAATGTGACTTACTAAGAAAATATAATTGTATTCATACAAATAAAAAACACACACAACACAAAAAGTCTTATGGTCAGACGAAAGTGTAAGTCTATGAGGTAAAGACACACGCTGCGTCCGAAATCGCATACTTACAGAGTACGTACTAGATTGGAGGAAGTACGCACTACTCGGCCGGTAAAAAAGTACATACTTTCAGTACAGAAGTGTGCAGTATGCACACAACACCGCTACGTACTACATCCGCCATCTTACCAACGTCAAGTGATGACGTGAGGATGTGATGACGTAATATCACCATAGTTACAGACTCATTACAAACCCCATTCGCCAAAATTTTGGATATTTATCGTCTTTTTGTTATTTATTCGTCTTTAAATTTTTTATTTTATTTATCTTACTTACACTTGTAAACAGAGGACTCTCCGTTTTCCGCCATCTTTCTTGTTTCTTATTCCGCTTCGAATGCCTACGCATCTCCAGTTGCATTATGGGATACATTCGCGGACCACAAGTGTGCATCGCTTGCATACTCAAACATGGCTGCCCAATAAGTAGGTCATCCGGGTACTTCTCGCGTACCTTTTTGTGTATACTATGTATTCGGACATACTAACCGCTCTCGTGTACTCATTTCGCGTACTATTGAGTATGGAAGTATGGGATTTCGGACGCAGCTATAGTTTAAGCTTTAGTTGTTACCCATATTTACTCATATTTGTGTAAAAAAAAAAAGAAAAAAGGACTAATGACGTCATGACAATAGGAATATAACAATGTGACTCACCAAGTACCTTTGATTATAATCATACAAATAAAAAAACACACACACAACACAAAAGGACTAATTATTTTAAATGTAGGTCTATGGTGAAAAGCTTCTGAGCTTTAGTTGTAACCCATTTTTACTCATATTCACATACAAAAAAAGATTAATGATCTTAAGTGTAAGTCTATGGGGAAAGCAATCGTCTAAGCCAGGGGTGGACAATTAAATTTTCCAAGGGGTCACATGGAAAACTGGGACTGTTAAGAGCCAGACCAATAGGGTGAACTTAATTCTGCTCAATATTAATTTGATCTCTTTATAAAAAAAGCAGTACATTGTTTAGTGAATTATAAATTGTAAATTGTATAGAGTACATTTTACAATCAGGCAATGAAAATGAGAAGCAGGCAGAATAAAAACATCAACATTATTTTATTACTTAATCAAATTTCTCGAATGCATTTTGTAAACAAAATGTGCAGGTTTTTTTATTAACTTTACACAAATTACTAATGCTGTTTTGTTTGGAGTCTAATTACATCATTTGCTGTTTTTCAGTCCTTTGTTATTGTACAGTATTCTTTTTGAAAATCACAAAGCTGATCTGGATGGCTCCAGTCCTGGATGTGTAAAAGTCCTTGTTTATTTTGCAGTTTAGCTATCAAAGCTTCAGATGTGACCTCTTCACATTATTCAAGTTCTTTTTTTCTCTGTGTGTTTAGGACCATAATGGCGATTTAAAGCCTAGATTTAAATTATGATCCTTGAGTAAGTTTATGTTGGGTTAAAAACTGTACCGTCTCTATCAATCACACTCAGTTTTGTTCGCCAACACATTACGGTGAAGCTGGATACACTCGCACACACGTAAATTGAAAGAAATAGCGGTCCCTTCAAAATAAAACAATCCGGTTATATTTTATGTGTGATGTGCATTCATTTATATATTTATTAAGGACAACCAAAGGGCCGGATGTGGGCCGTACAATGCCCAGGTGTGGTCTATGCTTTAGAACTGATCATTTTAAAAGCAAGTCTATGGGTAAACAACATCTGAGCTTTAGCTCTAACCTATATTTACTTTGCCTGTGCTGTGCTGACATACTATTTGACATTTTTACGAATAGGCTGACATATTTAAGCATATTCAAATACTAAAACTTGGAACTAACCAAAATGTGTACAGCAGCCATGACCTTTACCTAGGCTATGTTACCTAGGCTTTGTTTGTGTAAGGCAGGTACCATATATAACAACAAAAATAGTGCTTGTGTTGTAAAAAATTTAATCAGTGTTTTCCTATAAGAGTGGTATTTATTTTAAGGAATGTTTGATCTAATGGTGATTTCAGTTTCTGACTGCTGAATAGCTGGTTTGTATTGTATAGCTTGGTTAAACCTGTATGTACATTCGTACAGTCTGCTCAATAATGTCAGTGAAGTGATTAATCTATACATAGTTTTTTTCTCATCATCCTGTGTAACGAGTACCGTTGTACCTGAGTACATTTGTATTAGATGCTGCCTTACTTCAATTTCATTCTTTTAATGTAACTTTTTTTATATCTGGACCCGTGTTGGTTATTGGATTGGTTAACGTTGGCAAAACACTATTTGTCTTTCGTTGAGCAGAAAACACAACACTGTTCAGCAAATTATCCTAGTCGAGCTACAGGTGCTGCTTGTGCTGGAGGAACAAGATCTGTATTAACATAAGAAAACCTCAAGCTTATCAGCACCCCTGGATGCACAAACACACACACACACAGACACACACAGATATTCAGACGCTCTGTCTTTGTTAATGTCTTTGATGGATTAATCACCTAACAGGCGATCAATTACAGGATAATGGGTGAGCAGAGGTCTGTTAGACATTAATCCTGCCTCCCAGACAGCTCTCAGTGGTTTTAAAGTAGATGAAATTTAACACTGTGTGGGACATACACACACACACACACACACACAGAGTGACACTTAGTTCTATATTACTCTCATGAGAACTGAACTCTCACCTTTAGCCATCAGCAATTCCCACAAATATCTACATAGTAATAATACCCAACTCTGCATCACACACACACACCCTCATACAAACCCTCATGTGGGGCAACTCTAATTAATCAGACGGTAATAGAATTAAAGGAGTACATTCCACCATTATTACATTCCCCAAAATTACATTATTTATATAGAAAGAACCATCATCAAAAAGGACCACCTCCTTGTTCGTACACTCACTGTCCATTTTATCAGCTCCACTTACCATATAGAAGCACTTTGCAGTTCTACAATTGCTAACTGTAATCCATCTGTTTCTCTGCATGCTTTGGTCAGGACCCCCACAGGACCACCACAGAGCAGGTATTATTTAGTGTTAGTGTGTGTTGTGCTGGTATGAGTGGATCAGACACAGCAGCGCTGCTGGAGTTTTTAAATACCGTGTCCACTCACTGCCCACTCTATTAGACACTCCCACCTAGTTGGTCCACCCTGTAGATGTAAAGTCAGAGTCGATCGCTCATCTATTGCTGCTGTTTGAGTTGGTCATCTTCTAGACCTTCATCAGTGGTCACAGGACGCTACCCAGGACTATTCTCAGTCCAGCCATGACAGTGAGGTGCTTAAAAACTCCATCAGCGCTGCTGTGTCTCATCCACTCATACCAGCACAACACACACCACCATGTCAGTGTCACTGCAGTGCTGAGAATGTTCCACCACCCAAATAATACCTACTCTGTAGTGGTCCTGGAAGAGTCCTGACCATTGAAGACCAGGGTGAAAGCAGGCTAAAAAGGTATGTAGACAAACAGATAGACTACAGTCAGTAATTGTAGAATTATAAAATGCTTCTATATGGTAAGTGAGCTGATAAAATGGACAGTGAGTGTAGAAACAAGGAGGTGGTTTAATGTTATGGCTGATCAGTGTTTACATGTGTATAGTTCAATTAAGTTATTTTTCCGCATATCCCAGCTTGTTTGGAAGCTGGGGTCAGAGTGCAGGGTCAGTCATTGTACGATGCCCCTAAAGCCAAAAGGTTTAAGAGCCTTGCTCATAGGCCCAACAGTGGCAGAGGCAGGATTTGAACTCACATCTTAACTTTGAATTGATAGCTCAAAGCCCTACCCACTAAGCTACCACTGTCTCTAAACTTGCAAATACTCTCATAATGGAAAAATGGAGCAAGCACGACATCACAGAAGAAACAGACAGGTATAAGAGAGACAGTTCGATGAAGATAAAAGAGACTGTCAGGCAGTTAGACGGATAAGGCAAATGGAGAGGATGTGATGACCTGAGAAAGTGGTTTCAAACAGTGCTTTCTGAAGTAAAAGGAAATGCACCCGGATACACAAAGCTCTGAAACGCTTTTACTTTACACAACCTCTTTTGAGGAAGTTGCCAAACGTAATTATCTCCCCCGTTTTGTTTTTGTTTTTTGTTTTTTCTGCTCACTTTCTCCTCTCTTCTTTCTTAGTCTCTCAGTTTTTCTCAGCAGATGCTTCCTGCTGGTATAGTGATTAGTAAATCACCATCATGAGTGTTCAGCTCGCTGTAAACTCAGTCTAATTACAATTCAAAGTTCTGGAGCGCTGGCAGCAGACCTCGATTGCCGTCTGCAGCATCACTCTGTTCAAAATGTTTGTGCTTATTTGCCAGTTGACAAGCAAAAGATAAAGAACATGCATATCAATGTAGTTTTGGAATTTCACTACTTTTTATCTGCAAAGTTTGTTGTGGGTTTTCTAAATGTTAAATTTATTTAATTTGGTGGTGTACCATCTGATAATGTGTTGTCCTGTCCTTCTTTACTCATGTAGCCAACATGACAAGATCACGTCAGTATCAATATCAAGAAGATTCTGCCATTTCTCTCCATGGAAGCCACTCAGATTCTTGTCCAATCACGTGTAATCTCACAGCTGGACTACTGCACCTCGCTCCTGGCAAGTGTTCCCATGTCCACTATTAAACCCCTGCAACTAATTCAAAATGCAGCTTCCCGTTTTTAACCAACCCAAACAGTGCCACATCACCCAACTGATGTGTTCTCTTCACTGGCTTCTCGTAGCTTCTCGCATATAGTTTAAAACAATAATGCTTGCCCACAAAGGTGAACCATTTATGATCTACCTTAAAGAAGTCCCTGTGCCATGAATGGATAAAGCTGGTGACTTCTCTTTTTCCATATAAACATTGTCCAGAGTCAAGCCAGCTAAACATCCAACACACACATGGTTGAGGAAAACCTACTGATATCTTGTGCAGCTTTTTTCTGGATGATCAGATCAAGTCCAACAATCACCAAAACAGGAAACATGTTATAAATTAGAAGTTGCTGAAACATGGATGACAGTCCACAGTCAACTGAGTTTGACAACATCATGGACTTAAATTTTTAACTGGCCTTGTGTAGCATTTTTATGCATTCCAAATAAAGGATGTTAATTTTTTAACCTGTCTGAATAATTCATTATTTATTTATTTATTTACTTATGTATTCATTTATTTATTTATTTATTCATTTATTTGTTCATTTATTTATTTATTTTGTTTTATTTCTAACTGGCTTTGTGCATCATTTTTATGCATTTTAAATAAATGATGTTAATTTTTTACCTGTCTAAATATCCCAGAGGCATTATTTATTTTTTTCTTATTTATTTAATTAATTATTTATTTATTATTTTGTTTTATTTTTAACTGGCTTTGGGCAGCATTTTTATGCATTCCAAAAAAAGGATGTTAATTTTTTAACCTGTCATTATTTATTAATTTATATACGTAGAATCTTTATTTATACAGAATCAGGAGCCCAACACTAGCTGCCCGAGGTCTGGGTCGTATATCATGCCTTATAGTGCACCACACATTTTTAAGGGGAGAGCGGTCTGTATTTATTTATATAGAATGAGGCCCAACAATGGCAAGTTAGCAGTGCTGGGGCTTGAACCAGAGACCTTCCGAAAACTTAATACAGTGCTTTGAGCTAACTGTTAACTCAACACTGCGCTCACAAACACTGTGGGTGTTAACAGAGCAGATTTATATGTGTGGTCTGCTATGACCTGCCCCCATGAAACTGTAGAATAGGCTGTCACATAAATGGCCCAAATCTAGCAGCCGCTTCAGGGGAGTTTAATATCTGCTATTACTGGTGTCCTACTCACAACTTTCTCTTGAGGCGTCGTTTTTGCAGGCTTTAAAAAAAGAATTATTAGTCTGGCAGCCTAAATCTGTCAAAAAACTTCTCGCTGTAAATTAAAAGTCAATCCACATAGACAACCTTTGTCCCATAATGCTCAGCAACTTGTTAAGAGCAGAGAGAGACGAGTGATGCCTGCCGACAGACACGAGGGACTGCTACCATCTACAGAACAGCTAAACCTCTCATTTCAGCATCCGTAGGACTGAATTAGCATGCACATGGTCCAATTTACACGTACGGTTGTGAAATAGTCCCTTCAGTGCTGCAAACAGGGCAGTATGGTGGCTTAACAAATAGTTCTGGTACTGCACATACTCAGGAACCCAGGGTAAATCTTGCCCCTAATTGCCTCGCTGTGTGGTTTTTCGACATCCTCTAAGTGTTTGTGTAGGTTTCCACTTGGTACTTTGGTTTCTTCCTATATACCAAAAGAGTGCCAGGTTTAATTTTGCTTTTCAACATCAGTAGGCTCCTGTTTCACTATGACTTTGACCAGGATAAGTAGAATAGTTAGAAATGCAGCAAACACTCTTGCGGCAGTGAATTGCCCTAATTTGACATTGCAGACATTTATAGGACTTGTCAAGGTGATCACTAATTTGTTTCCATTTAGGAACTGCTCAGTCCTGGTCAAGGTCATGGTGGGTTTGGAGCCAGTCTCAGAAACACTAGATGCAGGAAGAAATACAGGTCAGGTCAACAACAGGTAACTTGCTCATGTCTAAGTCCAATTTAGAGCATCCAATGTCACCTGATGACTTGTTTTTGGAAGGTGAGAGGATGTATGTACAGAAAACTCACATGGATCAAAAGAACATGCCAAACTCAACACATAACATCATTAAAGGAAACGATCTACCTAAGCAAGTTCACTGTTTTGCCCTATTAAGTGTTGATTTGTGTAAATGACTGAGTAAATATGTTATGCCTTTCCTATTCTTGCTTGATATACTACCTCACCTGCTCAACAGCCTGAGGTCCAGGTCGTATATTGTGCTTTATAGTGCGCCACACATTTTTAATGGGAGACCGGTCTGGCCTGTCAACTGTGCATTACTCTTAAACTGTTGCTAAGCTGTTTTCCCAAAGTGGTGAACCTTGACCTTGCTTATAAATGATTAAGCCTACCTAATACTGTAACGTTACCTGTAACGCAACATTAACTTCACACTTAATTAATATTTTATCTGATCATTTTTACTTATGCACACAGTTTACAAGTAATCTCCTGGCTGCGTCCCAAACCACATCCTTTGTCCTAGATACTGCATAGCTGATAATAGTGCAGTGGTAAAACACACTAGTCCATCAGTGCTGAGACCTACTGGCTGACCAGGCACCCACACGCAGACTTGTTTGGCTAATGTGTGGTGGGTTGGAGGGCCGGAGGGAGTCCTCATCACTGCTGATCATAACTACGGCCTCTGGTGGCTGGCGGATGGTGCCTGGACAGAGACGTGACTCTCAGTACAAGATTCTGATCCCTGTGTGAACCCGCCTTGTGCAGGTGAAAAGAAGTGGTCAGCAACTGCACACATGTGAAAGGGGGTGTGTGTTAGGTAGGTCAGAGTAGGGGTCTGCAGCAGTGAAGAAGAGATATAACCAAGGTAATTGGATACAACAAGATTGGGAGAAAAAGGGAAAATGCATAAATAGTACAATAAAGAGTACACTAATAAGACTCCCTGTTTAATACAGTGGTGCAGGATTTGAGACACAGTTGCTTCAAACACTGTCATTTATATTTATGTCATTTAGTGGACGCTTTTATCAAAAGCAACTTACAGTTGTGACAGTATGCAATCTAAGCAACTGAGGGTTAGGGGCCTTGCTCAAGGGCCCAACAGTGGCAACCTGGCAAAAGTTGGGCTTGAACAGGCAACCTTCTGATTACTAGTCCACTACCTTAACCACTAGGATAAAGCTGCCCTAACTTTCTTAACTTTAAGCTCCACTTTCCGGGGGCATAGACTAAGTTTGTTTCCCTTCCTGATGAATATTTGTTCCCACCCATCTCTCCAATCAAAATCATCCAACAGATTCACTAGACTTTAATCTCAACAGAGTAAAAGTCTGACCCAATAAGAGTAATTTGGCTCTGAAGCTGGTAAGCTAACATAGTAACTCAGCAGTGCAAACAGTAACTTAACATTGTATATGTTAATTTAAGATTATAATGTATTGTAAGTATACGTTTTTTTTTTTTTTCCTTAGGACTAATTTCATTAACCTTTAGAGTAAATTTAACACCCTAGATCAGGCCGGATTTTATACGGCCCGCATCTTTTGTCTTAAATTGCATTACTTGTGGCCCGCCAGCACAGTCAAACAGAAAAAAATATATTGTCTCTGTCTGATGAAAAACACGTATCTCCACTTTAAGCGGTTTTACATGTGTTGATTGTGGGTATAAATCTCTGTCTGTCCATAGCAGCGAATATCAAAATGACCAATAAAAAGATGAAAATCACACATTCTCTTTAACAAGTATCTCCACTGGCTGCTAGACCTGTCCATCAAAACCGTACATCTCCGCCTCCTTCCTCTCGGTACTGTTTGAGAAGAAGTGAAACTTGTTTGCTGCTTGATGTTTGATCTCTACAGTTTATTCAGGTTATTCAATCATATGGTTTATATTTGTGATGTTTGTATCTGATATTTATATGGACTAAGTTTTTACACGGACTGTATTAATTAACACAATTGAACTTTTTTGTAGCTACAGGCAATAACTTGATTTACAAAGTAAAGATATTGTCTGGTAACTTGACTGTTTCAGGTATTTACAGGTATTAAATGGTAATTTAGAACAGTATTTCCCAGTCTTGTTTCTTCACAACACAGTATTAAAGGTTTTCTTAATAGATCTATGAAATAATCGTATCTGTGTTTTGATGCTTTATTGATGCCTAATATTAGATTAAAATATTTTGAAAAGCATGATTTCTGAGTTAGCCAGATAAGCAAAATGTCAAGGATTGTTCAATATGAACGTCTTTTTTTCTCTTTTGTCTTATGGTTATGTATGCCAGGAAATACTCCAAAGGTAGCCATGCATTGTTATAGTTTAAACCCAAACCATGTTTGGCACATGAATGCTTACATTTGGTTATTGTTCACTGTGTGAAAATAAAATTATTAAATAACAGCGTATTATATGCATATTTTATTGTTTAAAATAAAGTCATCAGGGACTGTTGGCCCTCGGGCACTTTGTAGATGTTATGTTTCACACTGTATTATGAAATGAATATTCTAGGTGTTAAGCATTACAGCTCTTAACTCATCTAAACAGATATTGACATTTTAAGCAATAATTCCACATAAGCTGTACTGTATATATGGGATATGGGATTTTTTTACTATCATCATTGGGAAAGTTGTGAACCTTGACCTATTCTTGCTTGTAAAGGATGCTTTTCATTAAAGTCCCCTTTAAACCCATTATTATAGCATTACCTGCTACCAATTTACTTTTTTTTTGTAAATGGTTTCAAAACAGGTGTTTCGCCCATCCAACAAGCTTACCAACTTTTTTGAATGGTATTTTAGGCATAGAATTACAATAATCAATAAATACAGTAATCAAGGTTTTCAATTACTTCTACAAGACACTTTACAAATCACAGCTTTCTGTTATTAACATCTTAGATTTAAATTTGGCATTTTAAATTATTGCAGTTATTTTACACAATTTTTTTTTCTTAGGAGTAATTTCAGAACCTTTACCTACTCTAAAAATTATATATATAGGTATAAATTCAGCGCAGTAAAACTACATTTCAAACCTTAGATGTTAATTCAGCCAAAATAGATATTATTCATACTGAAGACAATGGTGTTAATTTAACCCTATTGGTCCTAGGCACTCAAGTCTTAACCATAATTCCTAGGCTGATCATATATTTTCACTGGTTGGCCAGTTTGTCATTACATCTGGCCCTTATTTAAAGCAAGGACAGAAAGACTGTGGAAGGTTACATGTAATGCTGTGATACGAGTTAATTTAAACCATATGGTTATTCAGCAGTGCAGGTGACTAGGTGACTGTGGTAGATTTCATCACAAAGTACTTCAACAATGTAGATAACGGTAGGTGGTTCCGATGTTCATTTAGATGGTCAGTGTGTTGCATAGATTTAAAGTCAAAATGACCTGTTTTCAACCTAATGTTGGCATGCTTTTCTTGTGAGCACTTCTGGTTGTCCTCCACTTTATACCAGTAGGTGGACTGGCTGTTCTAGATTTCCCTTAGGTGTGAGCATGTAAGTGAGTGCATTAATTGAGTATGTTCATTATGATTGACTGGCATATTGATTTCAGGTTGTTTTTCTGCCAATCAAGTTCTCCCATGTATTTACACAATCAGGTTGTGTTTTCATTTTTAATCATACTTATTTGTAGGCTGCATAAAGTTTCAGAGATGTGATGTGTGGGTCAAACGAGGGTCCTAATTATTTGTTTAAATTATACTCCAGGACACCCAAAGAGGATGGGTCCCTGTTGAGCCAGGTTGCTCTCAAGGTTTCTTTCTTGTGATTTTAAGGGAGTTTTTTTTTATTTATTTGCCATTGCTGTTCTCAGCTTGCTCAGACAGAGAGAAAGAGAGCGAGCAAGCGAAGAAGTGTTTTGTATTATTTACAATTCACCACAGAGCTATTATTGGGTTATTTGCCACGTTTTCGGTGGTGTATATGCATTAGTTATTGCAGTGCATAAGCGAATAGATTCGAAAGCATATGCAAGCTTATGGGGTCAGGTCAGGTGAGGAATAATCACATCAAAATAATGCTCCAGGAAATAATATTTCCTTAGTTTTGAATAATTTTTCTATTATTTGGGAAAGTTATTCTTAAGTGGGTGTAGACAATCTATTACAAAGACCATTCCTAAGTCACTGCTGCTTAATAAAAAAGAAGAAAAGGAAATCCAACATCCAAGCAATAAAGACAAGGATGCTCAGAGCTGGCACCACCATGCCACTAAAAAGTGCAACATTACAGTATAGTATCGGTCATATGTAATGTCCTGATTGGCCAGTAAAATGATTCCAAACCTGTTTAATACAGTATGTATTACCGAAGTTACCCAAATATTTGTTTAAATTATACTCCAGGCCACCCAAGAAGGATGGGTCCCTGTTGAGCCTGGTTGCTCTCAAGATTTCTTCTTTTTAAGGGAGTTTTCCTTGCCACTGTTGCCCTCGGCTTGCTCAGCATGGGTTTTTTTAGTCTGATAATCAGTAAAGTTGGTTTGAGACAGCGTCTATTGCAAAATGCGCTATACAAATAAATTTAACTCGACTTAATTAGATTAGATTAGATTAGATTAGATTAGATTAAACTTTATTGTCATTACACATGTACAAGTACAAGGCAACGAAATGCAGTACTTCATAATACTTAATAATAATTCATAATAATAATACTTCATAATTGTATATATACACACACACACACACACACACACACACACACACATATATATATATATATATACAGGGGTTGGACAAAATAACTGAAACACCTGTCATTTTAGTGTGGGAGGTTTCATGGCTAAATTGGACCAGTCTGGTGGCCAATCTTCATTAATTGCACATTGCACCAGTAAGAGCAGAGTGTGAAGGTTCAATTAGCAGGGTAAGAGCACAGTTTTGCTCAAAATATTGCAATGCACACAACATTATGGGTGACATACCAGAGTTCAAAAGAGGACAAATTGTTGGTGCACGTCTTGCTGGCGCATCTGTGACCAAGACAGCAAGTCTTTGTGATGTATCAAGAGCCACGGTATCCAGGGTAATGTCAGCATACCACCAAGAAGGACAAACCACATCCAACAGGATTAACTGTGGACGCAAGAGGAAGCTGTCTGAAAGGGATGTTCGGGTGCTAACCCGGATTGTATCCAAAAAACATAAAACCACGGCTGCCCAAATCACGGCAGAATTAAATGTGCACCTCAACTCTCCTGTTTCCACCAGAACTGTCCGTCGGGAGCTCCACAGGGTCAATATACACGGCCGGGCTGCTATAGCCAAACCTTTGGTCACTCGTGCCAATGCCAAACGTCGGTTTCAATGGTGCAAGGAGCGCAAATCTTGGGCTGTGGACAATGTGAAACATGTATTGTTCTCTGATGAGTCCACCTTTACTGTTTTCCCCACATCCGGGAGAGTTACGGTGTGGAGAAGCCCCAAAGAAGCGTACCACCCAGACTGTTGCATGCCCAGAGTGAAGCATGGGGGTGGATCAGTGAGGGTTTGGGCTGCCATATCATGGCATTCCCTTGGCCCAATACTTGTGCTAGATGGGCGCGTCACTGCCAAGGACTACCGAACCATTCTGGAGGACCATGTGCATCCAATGGCGGTGCCGTGTATCAGGATGACAATGCACCAATACACACAGCAAGACTGGTGAAAGATTGGTTTGATGAACATGAAAGTGAAGTTGAACATCTCCCATGGCCTGCACAGTCACCAGATCTAAATATTAATATAGCCACTTTGGGGTGTTTTGGAGAAGCGAGTCAGGAAACGTTTTCCTCCACCAGCATCACTTAGTGACCTGGCCACTATCCTGCAAGAAGAATGGCTTAAAATCCCTCTGACCACTGTGCAGGACTTGTATATGTCATTTCCAAGACGAATTGACGCTGTATTGGCCGCAAAAGGAGGCCCTACACCATACTAATAAATTATTGTGGTCTAAAACCAGGTGTTTCAGTTATTTTGTCCAACCCCTGTATATATATATATATATATATATATATAGTGGTGTAGTTACATATGCAGTTACATATGAAGCACTTTAGATTTTAGATTTTGCCTAAGTAAGTAAAAAAGTATAAAATAAATAAATAGAGAAACAAAAAACAAATATTTGTGTGCCTTACCTGTTGGTGCGGCGCTTGTATTTATTCCTGTATAAAGTCCTCTCTCATTGCCGGTCCATTATCGGACTGAATACGCGCTCTGGTATCCTGTATCTCTGCCCAGCACCAGGCTCGGGCCATCCACTCCACTGCGCGCTTTCTGATCCCCTGTCCCTCTGAAATGTACCCACAAACAATCGGATTATCGTGCACTACCCGAAAAAACTCCGACCTGGTCCTCTCAGACGCATCGGAAAAGTCAGCGCTGGATGCGTGTCGGCTGCGCGCCTGCGGAAAAGTTGCGCTTGGCGCTGCGCTCTCGGCTGGATGTTTCTCAGAAACTTGGCATCAGAGCTTCTCGGGCTGGTTAGATGAATTAAATCCTCGGTACAGTTTGTATTGTGCGCAGTGCTGTGCGATATTCTCCTGCTGTGAGTCTGAGAGAAAAGGCAGAGGTGAGATCCGATTACGTCTAACACGTTAGGACTGGAGAGGGTGGAAGGTCTGACTAAAGTGAAGCTCTGTGCCACTGTCTCTCTCTGTACTGATCTCCACCTAGTCTGTACCGACTGATGCTGACGGTCCTCTAGCGCCCCCCAGCGGCGGGAACATTACTGACGTGCAGGCTGACTTGTATAGATACCTGCGGGTGGGTCGAGTTGAGAAAAGGTAGAGATTTTATCATCAGAATATCATCAGGCATTTAGTTTCACTAACTGCTTCATCCTAAACAGGGTCTCAGTAGGTCACAAAACAGTACAAACACAAAAAAAACCCTGGATGTAGGGGTTACCTGATACTGTCAGGAAATCCATGCTAGAACCAAAAGAATATGCAAACCTTTTAGGAGTTGAAGTGTGGGCACTGCACATCACGAGGGTTTCTGGTATCCCACCTCGGTGTAATGCCTGCGTTTTCCTTTTAACTTCCAAAAACAAGCAGAAGGTAAATTGGTTGCAATACATTCGCTCCAGGCGTGTGTATGTGTGTGATGCCTTCTAATGTTTTGGTGCCCTAACTATGGTATGTTCCACAATGTGCTCACATGTGCTCTCTGTTAGGCAATACTTGATCTACAGTCAGTTTCCTTTATGAGTTTGGCATGTTTTTTCCCACAGCTGCTTTCCTTTCACTTCACAGAAACTGTAAATTGCCCATGAGAGAGAGAGAGTGAGTGAGCAAGCAAGCAAGCAAGGAGGATTCTGGTGCTTATTGTATTATTTAGAATTCACCACAGAGCTATTATTGTGTTATTTGCCACATTTTTGGTCGTGTATATGAATTAGTTATCTCGGCGCATAAGCAAGTAGATTCTAAAGCATATGCAAGCTTATGGGGTCAGTTTGGGTGAGAAATAATCACACCAAAATAATGCTCCAGGAAACAATGTTTAGCTTAGAATTATTATTGGATTATTTGTGGAAGTTATTCTTAAATGCCTGTGGATCATTTATTCAGAATAACATTCCTAAGTCACTGCTGCATCCTAAAAAGGAAGAAAGAGAAAAGTGAACCACCAACATCCAAGCAATAAAGACAAGAATGCACCGAGCTGGCAACACCCTGCCACGAAAACAAGCAAAATTATAGTTTTAGTCAAGTAAAATGATTCCACATCTTTATAACATAGTCTTGGTTACTTAAGGAGAATATTTTCATAATACAATCACTGCAAAATATTCACCAAAGAATGTACAATGCGTTCACTTACAGTTCACTTTACAGTTTCTGTATTCAATTGTGTTTGTTATATCTTTTTAATACTGTATAAATACTATAATAAATATCTTAAATGACTGTGGGTCTGTCTGAAATGAGCTCTCTAGGGAGCTCCATTGCTGCCTACTGCCTACCTAGGCATGTGCCTAGGTAGAGAGGATTCTAATAAGACATCAAACTTATCAGCCAGGTTATTTAGACCCACTACCTAGACAGTGTTTACGTCACCGCAGTTTCCGACCAGTGGGCTAAGGCAGCACAACCCGCCAGCATGCCAGCCAACATCTCCCTCAGTGTAGAACTGTTAAAATGTCACTGACAAGCCTGGATTTGCAAATCAATGACACTTGTACACCTTTATCCAACCGTTAGATGTTCCGCATTCATCCACCATATTTGTAATTTTTGGTGAGAAAAGCCGCACCAGATGCTTCCTCATCATTCAGTCAGTTTGTAGTTTCAAAATAAAGCACCTGAGTAAGCAGCATTTATGGTACGTAATAATTTAGACAGTCTTCTTCAATGTCAAATGCTGTCTATGTAGAGAGCTTACTAGGTTTTCAGACACACCCAAAAGTTTTGCTTTTAGTTAATCTTACTGTAACAAATACATTTCATTATATTATAGAACATATACTGTACATCACTGTCAACCAATGACCTTGCAGGAGAGCAAGAGCCAGAGCTATTACTGAGTCAAACATTTATAAAGAAATAAATAACTATAATTATAATAATAATAAATGACTAGATAGGTTAGCACTTAAATACCTGTAATAAAATTGCAGTAGCTTACTAGTTACTAGTTTTGCAACATGACCTCCCTTGCACACAGTAACACAAAGCCAAAAGTAACATTTCTTGCAATGTTACAGCAGTTTCTTCAGTGATAGTGACTAACTCAAGAAACACATACATAATTTATATAATAGGAATATATTGCACTGGAGGAAACGCCCACGGGGTAAAATAATTGTTAATTACTAAGTAATGGCTTTTTCATTTCATTGAGCGTAATCTTATATTAGAATCAAAATTTATATTAGAGCAATTCCCTTGATTCATAAGATGTTTGTTTTGTTTTATGAAGTGAATTTATTGTTTAGGGCTTTTTAATTAGATATAAGTAGGACATTTAATTTAAACTCTTATATGTAACAAACTTTTCTTGCCACTAATTTAATCATCAACATGTCATATTATTGTTTTTTAAATTGTATGAACACTAATTGGCCATAACATTTAAACCACCTCCTTGTTTTTACACTCACTGTCCATTTTATCAGCTTCTTTTACCATATAGAAGCACTTTGTAGTTCTACAATTACTAACTGTAGTCCATCTGTTTCTCTGCATGCTTTGTTAGCCCCCTTTCATGCTGTTCTTCAATGGTCAGGACTCTCCCATGACCACTACAGAGTAGGTATTATTTGGGTGGTGGATCACTCTCAGCACTGCAGTGACACTGACATGGTGGTGGTGTGTTAGTGAAAGTTGTGCTGGTATGAGTGGATAAGACACAGCAGCGCTGATTGAGTTTTTAAACACCTCACTGTCACTGCTGGACTGAGAATAATCCACCAACCAACAATATATCCAGCCAACAGCGCTCCATGGGCAGCGTCCTGTGACCACTGATGAAAGTCTAGAAAATGACCAACTCACACAGCAGCAATAGATGAGCGATCATCTCTGACTTTACATCTACAGGGTGGACCATCTAGGTAGGAGTGTCTAATAGAGTGGACAGTGAGTGGACACGGTATTTAAAAACTCCAGCAGCACTGCTGTGTGTGATCCACTCAAACCAGCACAACACACACTAACACACCACCACCATGTCAGTGTCACTGCAGTGCTGAGAATGATCCACCACCCAAATAATACCTGCTCTGTGGTGGTCCTGTGAGGGTCCTGACCATTGATGAACAGGGTGAAAGCAGGCTAAAAAAGTATGCAGAGAAACAGATGGACTACAGTCAGTAATTGTAGAACTACAAAGTGCTTCTATATGGTAAGTGGAGCTGATAAAATAAAGAGTGAATGTAGAAACAAGGAGGTGGTTTTAATGTTATGGTTGATCAGTGTACATACTGATCTTTACATTCACTTCTAGCCTGTATGACCTAAACTTGGGTTACAGCATGATTAAACCATAAGCAACATAATAACAACAATTAATTTGCTTTAGCTTTGGTGTGTTATATAAACACTACCTCACCCAGGGTGTTTCAACCATGGTGAAAAGTAACGAGCTCTCACAAAAGCTGACAGAGAAGATCATTTTGGGGTATTTATGGTTGCAAAGCCTGGCTCCACCCATTGTAAGTGGCATCCAACCACCTTAACACATAAAGAAATGGTTACAATAGTAACATAAAGCAGGCAAAGGGAGAAAACAGTAAGGTAAAGAGACAAAGAAAGAGAGGGGTAAGTAGGATTGGGTAATTTGGCCTTAGATGGCTTTGCTAAAAGCCTTTCAAAAGGTATTTGTCGTTGTCTATAACAACTGGCTGAAGTTTATTTCTCTTGATGGTAAGTAATGTCCTCCATTACACTTAAAAGAGATGTTTCACAGACCTACCTTCCTTCCTCGCTCTACCTCTCTTGCTCTCTGGCCTTTCATTTGAAGGGAAGGTGTCCTCCTGAGTAATGGTGCAGTGCACGTCTGAGTACCTTACAGAGAAACAGTGATGTAATGTATCCTATACTGATTAATGAGTAAACACTGAAAAGAAAGTACTCTTGTATCATAGTTTAAAGTGGGATGTGTTTAGGATGAAGTTTTTTGAGGCCAAGACTAGAAGACTTTTAGATTTATAGATGTGTCACAGCATAAAGCACTTTTGAGGACGTATGGAGTGTCAGCTATTGTTTAGAGGGCATACATCTCCTGAATGTCCAATGTGTGTAGAGGTGTTAGGGCATTTTATATAAGGTACCTGACTCATACTACTCATGGGTACAGTTCTCTATGTGATGTGTCCTTAAATGGCATTGTTGTTTAGTGCATGCCACACTGAATGAACTGTTAGAACCCATACCTATTTATTTCTACTGACGGCACTTCACAAATGTGTTTATTAGTCCTAGGTCTAGAGCAATACTTCACTCAAGCATGTAAATATGGCTAGTAATATGTGAGAGTGATGTGCAAATGGAAATGTAATAACCACCTATCGCTTGGTTTTATTCATCATGCTTGTTAGCACTCCAAGGTTAAGTATGTCCTTAACAAATAAAACAGATAGTTCATAGTCTGCAAAACACAAAAGACGGAACCTATTTATACTCTACACTGGTGCAAAAAAGTAATTAAGACCGGTCTGATCACATATTACTGCAGCTATTAATATAAATAAAAGATTTTAAGGAAAAAACACACATTTTGTTGCAAATATTTTAAATTATTTAAAGCAGGGTTTTTCAAACCCTTGGGAGGGTCGGAAACCAAAAAAATGGGTCGCAGAAAAAAATTAACTAATTTTAACAGGCACATAAACATGAAATTAACTTGTACACAAACGCCCCTTCATGGAGGCTTTACGTTACATATTGTAAACCACAATGGGACCAGATATGTAATGTATATGTAATGTATGTACACTTTACGGTCAAAAGTGCTTGGTCGCCCTTCCTAACTATAGAATTCAGATGTCTTAGTCACACCTACTTCTAAATCAACTATTAAAAATAATCAATTTTATGCATTTAACTGTGTGTAAATGGTGTCACGGTGGCTCAGTGGGTAGCACTGTCACGTCACAGCAAGAAGGTCCTGGTGGAGCATGTTCTCCCCATGTCTGTGTTTCCTCCGGGAGCTCCGGTTTCCTACCACAGTCCAAAGACATGCAAGTGAGGTGAATTGGAGATACAAAATTGTCCATGACTGTGTTTGACCTTAAACTTGAACTGATGAATCTTGTGTAACCTGTCATTACCTGTCTTGTCATGAATGTAACCAAAGTGTGTAAAACATGATGTTAAAATCCTAATAAATAAATGTTAGTTATTTAAGGCACAGTTAGACGGGGTGCAATTCAGTGTCTTCAATTAACCTGACTGCATGTCTTTGGACTGTGGGAGGAAACCGGAGCTCCCAGAGGAAACCCACGCAGACAAGGGGAGAACATGCAAACTCCGCACAGAAAGGACCCGGACCACCCCGCCTGGGGATCAAACCCAAAACCTTCTTGCTGTAAGGCGACAGTGCTACCCACCTAGCCACCATGTCGCCCCAAATCAGCTATTACAAATGATCAATAATATGCATTTAATTTCAGGTAAAGACCTTTTCCTGTCCTATTATGACTGTGTCCATCTGTCGAGTTGTGGTGTGATGTTCTGTTGACTGAATGGCCACAAATTCCCACAGACATCTAAAATCAAAGCTGTCAACTCCAAATTATTGCCAATGATTTTAGAATCGTATGTCCAGCAAACCTATTGTTAGGTAATAGGAAAATTATGACTGTATTTATACATTCAGAATATATTCAATTGTTCTTTGTCTTTTAATGGAAAACACAACAAAGAACTTTAGGAAAGTGTAGTTATTATTTACACATACAGTAAATACTTTTAGAGCACTGGTATTTGATCAGACAAGTGTCTTTGTTTATGGTGTCTGTATTGAGCTGGGGGTGATTGCTACCACAAAAATGTATACAAAGCTGTCATTTTTATATGTTGCTGGCCTTGGAAACTGGTTGCATCTACAAACAACAACCTTTACTCTGTCATGGTCTCTGTGTCACTTTTACGAGCCTCCTGGGCCAAAACTGGAGCTTCAAAGTCAAAATATGTCCAGAGAAAATGCTAGCATGCTTACTAAAGTGTGGAACGCTTGGCCAAGACAGTGGTGGATACTAAGTGAGGTAATAAAGGATCTGTAATAAAATTATGCTTGCATATAAATGATGAGGGATGAGTCTTTACTTTACTGTTTTAGTTTTGTGGTGTAAAAATCTAGCTCCCTGCAAGAGGATTATTTATGTGAAAAAGAACAATTTAAATAAATAATGTGATAAAATGAAATGCTACATGATTGACATTCAAGTTTCTCCTAACCTGCACCTTGTTGAGATTTGCTCCAAGTGGAGGTGTGTGTATTTAAATCACAGTCTCTATGCTAGACAGTTGTTGGCTTCTCACCAAAACAGCTTCATCATTAAATATTAGCTGCTGGAACACAGGTGTCAATTTCCACGACGAAGCCATGAGCTTTAAGGTTTCCATGAAGGTAAGAAACCCATACTCCTGCTTTCCTTTGCCCGTGCTAACAGTAATAAAATATAGCTGAGCTTTAAGGTTGAAATTCTAGTCCTCATGAGAACACACACCAGGTGCTGAGCTGTTATACTGTACACAATGGGAGCCAAAAGTCTGAGACCACCAGTGGAAGTACCACATTTTTGCATTCCTTCTTCATTCATATTTAGGATAGGTAGGAAACACCCCTGGACAGGTCGCCAGTCCATCACAGTGCAAACACATACCTAAGGCAATTTTTAGTATCTCCGGTTAACCTGACTGCATGTCTTTGGACTGTGGGAGGAAACCGTTGCACCCGCAGGAAACTCACACAGACACAGGGAGAACATGCAAACTCTGTACAGAAAGGACCCAGACCACTACACCTGGGAATCTAATCCAGGATCTTCCTGCTGTGAGGTGACAGTGCTACCCACCGAGCCACACTCCTTTTTTATACAGTGTTGTGTATGATCATATTTTTAAAATGAAAAGTTTAACCTGAATAGTGAAAAGCTGAATCTTTAGAGGGCGGCACGGTGGCTTGGTGGGTAGCACTGTTGCCTCACACGTGTCTGCGTGAGTTTCCTCCCACAGTCTAAAAACATGCTGTCAGGTTAATTGGAAACACTGAATTGCTGAATGGTTGAGTGTACGTGTGTGTGTGTATATGTGTGTCTGCCCTGCGATGGACTGGCGCCCTGTCCAGGGTGTTACTGTGTGCCTTGCGCCCATTGAAAAGATGGGATAGGCTCCAGCACTATCGTATATATAAAAAAAAAACCATTGGCATTCCAATAAACTTTTAAAAACACCAGTGTGGGGTGGCACGGTGGCTCAGTGGGTAGCACTGTCGCCTCACAGCAAGAAGGTCCTGGGTTCGATTCCCAGGTAAAGCGGTCTGGGTCCTTTCTGTGTGGAGTTTGCATGTTCTCCCTGTGTCTGTGTTTCCTCCGGGAGCTCCGGTTTCCTCCCACAGTCTAACTACCTGTCTTGTCATGAATGTAACCAAAGTGTGTAAAACATGATGTAAAATTCCTAATAAATAAAATAAAAATAAATTATCAGTGTAAGATTATACAGTGTAAGAAGGTCCTGGTTTCGATTCCCTGGCGGGGTGGTCCGGGTCCTTTCTGTGCGGAGTTTGCATGTTCTCCCCATGTCTGTGTCCTCCAACAGTCCAAAAACATGCAGTCAGGTTAATTGGTGACACTGAATTGCCTTATAGGTGAATGGGTGTGTGTGTGTGTGTGTCTGCCCTACGATGGACTGGCGCCCCGTCCAGGGTGTTACTGTGTGCCTCGCGCCCATTGAAAAGCTGGGATAGGCTCCAGCAACCCCCCACGGCCCTGACTGGATAAGCGGTTAAGAAAGTGAGTGAGTGAGCTTAATCAAAAAAAAATCATTGACATTCCAATAAACTTCAAATCGAAATGTGTTTCTATAATTGTAGCACATGTGACTTTAATACAGTATTTTTTTATTTGAAGATTAGTTTTATTTACCAAAAGCTGTATTTTTCTTATAACCATTTAACTCATCCTTACCAATAATTGTGGAGGGGACTGTAAAATCCAGTAAAATTTTACCAGTAAAATGTAAGCCTTTGCTTCTCATAGCATGCACATAATGTTTCAGTCTTGGCCAAATCAGCTTAGCTTGTGTGTGTGTGTGTGTGTGTGTGTGTGTGTGCGTGTGAATAGCTCATGGCATCTGCTGCCTGCTGCAATGCATTAATATTAGAGAGAGGTGCTCTCATGTGTATCTAGTAAGAAAAAGAAAGTGGTATGTATTTACACATTATCATCATGTGCTTTTACGCCTCATGGCAGCAGAGAAAAGGCCTGTTAGCACTTCATGCCTTCGTGTGTGTGTGTGTGTGTGTGTGTGGCTGTTTATGTATCCGGGAACATTGGCAACACTTGTTTGTTTGTTCTGCATTGGCAGCCTTTAAGGCAGCTGCTCTGACACCCTGGCAAGCCAGATAGAGCCAGAGAGAGCAAGATACAAAGACTATAGCTCACCTTAGCGAATCCTGCTAATGCTACTCCCGGGACTGCACAGTCATGAACATATTTCAGAAATTTTAATGGCATGTGTCTAGCTTAGCATAGCTGCAAAGCTTGCATGTCCCTAACATTATTCCATTATGTTATGATGTAACCTCTGGCTTAGGGTTTGCATAACAGTGCCTAAATGGTAGCGCTAGATCAACACTTGACCTCGTTTTATGTATGAGCGAGCAGCTGAACAGCAGTTGGTGTGGCAGATGTGTCTCCGGGAAGCAGAACAGCCAATGTATTTGCGTGTTTGTGGGTGTAACAAGCACAACCTGACACCTCTCATCTGTCAACGCCTCATCAAGGTGGCCAAGTCCCTCTCCGGCATTCTATTACTCTCTTCATCCCTCACACACAGATTTAAAACAGAGATATAACCTGAATGTACAGACACCCGGTAAAACAAGCGTTCTTTTCCTCCCCTTTCCCTTTCTTCTAGAAGTGTAAATCTCTGTCATGTCACAATGCTGTCATCGATTTGCGATGGTTGGCTGCACAGATTTCTCAATGCCTTCTGTCTTATGTAGCTTGTAGCAGACTAGCCCCTGATAATGCAGTCATGTTGTCACGTTGTCAATCCTACTTTTTCTTGGTCTTCCTCGTCTTCCTGTCATAACAAATCTCAGTGTATGAAAACCAGCTGTAAACCGTATTGTCTGTATTTCATAACAGTCACATGTTGCTTTGTTTTTTGTAGCTACAGGTTAAAGAGGTGATCTGTCTCATATTCATCTATAACTCTGAAGCTATGTACCTTTGCCTATAACTTTGGCACATGTTAATTGATCTCAAATACATCGTATCAAATCTCAGCTCTGCTTTGCCGGCTAAGACTGAGCGGCTACATGAACAACGGATATGGTTCTCTCTCTGTCAGACTGGTGCAATTACGACCTCTGCTGGCTGATTACAGGCGCCTACACAGAGATGAGGAAAGAGTGCTCTTAGGGTGTGTCTCTCCATACACGCTAGGTGGCACAACACTCGTCAATGTGTGGGTGATAAGATGCATACGGCTTGCTGCCCACTTGTCGGAGGGGGCGTGGGTTAGCTTCGATCTCCTCGGTCAGAGAAGGAATCGGCATAGGCGAAGAGGAAGCACGATGCAATCGGGTAATTGGACGCGCTAAAGGGGGAGAAAAAGGGAGAAAATGCATTAAAAAAAATTATAATAATAACTCAGACTGACGATTGGCTAAGTCCAGTTTCCCTAGAAATTTAACACGTTGACCGATGGTTCAGAGGTTTGTCCTCTTGGCCGAGCACCAGTTCTTGAACTTGTGTTATTCTGTCATAATTATGCACGCTTTCATCTTTCATAGCTACCAGTTTGACAGATCTTACTCAAAAATCAAGTCCTCTCTTTTTCTAGTTTTTCTCTGGAAATTTAAATAATCTCATACGGTGATAACATTGAATTAATTAGTAATTAATAATAATTAAGAATTTATTAATAATTACTACCTTTATGGTTACTGCTTTTATGCTGCTGTTAAATGGAAACACAAATGGTTGTCATGGTGACAAATATTTTAATAAATGTATATATACTGTATATATATACACACACCAATGAGGCATAACATTATGACCACCTTCCTAATATTGTGTTGGTCCCCCTTTTGCTGCCAAAACAGACCTGACCCGTCGAGGCATGGACTCCACTAGACCCCTGAAGGTGTGCTGTGGTATCTGGCACCAAAATGTTAGCAGCAGATCCTTTAACTCCTGTAAGTTGCGAAGTGGGGCCTCCATAGATCGGACTTGTTTGTCCAGCACATCCCACAGATGCTCGATTGGATTAAATTTTCCTTGGACCACTTTTAATAGATACTGACCACTACAGACCAGGAACACCGCACAAGAGCTGCAGTTTGAGGACCCAGTCGTCTAGCCATCACAATTTGGCCTGTGTAAAACTCGCTCAAATCGCTTGCCCATTTTTCCTGTTTGTAACACATCAACTTTGAGGATAAAATGTTCACTTGCTGCCTAATATATCCCACCCACTAACAGGTGCCATGATGAAGAGATAATCAGTGGTATTCATTTCACCTGTCAGTGGTCATAATGTTATGCCTTGTCGGTGTATGTGTGTGTGTGCATAGACAACTGAACTGACCATGACCTTGTTGGGCATCTTATATAAAAAAAATGGCCATTAATGTGATGAAACACCATAACAAAGTTTTGACGCCATAACAGCTTCCGCTCTTTACTGAAGGCTTTTTGGAGGCGTTTCTGTTAAATGTTTTCTTATTTAAAAGAGTATTGGTGAGGTCAGGCACTGATGATCTAATCAATGTTTGAATTAATCACTAGTGTATTTCAAATGGCGCAGGTCTGAGATCTGTATGGGTCAATGAAGGTGCTCGCTTTGTGCACAAGGCCAGTCATGGAAGAACAGGAAAGAAAGCATATCATTTGCTTTATATACCTGATTTTGTACACCAGTTAGCGATAGTTGTGGCTGAAACTCTTGAACTCAGTAATTAGAGGGGCTGTCCACTAGGGGTGGGGGCGATATGGCCTTTAAATAATATCACGATATTTTGGGATATTTTTGCGATGTCGTTTCTGACTCATTGACTCAGTGATTCAGTTTTCATGCTCATACGCGAAGGAAAGCGTTCCGCTTAGCGCTTTTGTGTTTTAAATATTCTCGGTTGGTAACCTGTGTATTCTGTGTTCGTTCACTGACACAGTTTTTGGCCTCACATCATTCTCGGACTCACGTAGTGACTGACACTTGTTGTACTCACGCGGGTGCTTTTGCTTTAGGTGGTGAAATAAATGTGATGTTGCCCCATTTGTCGTCACAGGATTTTTGCACGTTTTGCAAATTACAGTCATTTGTTTGGAGTCTTTCTTTATCCAAAAAACTTCCAAACTAGTGATGTAGCTCCCCTTTTAGGGACTAGTTCGTCCTCAGTGCTAACTGCGGTACTACTCTCTGCATTGGTCGCCATTATTTCACTGTTACGCGCTTGAGAGTGAGTGACGTGTGTTTGCTAACAATATCGCAATATCGAATTTACAACTATACCGGTATTATCGTGAACGATATTATATCACACACCCCTACTGTCCACATAACTCTGGCCAAATAGTCTATGCCTTTTTCACCATTACATTCAGAACTTAAATAGACTTTTGAAGGATTGTAGTTTATTGCCCAACAGGTCATCTTGGTGACTTTAATCTAAAATCGAAAGATGTTAATCTTCAAAACAATATTTTTGTGTAAAATATCATTAGCCAAAAGACGACCTTCATATTTATTTATTTATTTTTACTGAGAATTACTGTATTTATCCTCCCAGTAACTCAGCTTTGTCTCTGACCAGTGTTTGCATCATTTTCCTTCCACTGGTCCTGAGCACAATTTTCCTTCTCACTATCTCCACAGTTAGAAGAAATCCTAAAACTCTGTCCCTTTCTTTATTCCCTTAGCTGAGCTCTCACATCTATCACCCAGAGATTCTTCTTCAGAAAACCATGCTGATACAGCTGCTGCTACCCTTTACAACACTTTCTCCAAGTCTCTGGACTCCCTCTTTCCTCTTATTTCCAAACCATCTAGACCAGCAATTTTCAATCCCTGGCTGTCTGGCATTCTTGCTTTTGAAAAACAGCAGCTCATAGTGCTGCAGGACAATAAGGAAAGTCTGAGTTACTTAGATAGCTGTGCACCTCTTCCCTTTTTCTATTTTGACTTTAGATTAAAGGCTGCTCTCTACCTCTCTTTTTCTCACTAAATATAGCCCAGTGGTTAAGGTACTGGACTAGTAATGGAATGGTCACTGTTGGGCCCTTGAGCAAGGCCCTTAACCCTCAATTGCTTGGACAATATACTGTCACAGTACTGTAAGTCACTTTGGATAAAAGCGTCTGCTAAATGCTCACTCACTCACTCACTCACTTTCTTAACCGCTTATCCAATTAGGGTCGCTCTACAAATACTTACTGTAGTCCATCTGTTTCTCTGCATGCTTTGTTAGCTCCCTTTCATGCTGTTCTTCAATTGTCAGGACTCTCTCAGAACCACCACAGAGTAGGTATTATTTGGGTGGTGGATCATTCTCTGCAGTGACACTGACATGGTGGTGGTGTATTAGTGTGTGTTGTACTGGTATGAGTGGATAAGACACAGCAGCACTGCTGGAGTTTTTAACACCTCACTGTCACTGCTGGACTGAGAATAGTCCACCAACCAAAAACATCCAGCCAACAGCGCCCCGTGGGCAGCGTCCTGTGACCGCTGATTAAGGTCTAGAAGATGACCAACTCAAACAGCAGCAATAGATGAACGATCGTCTCTGACTTTACATCTACAAGGTGGACCAACTAGGTAGGAGTGTAATAGAGTGGACAGTGAGTGGACACTGTATTTAAAAACTCCAGCAGCGCTGCTGTGTCTGATCCACTCATACCAGCACAACACACACTAACACACCACCACCATGTAAGTGTCAGTGCAGTGCTGAGAATGATCCACCACCTAAGTAATACCTGCTCTGTGGTGGTCCTGTGGTGGTCCTGACCATTGAAGAACAGGGTTAAAGCAGACTTAAAAAAGCATGCAGAGAAACAGATGGACTACAGTCAGTTATTGTAGAACTGCAAAGTGCTTCTATATGGTAAGTGGAGCTGATAAAATGGACAGTGAGTGTAGAAACAAGGAGGTGGTTTTAATGTTATGGTTATGGTATCAACTATAGCATTAAAACCACCTCCTTGTTTCTACACTCACTGTCCATTTTATCATTTTAGCCCTTTTAGCTACTTTTTAACAGCATACCTTATTGCGTTTAGAATTTAGTTTCTAAAATGATGAGTGTTCTTACCAGACAAAATTCTTTTTACCACTTGACTTGGTATCTACGTTTTTTGGAACTATGAGTCATGATACACTTGTGACTCAGCCACCAGCTCAAATCTATGTGTCAAGGTTGTGGTGGCCCCTATGTTAAAAAAAAAGCAGTGCCAGTGTGTAACGATTTCACTCTAAAAAATTAATAGGATGCCCAGAATACCCAGCATACAACAGAAAAACAACTCCAACTCTATCACCTAGGAGTGTACATAACATCTTCTCACTAAAATATTTAGCTGAGTATTGGACAGTCCATTCAGGATACCTGATCAACTTCAGTCATGTTTTTGACCAATTACAAACCTCTGGCTTCTCACATGTCAATCTTAGTCAGACTCCACTATGACACCAAGGAGAACATCTGAGACTTTCACGTCAGTTAGCATCGGACTTCCATCAGACTGGATCTCCAGCAGCTCAGATCTGATCTCCTATTAATCTCGCCCTGCTTAATCACCAGAAGAGGACACTAAGGTAAAACTGTGAGTGCAATTTCTTTTAAGTGATTAGTGGCATGGCTAATCTCTAGTGCAATCTCCTCTAGAATCAGTGCAAATGAGTCATAAGACTTCATCCCTGATTAGTGGACAAGTGGACTCATCTAATACCAAGGCCAATCCCAGTTGATGTAAGAGGTGGACAATCAGTGGGATCTTAGTCTGTCAGTATAACTGAGGACTCATCATGGATCGTCATCTTAAATCATTTTATCTAATGAGGCTTCTCTACTTACCTTCCTAAATGTTGGTATAGTGGATCAGACATGTATAGAAAATCAGAACCTACATCATTTATTTTTTCATTCATTGTCTGTTTTACTACCATATTATTCTATTCAGGATTGTGGTGGGTCCAATTTACAGGGTGAAAGGTAGGAAACACCCTGGACAGGTCGCCAGTCCATCACAGAGCAAGCACACACACACACACACACACCTATCACACACCTATACTCACAGCAATTTTAGTAGCTACAAATTAACCTGACCTCATGTCTTTGGCTTGTGGGAGGAAACCAGAGCTTCCATAGGAAACCCACACAGGCACAGGGAGAACATGCAAACTCCACACAGAATGGACCCAGACTGCTCGACCTGGGAAACAAACCCAGGACCTTTTTGCTGTGAGGCAACAGCACTACACACTACAAGCTACTACGAGCCACCGTGCCACCCTACATCAGTATATGTTTACCATTTAAATTCACTGAATTACTAATCATACAATTATTTCATTATTTATCTTTTTAAATTAATATCAATAAAAGCACATTCACATGAGAAGCGGCAAAACCACATGGCTCCAAGCAAATCGCTGCTTTGTTCAGCGCTTCGCTTAATCAGTGTGGTAAAACGTCATCAAAGTGCACCACAGCACGAATATACATTTGTGTGATATAACTGTTAAAACCACTCTGAAAGCATCCACATTTATCTATGTTTAACTGTATTTTCCTCACTGTTTCATTTTTAATATTGTGTTACAGCTCGAGGTGCTGAGAAATAGCTTTTCTGAGAGTTTAAAATGCTTCTCGTTATAAAAGCTTAACATGGTTTAATGTACTAAAAGAACGACAGAGGATCACTAAACTTCTCTTATTTATTACTTGTCATAAGTTCTCTCCACTAATTGAATTCCTCGGTTGTTGTTTTAAATCAATAGGTCACGTTAAGCTTTGTTCATGTTGAGCATCGCTTGTACTGCCTGAGTCGCTTTACCACATCATATCAAACAGTTTGTCTCATTGGAGGCGCTTTGAACAAGTCAGTGGCAAACTGGGTGAGAGTTCATTCAGGTAAACTTTAATCAGGCACAGCAGGGAAGTGCAGCGGCAAGCTAAATGTTTCTTTACCACCACACATAGAAAACAATGGAACAGTCTGTGCAAAAGTTGTTTTGCCGCTTCTCATGTGAATGCGTCCTAATTTTATGTTCTATATTTTTTTCTCTTTTTCTTCTGTTGTTATTAAACTGTAACTGTAAACTGTGTAAGTTTTACTGGTGTGTATTTAATTACTGTCACAATGGAGTTCTACAAACTAACAAAGAATTCACTTAATTTGAGCAATGAAATTCCCTGTAGATATTATGCAGATTATTGATGTTTCATATCTACTTGATGTTACTGTAAATAAGTTTATCTTATTTAAGCTGTTTGATCAATAGGATTGGTGCCCAGTTAATAAAGATATTATTACTATTAATAAAAAACAATAATAATAATTGTTTCATATTTTGTAATTTAATAATAGTATTAATTTTCTAGCATGCCAAATCAGAAAAAGTTGGGACAGCATGAAAAATGCAAATAATAAAAAAATAAAACAAAAAAACAGAGTTTCTTACATTTACTTTGACTTTTATTTGATTGCAGACAGGATGAACATGAGATATTTCATGTTTTGTCTGGTCAACTTCATTTAATTTATTAATAAACATTCATTCCTGCATTTTAGGCCTGCAACACATTTAAAAAAAAAAGTTTGTAAAGCATTTACCACTTTGTAATGTTGCCATTCCTTTTCACCACACTTAAAAGACGTTTTGGCACCGAGGATACCAAGTGATTTACTGTTTTAGCTTTTATTTCGTCCCATTCTTCAGTCCAGTACCCGTACCCTCTTCCTCTGCAGCATGCCTTTGTAATGTGTGCAGCATGTGGTTTTGCATTGTCTTGTTGAAAAATGCATGGATGTCCCTGGAACAGATGACGTCTTGAAGGCAGCACATGTTGCTCTAAGATCTGAATGTACTTTTCTGCATTAATGCTGCCATCACAGGAGTGTAAATGACCTTTGCCAAGGGCACTGACACAGCCCCCTACCATGACAGACCCTGGCTTTTGGACTTGTTGCTGATAACAGTCTGGAGGGTCCTTTTTGTCTTTGGTCCGGAGCACACGGCATTCATTTTTTCCAAAAAGAAAGACCTGGAATGCTGATTTATCTGACCACAGTACACATTTTCACTGTGTGATGGTCCATCCTAGATTCCTCCGAGCCCAGAGAAGTTGACGCCGCTTCTGGACATGGTTAACATAAGGCTTCTTTTTGCACAATAAAGTTGCAAAGTTGTGTAGTGTTTGACAAAGGTTTGCCAAAGTAATCCCTCACCCATGTGGTTATATCAGCTATTGTAGAGTGGCGGTTCTTGATGCAGTGCCGTCTGAGGAATCGAAAATCACGGGCGTTCAGTTTAAGCTTGCGCCCTTGGACTTTATGCACTGAAATTCCTCCTGATTTCTTGAATCACTTAATGATATTATACACTGTAGAGGGAGAAATATGCAAACCCCTTCCAATCTGTCTTTGAGGTTCATTGTTTTTAAACATTTCAATAATTTTCTCACACATTTGTTGATAGACTGGAGATCCTCTGATCATCTTTGCTCAGCAAAGACGCCTTTCCTGGATGCTTCTTTTGTACCAAACCATGATTACAATCACCTGTTGACATCACCTGTTTGGAATCACATCATTATTTAGTTTTTTCACCTCATTACTAGCCCTAAATTGCCCCTTTCCCAACTTTTTTTGGAATGTGTTGCAGGCCTGAAATGCAGGAATGGAGGTATATTAACAAATTAAATTAAGTTGAGCAGATAAAACATGAAACCACATCTTGGGTTCAAACTGTCTGCAATCAAATAAAAGTCAAAGTAAATGTAACGAACACTGCATTTTTATTTCATTTGCATTTTCCATACTGTCCCAACTTTTTCTAATTTGGGGTTGTACATTTACTAGGGGTGCCATAAAGGTTTTTTTGTTTGTACCAGCATCTAGGGGGTAGAATGAACTTCCACTGTCTGTTCTGTTCTAAAGACTAAAGTCACGTTGCACCTAGTGATTTTATTAAACGGTATTTATTTATCCTACCTATATTGTCTACTGACAGGTTTTCAGCAGATGTCCATAAACTGTTGTCTGTTTATACTAAAGTGGGGCGGAAATCATTGGGCAAATACAAAACACTTCAGTAAGTCCCTCTGGATAAGACAGTCTGTTACATTTACAATAAAGGCAGACACTTTTAGTTAAGGCAAATTACAATAGTGGACAAATACAATGGGTTGAGGGCCTTGCTTAAAGGTAACTAGGCAGTAAGAGGCTTGAACATAAATGTACCTTTTATAAACACTCCATCTCCCTGGCAAAAACAAGTTAAGTGTTTTGTTAATGTCATAACCTTTATGTCCTTTTTGTTTTGGCTCATTAAATAAAGAGGTCCTTCAGTAGTTTTTGTTCATAGACCATTCAGCTGACCTACAATTTTTGGAAATTGTGACTGACATACTGAGATGCGTTCAATGCCATCCAAATAAATAGCACAATAGTGTGTTTGTGTGGGATAAGAGAGAGTGAGAGAGAGTCTGTAATACAAAATGTACCCAGAATGGATGTCAGACCTACATTTAGAAGACTCAAGCACCAGTACCCATAGATGTTCTGGTAACATGTGGGTGGAAAAATGTGTGTGTTTTGGTAGTTTTACACTGAGCAAAATGATGTATGGTAGTAATGTGAGTATGATAGTGTAAATGTGTAAACTTTATGTGTGGAGTTAGCATGTTCTTCCTGTGTCCACATGAGTTTCCTCTGGGTGCTCTGGTCCCCCCCCCCCCCTTCCCCACCAAGTCCAAAGACATGGAGTCAGGCCAATAGGAGCAACTAAATATTGCCCTAAATGTTAATGTGAATGTGTGTGTGTGATGGACTGGTGATTTGTCTGGGGTGTTTCTTGCTTTTTGCCAAATGAATCAGACCCACCACAGTCCTGGCCAGGAAAAAGCAGTGATATGTATAATATACACCAATCAACCATAACATTAAAACCACCTCCTGTCCAATTTATCAGCTCCACTTACCATATAGGAGCACTTTGTACTTCTACAATTACTGACTGTAGTCCATCTGTTTCTCTGCATGCTTTGTTAGCCCCCTTTCATGCTGTTCTTCAATGGTCAGGACTCTCCCAGGACCACTACAGAGCAGGTATTATTTAGGTGGTGGATCATTCTCAGCACTGCAGTGACAATGGTGGTGGTGTGTTAGTGTGTGTTGTGCTGGTATGAGTGGATAAGACACAGCAGCGCTGCTGGAGTGTTTAAAAACCTCACTGTCACTGCTGGACTGAGAATAATCCACCAACCAAAAACATCCAGCCAACAGCGTCACATGGGCATCGTCCTGTGACCACTGATGAAGGTCTAGAAGATGACCAACTCAAACAGCAGCAATAGATGAGCGATCGTCTCTGACTTTACATCTACAAGGTGGACCAAATAGGTAGGAGTGTCTAATAGAGTGGACACTGTATTTAAAAACTCCAGCAGCGCTGCTGTGTCTGATCCACTCATACCTGAACAACACACATTAACACACCACCACCATGTCATTGTCACCACAGTGCTGAGAATCATCCACCACCTAAATAATACCTACTCTGTGGGGGTCCTGACCATTGAAGAACAGGGTGAAAGCAAGCTAAAAACAGCATGTAGAGAAATAGATGGACTACAGTCAGTAATTGTAGAACTACAAAGTGCTTCTATATGGTAAGTGGAGCTGATAAAATGGACAGTGAGTGTAGAAACAAAGAGGTGGTTTTAATGTTATGGCTGATCGATGTATAGTATGAGTAATTGGACATCTGACTAGGAGCTTGTTGGACATCCCATTTCAAAAGAAAATGGCTTTTCACAAGACTTTGAAATATGTTTGTGGGAATTTGTGCCCACTGAGACAAATAAGCACTAATGTAGGTCAAGAAAGCCATAACTGATGTTCCAGTTTATTCCAAAGCTGTTTAGTGGGGCTGAGGTCAGGGTTCTGTTTCTTCAAACCAAGCTTTTCTTAGTGACTTTGTAGACCTTGCTTTGCATATAATTTCCTTTAAACAGTGTATGTTTTATTACACCTGTTAGCAATTGTTGTGGCTGAAACACATGAATTCAAAAATTAAAATGGGACCAATATGTCCATATAGTGTATGTATCATGTGTGGTATAACGTAACATTCATTTATATATACTGCATATCATATACTCACAATCTATAACTGCTCATTACACAGCCAGTTGACTGATAAGCAGATTAGATCTTATAATGAAGTAGCATAGGGATCTACTAATGCTAATGCACTAGACTTGTTAATTAAGCTAATGATCTTCTTATTAAGCTGATGATGTAAAGCTACATTTTCTATTTTCATTAGGCAGCCCAACAGGGGGTTGTTATTGACCATTTTTATTATTTCTACACATTTGCTTTGCTTAATACACATTTAAAGTGTAGCTATACATCATTAGCTTAATTTGTGGAGCATTAGCTTGATTACCAGGACTTATATGAGTGCTAATTAGGGATGTAACGATACACTCTACCCATGATGCGATATGATTCACGATACTGGGTTCACGATACAATTTTTTCCCGATTTTTTTAAACGAAATGAAATTGAAGATGAATTATGACAAAGTTTCCTTTTATTATTTCTCTTTTAAAAAATAAAATACTGTATTCATGTATTTGTGCTCATCTTTTATTTATCTAAACAATGAATGCCCTTTTATTTCTGAGGTAGGTACAAACTATGCCAAAAAAAATGCTTATTGTGTAAAAAAACTTAAATGAAATTTTAAAACAAATCCAACATTATATAAATACATTAATAATACAAATAAAGAAAGTATCCTCACATAAATAAATTTGACTGGAAAATCCCCTACCTGGCAACTTTGCGAAGTGCCGTCAACCAGGCGAGGTGACTAGCGCCAGTGCCCTCTGCTGTTTAAAGTGAATATCGATTCATCTTAAATGAATAACCGATTCGAATCGTGGCACATGTGCACCGATTTCTAACTGTCTGGTGGTGCATCGTTACATTTCTAGTGCTAATAAGTTCTTATGAGAGTTATTTCTCATCAGTTAATTTGATGTGTACATAGTCTTAATTCATATAACTACAAATTAAGAGTGAACTAAGGGTTTACTTGTTAAATATGTAATTTATTTACTGTTGCTTCTACTGAAAATTGAAAAAAGGTTGTATACATATAATGTAGCTCATTATTAAATGGATAATGAATTAGTAATTTATGTATGTAAGTGCTACTAATAAAAAAGTGTTAGCTCAGTGGTTAAGGTACTGGACCAGTAATCAGAAGGTTGTCAGTTCAAACTCCATTACAATATTGGGCAAGGATCCTAAACATCAATTGCTTCAATTGTATTCAGTCATAATTGTAAGTAGGGTGACCATATGTCCTTTTTTCCTGGACATGTCCTATTTTTAGGACCTATAAAATGCATCCGATTTGTAAATCACCAAAAATGTCTGGAATTCGGCTTTTGTAGTCTGCGTGCACTATTCTTTGTGGGTTTTTTTTGCACTTATCTTACCTTTCTCTTTAGGTCCCTCCTTATCGCACTTCTCTTAAAAAATGCCCAAATGCAAATAAATATTCACAGACAAATTACAGAAACAAAATTTGTGTTTGTGTCTCGGTCGGGATCCTTGGGAAGCACTAAGATAGTGGTCATTGTAATGCAGTGATAGTGCCACATTCTGTCGAAATAGCTCTACTAATGAATTATTTGATTTGTTGTTATTATTGTTTAGGGACAAACGCTGAATGGAAAGAATTAAGATTATCTGACCATAAATGCATTTGTTAGGTGTCTTGTTAAAAAGTAGCTGTTTCAGGTGCCCAGGTAGCGCAGCGGGATATTCCGCTAGCACACCAGCATCGAGATTCTGAACTCCTTGGTTTGAAACGGCTGGGTGCCATCTAGCGGGCATAATTGACAGTGCCTGCAGCAGACACGGTTCTGCTTGCGTGGGATGACCGGACTATGTGGGTGGGGTCTTCAAACGCTGTGTAAGGACCCTGACTGGCGGATGGAGAGTCATCTATGCAGAATGCATGGGGGAAAAAGGGTTCCGCAGAGGGCTGCGCACGAGTCAGAGGAGGCGTGAGCAGCAATATACCCACCTCGACTGCAATCAGGGATCCCCCAGCAGGGGAAGATAAATTGACTACACTAAATTGGAATAAAATGCATAAATAAAATAGAAAAAAAATGCAATAAATAGTTGCATGGTTATTAATGCATTTGTCAAATATTTAAACTCCTAACCCATACACATTGCCATGGTGCCACCAATTACATGAAATTACTTTGCCAATCCAAACCGCCAACCCCCCAACAAGTGTCCTCTTTTTTGAAAATCAAAATATGAGAGAGAGAGAGAGAGAGAGAGAGAGAGAGAGAGAGATATTCTGGAAGAGTAAAATGCCAGTATTAGCATATGAAAGCTGCACCTGTGTCTGTGTTGGTGAACCAGTTTTGAATGTCTAAGTACAGTCTAAGTACAGTACATGTATAAAAAGTAGGGCTGTCGAAGTTAACGCGATAATAACGCATTAACGCAATCTCAATTTAACGCGATTATAAAAATTAGTGCCGTTAACGCAAATTCTAGTTCATGTTGAGACTTGACTGGTAGAACAAACGTTTTAATGTCGGACTTGCCACCGTTTTTTATTTGCGGTTTGTTAACATAATGTTACCGAGCGTGGTTGTGTCGTAGTAATGCACTTGCATAATAAAGAAGCTGCCAGTCCTCCATTCACGTAACGCTAGGACGGACACTTAAAAATCCTCCTTTTGGAGTGAACTGGTTTCATTTTTGATCAATATTATTTACCATTGGCTCAGGTACATGTCGAAACAAATGCTTATTTATTTCTTATTTATTGCTTATTTATTTATAATGCTTGCTTATTTCATTGGTTTAACAGCCTCATTTGACTCCTTATAGAGCTACCACTGGCCAATCGGAGAAGGTCCGCCCTCTAAATGCTAGTCTGTGATTGGGTGGTTGAATTTCGCCCGCCCTCTCTGTTTTGTAAACACCGCGCTACCTGAGTCAATCACTCAGCTCTCATGATCAGGAACGCGGTGAAAATGCCAAAAAGTAAACTTTTGAGGCAGCGATGAACGGACCTAAATATGAAAAGACACAACATTTAGTGAGTAAAACAGTCATTTGTTATATAATTCTTGCTTAAATTGGTCAAAAACTGTTATATGGGTTCTGGATTCATTCTGTGTGTTGCAATAGCATGTCCCCCTGTTCCTAATAAGATGTCCGGCTTTTTGGGGTGTAATGAATTTTTTTTGTTACTATGAATCTGGCCACCCTAGTCTAAACACACTCAGTTCGTGTAGAAACGTCCATTAAACCACTGGATAGTATTACTGCCTAGTATGTGAGTGAATAAAACTCCCTTACAGTTTTCTCTTGTCCCAGCAGTTTTTAACATTAGTACATTTAGCATAAAATGTGTTCACCATTGTAATTGTAACATTTCACTTAAAAATCCTTGTTTTCTATAACATTTACACAGATTTTTTTTAAATGCGATTAATCGCGATTAACTATATGAAATTCTGAGATTAATCGCGATTAAAAATTTTAATCGTTTGACAGCCCTAATAAAAAGACATCTTTTTTGAATTCATGATCTTTGTTTCATGTTTATTATATATACAAAAATATATAATCATTAATTTTTTGATGTTGAAGGTTTACAGTCAAACAAGCTTTACATCAGAAAGATCATAAAGCCTGTAACACAAGAAAAAAGCCTCTGTTTTTAGATCAGCACCTTTAGGCTCAACTGGAGTTTTTTTTGCATTTTTCCCAATTTTCCTCCCAATTTAGTCGTATCCAATTACTCAATTGCATTATGCTTCCTCTCTACTAATGCTGATCTCCACTTCTGATTGAGGAGAGCGAGACTGACTCAAGCCCCCTCCGACACGTGCAGTAGCCGACTGCATCTTTTCACCTGCACGAGGCGAGTTCATATGCGGATCAGCTTTGTGTACGGAGAGCCACACCCTGATCAATGCATTATTCCTCGACTCTGTGCAGGCGCCATCAATCAGCCAGCAGAGGTCGTAATTGCATCAGTTATGAGGTCCCTATCTGGCTTCTCACCCTGTATGAACAACAAGCCAATCGTTGTTCATGTAGCCGCCCAACCCAGCCGTATGGCAGAGTTTCGAACCGACGAGTTTGAAATGTCAGCTCTGGTGTGCTAGCGTGTTTTACTGCTGCACCACCTAAGTATAAATAAAATAAAAATAATGTATTTCTTTTATTTTTTGTGATCACTAGATAAAAAAATAAGCAGGGGCCAAAACTTTTCTCTTGCATTGTAGCTCATGGTGATAAAAAGCTCACTTGACCATGAAGAGTCACTTCTGCTCCAGCAAGTTCTACATCATGGCAGACTTGTTTTGGTTTGTTATTGGACTACACCCAACCATCTAGACACATTTTCTCTTAATATAGAATGAAAAGGTTGTGTTTCAGTCTGTATTTTTTTTTTTTCAACCTTGGCAAAGGGACCAATGTTTGTGTACTTTGTTATATGTATAGTCAAGCTACCCCTATTTATTTGGGCCCATTATAATCATTAATGGCCATACCAAAAGGCCATACCACAAGGTTAAATTACATAATCAAACTTTCTACATCACTAGATGTTTTTGTATATTTAAAAAAACCTCAATAAAGTTACGATAGAACTTAAAGAGGTATGTGTTCCAATCATTTAGTCACAAAATATTTATTTATTTGGATTTTAACGTCATGTTTTACACACTTTGGTTACATTCATGACAGGACAGGTAATTACTGGCTACACAAGATTCATTAGTTTAAATCTTTAATGTCATGGACAATTTTGTATCTCCAATTTACCTCACTTGCATGTCTTTGGACTGTGGGAGGAAACCTACACAGACATGGGGAGAACATGCAAACTCCACGCAGAAAGGACCAGACCGCTCCACCTGGGAACTGAACCCAGGACCTTTTTGCTGTGAGGCGACGGTGCTACCCACCGAGCCACCGTGCCACCCAGTTACAAAATACAAACAGTATAAGGGAGAACGCTTCCCCACACACCTAATTGGGGGAAATTAGACCCCATTATGCAGATATTTAATCCAAGTTAGAATAATACTGTGGCTAAAAAAACAAATTTAAATAATAAAGCACCTAATAAATAAATAAAAAGTAACAAAGAAATAATGGAACAAAATACCATGTCGGCAACCTGCTACAGAGAAAAGTGGACAGAAAAGTGGACAGTAAAGAGGACAGTGCAGATATGCGATATGACAGGCTGCTCTGGCCGCCCACGACTTATCAAGTTCTTGGAAAGGTGACAGTAAGGGGAACATTCCGTGCTGTCCAGTGCTGGTCCTTAACAAGTGGACAACATACTCTCGCTTTCTCTGTAAATCCAAGTGGATTTACGTGTATGTCTAACCCCAGGAAACAGGAATGTTGCAGCACAACTGGGGCATTCCGCTCTCACAAGGCCCTAAACACCAAAACACTGCAGTGAGTTCCCAGAAAACAAAATAATGCTGACATTATGCGTCAGCGAAAACCAGAGCGGGCCGAGCAATCCGGCGTCACGATTTCAAGAGAAAATAGATGTGCCAGCTAATGCGCTGACAAAGAGGACAGTAGAAGTTACGATATAAATAGAAAACCTGCCTCCTGGAGCACATCAGAGCTGATGAGTCACAGGTGACTGTCACTAAGAGAATGACGGGTCACACTGGGTCGGTCTGAAAACCTAGTGATCTCTCTACATAGACAGCATTTTACGTCATCCTACATGTTCTTCTGAGAAGATGTCTGTTTAAATTCTTAGATACCTTAACATGCTGCCTACTAAGGTGCATTATTTCAAAGCTATAAACTGACTGAATAACGAGGGAGCATCTAGTGCTTCCTTAGTGATAAAGGCAATCCCAGCATTCAGTGCGGAACAACTTTTCTCACAAAAAATTACAAATATGATGGACAAATGTGGCGCAGTGAACATAGGTACTTTCAAATGTAAATGAATTCTTATTGATTTTTAATTTTTTAAAGGCTCACAATGTAATTTATTTGAAAATTCTGGCTCAGAGACAATTTTGTATTTTTTTTATATTTTCTCCCCTTTTTCTCCTTCTGCTTCATGCTTCCTTTCCACCAATGCCGATCCCTGCTCCGATTGAGGAGAACGAAGCTAACCCACGCCCCCTTCGACACATGGGCAGCATGCCGTATGCATCGTTTTTACCGCTGTGCCACCTGAGCGGCCCTGACTCAGTGACAATTTAACAGTTTTCGGTATCTGAAGGGAGATGTTGGTTGGAACCGGTAGGAGAGGGAGGAGTAGTAATTGGTCGTGTCTGAAAAACTGAGAGAGCTTATAGTCCGGATTTAGAGCCATCTGATTTCCACCTTTTTGGACGCTCAAAGAAGCTTTAAGGGGAAGAAACAAACAAACATTTTTTGCTGATGGCATTACGATGGTACGATGCTGAGAAAAATGCATCAGGAGGTGACTATGTAAAAAAGTCATGTAATTTGTTTTTGAAATTCTTAATCAATAGAGTTTAAAAACGTGCGGAAACTTTTTGAAGAACCCTCATAAATTTTATACACCTGTTATTTAGGTATAGGCATTGCCTAAACACCTAAACTAAACATTTTGGAGCAATGTCGACATACCATTCTATGGTAAATATTATACCCCTTCTTACTGATGTCTTCAGATCTGTTGTGTTCTACAGTTACCTGCTTGTCACATAAAGCTGATTTATGGTTTATAGTCACAGTGGAACTTTAATAGGCTTGTGGCTGGGTTGCGGTTTTCATGGTCTTTAATCCAGCTGTTCTTTGTGCTCTGGAACACCTGCATGTTTGTCATAAGTTTTGCAGCATTTTGCTAATGAGGAGGAAATGAGGGTGTATTTTGCTATATTCGCTCTCAGTTTGTGATGGTTAGCATTACCATTATTATGCCATAAGCTACTTTATAGCCTCCCAGCACAGCTCTGATGCTGCGGCCATACAGACATCAGCATGACTGTAACTAGCAATAACACAATAATATGAGTACGAGTACAGCTACAGAATTCTGTTGTGTGTATTTTGTTTGTGTTGGGTGCTACATAAATAAAACGTATGATTAAATATTTATTTAAATGATAGGACTATGTTAGTGGGTAGGATGATACAACAGCAGGAAATAATACATTGTGTCCTCCTGTTTTCTCCCACCTCCAAATACATGTCTATGTCTAGTCTTTTTTTATTTCATTTTAATATTTTTACCACTGGTCAGGATCCTGATGGGTCCGGCTTTACCAAAATCACTGGACGCAATGCAGTAGCATAGCCACTCATGTCTATATGTATATATATACAGTGTATCACAAAAGTGAGTACACCCCTCACATTTCTGCAAATATTTCATTATATCTTTTCATGGGACAACACTATAGACATGAAACTTGGATATAACTTAGAGTAGTCAGTGTACAGCTTGTATAGCAGTGTAGATTTACTGTCTTCTGAAAATAACTCAACACACAGCCATTAATGTCTAAATAGCTGGCAACATAAGTGAGTACACCCCACAGTGAACATGTCCAAATTGTGCCCAAATGTGTCGTTGTCCCTCCCTGGTGTCATGTGTCAAGGTCCCAGGTGTAAATGGGGAGCAGGGCTGTTAAATTTGGTGTTTTGGGTACAATTCTCTCATACTGGCCACTGGATATTCAACATGGCACCTCATGGCAAAGAACTCTCTGAGGATGTGAGAAATAGAATTGTTGCTCTCCACAAAGATGGCCTGGGCTATAAGAAGATTGCTAACACCCTAAAACTGAGCTACAGCATGGTGGCCAAGGTCATACAGCGGTTTTCCAGGACAGGTTCCACTCGGAACAGGCTTCGCCAGGGTCGACCAAAGAAGTTGAGTCCACGTGTTCGGCGTCATATCCAGAGGTTGGCTTTAAAAAATAGACACATGAGTGCTGCCAGCATTGCTGCAGAGGTTGAAGACGTGGGAGGTCAGCCTGTCAGTGCTCAGACCATACACCGCACACTGCATCAACTCGGTCTGCATGGTCGTCATCCCAGAAGGAAGCTGACGCACAAGAAAGCCCGCAAACAGTTTGCTGAAGACAAGCAGTCCAAGAACATGGATTACTGGAATGCCCTGTGGTCTGACGAGACCAAGATAAACTTGTTTGGCTCAGATGGTGTCCAGCATGTGTGGCGGCGCCCTGGTGAGAAGTACCAAGACAACTGTATCTTGCCTACAGTCAAGCATGGTGGTGGTAGCATCATGGTCTTGGGCTGCATGAGTGTTTCTGGCATTGGGGAGCTGCAGTTCATTGAGGGAAACATGAATTCCAACATGTACTGTGACATTCTGAAACAGAGCATGATCCCCTCCCTTCGAAAACTGGGCCTCATGGCAGTTTTCCAACAGGATAACACCCCAAACACAACCTCCAAGATGACAACTGCCTTGCTGAGGAAGCTGAAGGTAAAGGTGATGGACTAAACCCAATTGAGCACCTGTGGCGCATCCTCAAGTGGAAGGTGGAGGAGTTCAAGGTGTCTAACATCCACCAGCTCCGTGATGTCATCATGGAGGAGTGGAAGAGGATTCCAGTAGCAACCTGTGCAGCTCTGGTGAATTCCATGCCCAGGAGGGTTAAGGCAGTGCTGGATAATAATGGTGGTCACACAAAATATTGACACTTTGGGCACAATTTGGACATGTTCACTGTGGGGTGTACTCACTTATGTTGCCAGCCATTTAGACATTAATGGCTGTGTGTTGAGTTATTTTCAGAAGACAGTAAATCTACACTGCTATACAAGTTGTACACTGACTACTCTAAGTTATATCCAAGTTTTATTTCTATAGTGTTGTCCCATGAAAAGATATAATAAAATATTTGCAGAAATGTGAGGGGTGTACTCACTTTTGTGATACACTGTATGTATATATATATATATATATATATATATATATATATATATATATATATATACACACACACACACACACAGATCAGCCATAACATTAAAACCACCTCCTTGTTTCGACACTCACTGTCCATTTTATCAGCTCCACTTACCATATAGGAGCTCTTTGTAGTTCTACAATTGCTGACTGTAGTCCATCTATTTCTCTGCAATAGTCAGGACCACCACAGGACCACCACAGAGCAGATATTATTTAAGTGGTGGATCATTCTCAGCACTGCAGTGACACTGACATGGTGGTGGTGTGTTAGTTTGTGTTGTGCTGGTATGAGTGGATCAGACACAGCAATGCTGATTGTGAATAGTTCCCCAACCTAAACAAATATCCAGTCAACAGCACCCCGTGGGCAGCGTCCTGTGACCACTGATGAAGGTCTAGAAGATGAACAACTCAAACAGCAGCAATAGATGAGCGATTGTCTCTGACTTTACATCTACAAGGTGGACAGTGAGTGGCAAACTCCAGCAGCACTGCTGTGTCTGATCCACTCATACCAGCACAACACACTGCAGTGCTGAGAATGATCCACTACCTAAATAATACCTTACCTGCTCTGTGGTGTCCTGGCCATTGAAGAACAGGGTCAAAGCAGGCTAAAAAAAAAGCATGTAAAGAAACAGATGGACTACAGTCAGTAATTGTAGAGCTACAAAGTGCTACATATGTGTGTGTATATATATATATATATATATATATACTGTATATTAAAAAAAAGTTAAGCAGATTAAAAAATACAACTTAAGACCCCATCACCCATGTCACATAAAACTCCATCCTGTGCCACTTTCTCACTGAACTCAATTTGTCAGTCAATATGCAATAAGAATATTTCAATTTAACCCTGGAGAACAGAAAAGAAATGAAAAGAAGTGTAAAGAAAAGAATATAAGATAAGAGAAGTCAAACTACTACAGTATAAGAATGTTTCTCTCATTACCTTGGAACATTGCAACCTTGGAGCTATTAAGGCAACAGCAGAAAGGAAAACACTATATGATTTAACAGTTCTGTATTCTCTCTGCTCTCTCTTCTCTGCTCCACTAGAGCTGATCCAAACTCAGACAGAGAAAGTGAAAATGAATCACATTTTCTCTCCCAGAGCAACAAGCACTATCAAACTCACACACATACATACACACACACAACTGAAGAACAAAGGACAAACCCCGGCAATCAGGGTTGGAAAAAAAATCATAATAATTTTAAAGTAAGATAAGTGCACAACACGGTGCAATGATATACTATAGAGATGAGACATCCTGCTTTTACTGCACTTTTCTAACTGATAACATTTACACTGTTTCACATGTTTCATTTGATTACTGCAGAGAGTGCTACAGAATGTGCAGAGAGAGTGTTTATGTACTGTAAAGAAGGATTTCCATTTTATTCAGTCATCTACACAAACAACATCCACATTGTTCAGCACGAAAAATGCTGCAGGTAAAATGAAACATCTTTTTTGGGCTTTACTTAAACCACTCTTTAACAACAAAAATACACTTTTGGTCATCAATTTAGAACCAAAATGTATTTTCTAATATACTACACTGGGAGAAAAGGAAAATCATTTCCTTGTGTGAGTGTAGACTACAATTTCATATAACAGTTTTGTGGGAAGTGTTTGTGAGGCTGTTAAATCAGTGGGAACTTGAGAACCTGGACTGGATGTCTCGGTTGCTTCTGCTTTAGGCTTAATAGCCAGACCTCTACTGATGAGACAATTATTGAAGTGTATGAAATGAATTCATAGTTCATTAATAAAATTAATACAAATAGAGTTAGCACAACTGGGATGTTTATGTTGAGCAAACCTTTATCTACACTTGCACCCATATGACAATGCAGCCACAATTAATTCATTAATCAATTAGGAAAGCCAACAAGCTCACTAAGTTAAAGAGAGATAAAGTGGGTAGCACTGTCACCTCACAGCAGGAAAAGCCTGGGTTTGATTCCCTGGCTGAATGGCCAGGGTGCTTTCTGTGTGGAGTTTGCATTTCCTCCCTGTGTCTGCTCCGGTTTCCACCTACAAGTCCAAATACATGCAGTCAGGTTAATTGGAGTTAATAAAATGCCTTAAGTTTGTGTGTCTGCCTTGGATGGACTTGTGACGGACTGGTGACCTGTCTGGGGTGTATCCACATTGTTCAACAGGAAAAACGCTGCAGGTAAAATTAAACATCCTTTTTGGGCTTTTCTTTCGGATATTACAAAAAATGCAGATTAATAGCAACATAACTAAAGAATACTGGGGAAAATTTTTTTAAATCACCCTTCACCAAGAAAAATACACTTTTGGTCATCACTTTAGAACCAAAATGTATTTTCTAATATACTACATTGGGAGAAAAGGAAAATCATTTCCTTGTGTGAGTGAAGACTACAATTCCATATAACAGTTTTGTGGGAAGTGTTTGTGAGGCTGTTAAATCAGAGGGAACTTGAGAACCTGCACTGGATGTCTTGGTTGCTTCTGCTTTAGGCTTAACAGCCAGACCTCTACTGATGAGACAATTACTGAAGTGTATAAAGTGAATTCATAGTTAATTAATAAAATTAATAAAATAAAAATAAAGCCTGTATCGAAACTCAGCCGTGCCTCCGACTGGGCTGGGAGGCTGCATGAACAACGATTGGCTGTTGTTCATAGGGTTAGGGGCAAGCCAGATCATGGGTCCTCTTAACTGGTGCAATTACGACCTCTGCACAGGGCTGAGGAATAATGCTGATCAGGGTGTGGCTCTCCATGCACAGTGCTGATCGGTATATATGAACTCGACTCGTGCAGGTGAAAATGCAGTCTGTACTGAGCATGTGTCGGAGGGGGCGTGTGTCAGTTGAGAAGCGTCCTTAGTCAGCGGTGGCGGGTTAAATCAGTGGAGGATGCAATTAGGGTAATTGGACACGACTAGATTAGGGGGGAAAATTGGGGGGGGAGGTTGGCAAAAATAAAAAATTAAATAAATAAAATAAGAATAATAATAAAGTGGATTTTAGGCATGGTCTTTTATGGTATCATTTTTTGCTGCACTGTTCCTTTAAAGAAGATCTAAATCTTGTTTTATGCTTCCTTACGTCATGAGAATACTAAAGAGGTGGAAGCAATTTGGAGAGGTCAGTTTAGACAAATTGAGTAATTAGTCACATATTTTTAGAGCATCAGATTATATTTTTCCAGCCAGAGTTAGCACAACTGGGATGTTTATGTTGAGCAAACCTTTATTTACACTTGCAGCCATATGGCAAAGCAGCCAGAATTAATTCATTAATTAATTGGGAAAGTCAACAAGCTCGCTAAGTTAAAGAGAGTTGAAGTGGGTAGCACTGTCACCTTACAGCAAGAAGGGCCTGGGTTTTTTTGTGGAGCATTTCCTCCCTGTGTCTGCATTGGTTTTCTTTTGAGGCTACAAGTCCAAAGACATGCAGTCAGGTTAATTGGAGTTAATAAACTGCCCTAAGTTTTTGTGTGTCTGCCCTGTGATGGACTGGTGACCTGTCCAGGGTGTATCCTGCCTTCTGCCCAATAAATCAGACCCAAAGTGACCCTGACCAGGATAAAGCTGTGGTAAAACAGACATTAAATAAATGAATTACCAATGTGATAAATCAGTATTTAGTTTAACATAAAGGGACTCTCTTTTTGTTAATTTGAATTAAATGACTACTTTTGGAAGCTGTCAGATATTCTATTAACTATTGATTCCAAACTTTAGTAACTAAAGAAAAAAGAAAATACAAGCCATTTGGGGCCAAATAGAATATAATGACACAGACGATTCCGAAAGCAGGCATTTTTTTGTTTGGCATTTTAGAGATTTTCTCTTGGCTCATTAGTTTTCAATATCTCTGTTTATTATATACATTACAGTCTCATTTTGGTCATATTTTGTAATAATAATATGAGCTCATATTTGTTTTTTAGTGCTTTATAGATTCCTAAATTATTTTCTGAATGTTGTCAGATGCTTCCTTCCCCTAATATATTTTCTTTTTTTTTAATGCATTTTCTCCCTTTTTCTTCCGATTTTTACCGCATCCAATTTTACCCAATTGCATTATGCTTCACCTCTCCCGATGCTGATCTCCATTCCTGACAAGCCCCCTCTGACACGTGTACAGTAGCCGACTGCATCTTTTCACCTGCACGAGGTGAGTTTATATGCGGATCTGCCTGGTGCACAGAGAGCCACACCCTGATAGCATTATTCCTCTACTCTGTGCAGACGCCATCAATTAGCCAGCAGAGGTCATAATTGCATCAGTTATGAGGTCCCTATCCGGCTTTTCCCTACCTGGATGAACAACAGCCAAACGTTGTTCATATAGCCACCCAGCCCAACCGGATGGCAGAGCTGAGATTCAATACGATGTATTTAAAATCCCAGCTCTGGTGTGCTAGCGTATTTTTGTGCTAGCGAGTGGACCCCTAATATATTTTCCAATACGCCTTTGTCTGTTTTAGTAAAATAAAAATATAATAAGTGATAGTTTTCTGTTATTTTAATCACCTACATGGCATTTTACTAAATTTATCAACAACAATCACAATAGTGCCTAATACAGAATACAAAAGCATTGACTTTTGTATAAATTTAGGCTATAACAAAATTATAGGTAATTATAAATATATTATAGGTATATTATAATATACAGGTAAATTATAGGTAATAGGACTAAACATGAAACATTATACAGAACCAAAATAAAGGTATTAATATTAGTGTGATAATGCTTTAATTTAATCTTATTTAATCCCGATTGATGAATAAACCTTTGATTGCTATATGTATCCTTATTATAATAGACATTATTTTGTATATTCTGTTTAATTGCATAGCTACTTTTGTGACTGAAGAAACACATTTACTGTATGTCTGTGCTGGGCAGTAAGTACATTATAAAAACTGAATTACAGAAGACAGTCAAATCAATGCAATTTTTTTGTAAAAGTGATGTGTTTACTAATAAAACTTAGATTTAGTGGTTAAAAATAGTACAAATAGGATATGTTTGATACTGTTTCTTAATGAGAGTGTTTTTATATACACTTAACAGCACACTTAACAGCATGGTTGCCTCACAGCAAGAAGGACCTGGGTTTAATCCCTAGGTGGGATGGTCCTGGTCCTTTCTGTGTGAAGTTTGCATGTTCTCCCCATGTCTGCATGGGTTTCCTCCAGGAGCTCCAGTTTTTAATCCATAGTACAAAGACATGCAAGTCAGGTGAATTGGGGATACAAAATTGTCCATGACTGTGTTTAACATTATACTTGTGAACTGATGAATCTTGTGTAACTACCATTTCTGTCATGAATGTAACCAAAGTGTATAAAACATGATGTTAAAATCCTAATAAATAATAGTAATAATATACACTTAACAGTCATAAGTTTGTCATCACGGTGGGTCAAATTCACTGGGCGAAAGGTAGGAAACACCCCGGAGAGGCCGTCGGTCCATCACAGGGCAAACACACTCACAAACACCTTCACACACACTAATACCTAGGGAACTTTTGTATCCCTTAATAACCTGACTGCATGCACACAGAAAGGACACCGACCACTCCACCCAGAAGTCAAACCCAGGACCTTCTTGCTGTGAGGTGAAAGTGTTAGTCATCATGCCGCCCTTGTTTAAAAACATCTAGGTCATCATCACTCCATTTTATGAGGTTTGAACAAAAATCTAATTGGTGTAAATGTACTTTTACTTCTGGGACTGCGCTATTCAGCTTTGTAAAACATAACAAGAAAATTTATTCATTTAGGCACCAAACTTATTTTGTGCTGTTCTTCTTGGCCTTCTTATCCTCTCATTGCAAAAAGGGTTTTCTCTAATCCTTCAGGTGCCACTGAGCTGCTCTTCTGCTGCCCTGGCTCCATAATCCTATAAAAAAAAAAAACAGAAATCTGGGATTAAGTTTCCTTGGCCTTGTGGGAGAGAGACGTATTGCAGAAATCTCTTCCTATTTTTTTCTTTCACTCTGTCTCTCGCACAAAAGCTGCTTCAGCAATTACCAGAATGAAATCATGTGAAGACATTTTGCATTCTATATCTGGAGCTTAGTGAGGGCAGACCTTCTCTATGCATCAATGAAAGAAGCTTTTAGTGAGTAAGGGCATGGTGAAGAAGGGGGGTGAATCAGAAAGAATGTGTAAGTAGTCATGCAACAGACTTTTGTGTTTTTGCTATGTTTTGCATTATGCATGCTTTCTAGAACATGCTCTCACAACCAGCTTTGAGCAAAACCATTAGGGATAAAATGGATTAAAGGTTTTGCCAATGACAAAAATGGGATTTTGATATAAATAAATGCCAAGAAAAGATGCCAGATCTGAATCTTGATATTTGTACATAAAATCCTGCCCTATATAAACCTTGGTGAGTAGCACTGTTGCCTCACAGCAAGAAGGTCCTGGGTTGCCGCTCAGGTGGCGCAGCGGTAAAAACACTTGCTGGAACCAGAGCTGGGATCTCAAATACATCGTATAAAATCTTAGCTCTGCCTACCGGCTAAGGCTGAGTGGCCACATGAACAACGATTGGCCTGTTGTTCAGATATGGGCGGTACTAAGCCGGATGGGGTCTCTCTCCCATGACTGGTGCAATTACGATCTCTGCTGGCTGATTGATGGTGCCTGCACAGAGATTAGAAAAGAGCACTCTTAGGGTGTGTCCTCTCTGTACACAACGCTGAGCTGCACTGCACTCGTCAAAGAGGGATGATCACGTGTGTAGAGAAGCTTTTGATTATGGAATCCCCAAAGAGACGAAATGCACTCGATACATAAACATCAAACATTGTCAGCACACTACACCACAGAAAAGTCTGTTACACTAACTTAATTGCAGTATGATTGCTAGGACTGCTTCATATTGTGCCTCATATTTCAAACGCTACACAAATAAAAATGGTAAATCACTAGACACAAACCTTAAATTTTGAATTTCACAGCAGATTGTATATTACACAGGAAACTGCTCATTTTCACGGTCCGTGACACGATTTTCAAGGCCATGAATTAGCTAGGGCCTTAGATATAATCAATCCCCAAGGTCAATCTCCAAATACATGGGACCCATGCAGGCATGCGGGAAGATGTTTTATGAAGGTGGGCTGAAGCAACGTAATTCAAATGAACTCATGTGCACACACATAAACGGGGACTGAAATAAATAACCCCAACAAGCAACTGCACAGCAGCCATGTTACCAACAGCACTGTGAACTTTCTCGTAGGTGCTGTTACAGGTGCTGAATAATCGAACCCTCACTTTACAGCAGCAGTGTTATCAGTAAGCCCATGTCCTACCTGCATTCTGAAGTTCTGCTACAGTACAGCTTCCAAAAAGGAATGTTATATTTCATTTGTGCAGATTTAAAAATCCCTTGCTAGCATTCTTCAGCTCTGGCTTCCCTTATTTTCAAATTTTAAAACCGGTGGCATGACAGCTTCCCGAGTCCCATGTGGGCACAGCTGGTCAAGATATTATATAATTTTTTTTCTAATTTCAGTACTTTCAGTACTTTGAGGACAGTGGTTTCTTGCCATGATTGTGAAGGATACCTACACTGTCATCTTATGCTGAGAGGTTATTTGGCTTAATGGTTAAACATATTTTGCTAGAACTTAAAAGCTACTTAAATAAAATGCAGCTTTTAATGTTCTTTAAAGCTTGCTTGACTGTGGACAATGTCACCCATCTTCCAGCTTCTAATTCATGGTAGATCTGCCTTTTTGGTGGTGTTCTAATTTAATATGACTATGCAGAAAGGGTTACAGTTTGGGTATACTTTTCAACCTTGGAAGAGGACTTTTAAAGGAGGCAGTAGGGCAGCATAAAGGCTCAGTGGGTAGCATTGTCTTCTCAGAGCAAAAAGATCCTCCTATAGGTGCAGCAGTCCGGGTCCTTTCTATGTTGAGTTGGCAAGTTCTCCCACATCTCCAAGTGTAAAACATGATGTTAAAATCTTAATAAATAATAAATAAATAATAATGAAGGCACTCAAACCAGCCACCGTATTAAACTGTTTTAGATAACTTCAAGATGTGCATGGGTAGCACTGTCGCCTCACAGCAAGAACGTCCTGGGTTCAATCCCCAGGTGGGGCGGGCCGTGTCCTTTCTATGTGGAGTTTGCATGTTCTCCCAATGTCTGCGTGGGTTTCCTCCGGGTGCTCAGGTTTCCTCCCACAGTCCAAAGACATGCAAGAGAGGTTTTACATTAAACTTGTGAACTGATGAATCTTGTGTAACAAGTAACTACCATTTCTGTCATGAATGTAACCAAAGAGTGTAAAACATGACGTTAAAATCCTAATAAACAAACAAACATCAAGATGTGCTGTATGATAGGTTAACCCAGTATTTAAAAAATCATATAAGTCCAAGTAAAGTTCAGGCATTTTATAAAATGTAATCAAATTATTTGTTTTTCTTCATGATTTATCTGACAAAAGTACACAAGAAATGATTTCCAATGTTTTTGAACACCAACTTCATTCTGCTTTGTAAATATAAACAAATTAAGAATTTGTTGGCTACTAAACACTTCAAAAAGTTGGCATGTTTACCATGTTTACATCGCCTTTTTATTAATTACATTTTTTAATCACTTAGGAACTAAGGACACTAATTGTTGCCACATTTTTCTTGCATGATGCAAGACTTCAGCTGCTCAACAGGCAGTGAATGCCATTGTCTGATACACCTCTTCATGATGTGCAGATCTGGACTGCAGGCAAGCCAGTCAATCACATACACTCTGTATCTACATTTACTTTTATAGCATTTAGAAGATGCTTTTATACAAAGCTATGAAATATTATTAACTGCCTATTGTTTGCCCTCTTCTCCATTTATGCTCCTCTCTTCATCACACAGTCCCCAGTAAGCATTAATATCCTCAAGAGTGCCAACACCCCTCCCAGCAGCACTCAAAAACCATCGCAGCTGCAATGTCAATGGTGCTTAGAAATCCAAAAATATCAGCCTGCAGCCAGTCAACAGCCCACACTTCAGCCGACGCTCTCTCCACATTCGCTCCTATGGCCCCCACACCTGCGCTTATTAATCACAATTACCGCACTTACCACACTGTGGACTTGTTTCTTTTTTCATACTTGGCTCATAAAAAGGCAAACATCTGTTCACTGCATCTCTCTGGTGCCATTTTTTGGAACTATAATCTTTTGTTGCCCTTATGTTCCAGGGAACGATATTCAGTGCAGGACAGCACAGGGCGAGATGGTCACTTAACAACGGTCAGTTATTTCTGGAAAAGTAAGTGTCCAAAGGTCAGATAAATGCTCAGTCATCTGCCAAGGCATAAACAACCTGGCAAAGTTTTCTAACTAATTAAAAAAGCTTTATGTTCATCAGTAAATCAGGCCAGAAGTAAACAACCCTTATATTCAGATCCCTCTATTTCTAATCAGTACGGTCATGAAAATTGCATCACACCGTGAAATGAGCCATGTAATATGCAGTCTGAAAAATTTGAGGTTTGTATTTAGCGATTTAATGTTTTTCATTCGCATAGCATTCAAGTGCCTCTCGTTTACTGGTTAATTTGCACTACGTTTGTTTGTTTATTAGGATTTTAATGTCATGTTTTACACTTTGGTTACATTCATGACAAAAACAGTAGTTATTCGTTACACAAGATTCATCAGTTCACAAGTTTAATGTCAAACACAGTCATGGACAAATTAGTGTCTCCAATTCACCTCACTTGCACATCTTTGGACCGTGGGAGGAAACCAGAGCTCCCGGAGGAAACCCACGCAGACATGGGGAGAACATGCAAACTCCAAACAGAAAGGACCCGGAAATTTGCACTATGAGGCGGTCCTAGAGTTTGCTGAGTACATCAAACATTGTCAGCACACTACACCACAGGAAAGTCTCTTACCCTAGCAATCCTATGGCAATTCAGTTAGCAATCAGTTAGTCAAAATGTCCAAGATGTTGAAGTCTAAAGCAGCTAAAAACACTATTTAGGTAACTGAGTAACGGGGGTGTCAAAACATGGACTGTCTTAGGTTCTAGGTTTACGTTCAACTATTAAGGTAGGCTGTGCTGTGTATTGTAGCTTCTATTTATTCTATCATTCAATTTATGAGTGTTATTTAATGACTGCCGTCTGTAAAAACACGTAAAATCTGTGATTTTTTGAAAAATGAGGTTCGTAAAATTAAGCACATTGTCTTGTAAATTTATTAGGGCCCTACTAATCAGTTATTTGTTTGTTTGTTTGTTTATTAGGATTTTAACGTCATGTTTTACACTTTGGTTACATTCATGACAGAAACGGTAGTTACTCATTACACAAGGTTCATCAGTTCACAAGGTTATATCGAACTCAGTCTTGGACAATTTTGTATCTCCAATTCACTTCACCTGCATGTCTTTGGACTGTGGGAGGAAACCGGAGCTCCCAGAGGAAACCTACGCAGACACGGGGAGAACATGCAAACTCCACACAGAAAGGACCTGTACCATCCCACCTGGGGATCAAACCCAGGACCTTCTTGCTGTGAGGCGACAGTGCTACCCACTTAGCCACCGTGCTGCCCAATCAGTTATTTAAAATACATTACATGCCTTTGACATTTTGTCCATACAGACATGGTTTAAAGAGACCTGACTCCAATCCCATTGAACATTTCCAGGATGAACTGAAACACCTGATCTTACATTTTTCTTTCGACTAAATGAATACAAATTCCCACAGACACTCCAAAATCTTGTAAAAGCCTTTTCAGAAGAGTGCAAGCTTTTATAGCCACAAAGAAAGGGGATGTAATATTAATGTCCCTGGTTTTTAAATTGGTCGTCCAATTTGGTTATTGTACAACACATCTTTTTCCACGTTGTACAGCTGGCTGCACTGATAGTGGCCTAATACAAAAATTTTACTTTTTTGTTGT